>NC_067484.1:16802353-17174228 GCF_947179515.1 Apodemus sylvaticus | reverse complement strand
GGTCAAGAATGGCTATTGATCGCAGTGAGTAAACAGGCAAGTGGGCTATAAAGAGAAATGGCCAATAGCACATTGGCCTAACAAGATGAAGCTGCTTCATCGTTTGTTGTATGTGATGCCTTCTCTAAAAAATGTTTAAAATTGACCGAAAGGCATGATCACACTGAATCCATCTTAGATTCATACCAGTGAACAGCATCAGCATTATCTTAAATCTAAATTTTCCATTGCATAGATATAAAGTCAGACATACGGATTTCTGTATTTCATAAGGTGCTGTGAGATTCTAATATATAACTAATTTTTATTTCTGCTAATGTATGCAACACTAATAGAGTTATGTGCTGTGGGCATGATAAAATCAAAAGGTATAAGATCTTTTAAATCTGAGTCCTTATGAATGCAATCTGGACCTTTGATGAGCTATTCAATATTAAAGATTTATTTTCTCTGTATCTGACCCTAAAACTATGGAAGCCACTTCAAATCTGACATGTCACAGATCCATGATTCCAGAACTAGATTTTCACTGACATCTATACATTAGAAATATCTATGGACCTTTAATATATATAAATGCCTGGTCTTTTCCAACATGATCCTAACATAGTTGGTCTGAAGATAGTCTTTCCAGTTACTCAAACATTTCAGTATGGAATGAGATGCACTATGCTGAATTATTATGAGTTCATCCAATGAAGTCGTTGGTGTATACAAGCACTTGTATGTGGTGTGTGTGTGTGTGTGTGTGTGCGCGCGCGCGCGCGTATCTTTGTCTGTTTGTTTGACTGAATATACAAATACTGGGATATGTGATTAGGACGATTGGTAATGAAATATGGAAATCCAAGTGCAATTTTCACCTAGGGATCTAATGAGCATTACCTGAGAGCAATACCCACAGCTAAAGGCATTGCAGATATGTTCAAAGGAACATTGTAAAACAGAGGGCATAGTTAAATAAAATTTTGAAGAATATTCATTTAACTAAAAATTAAATCTTTAATTATACCACTTTCAACCAATGAAATTAAAATTAAGAGATAATTCTTGACAGATAGGTCATAGTCGAGAGAAAATTCTGATTATTTTATTTTTCTTCTGAGAAACAAAAGCCTATAGCCAGATTCTAATTGCTTTTATTCTCATTGGGTGATGAATTTACTTAAATGTAGAGTTTTATGTTCTTGCTTCATTAATTACCATTCTGTTGAATATTGCTGAATCTTCCCTGAATAAATAAGTCAGTGATCCCTCCAGGACATCCATTAACAGTGTATTGAACACTTTTCTTAGTATGTCCCGACCCTGACACTTAGCAGAGAAGTGGCTCTTTGAGAGAAATTGCTAAAATCAGCTCTCTTTGCTGTAATCAGCCTCTTTCTTCGTAAAGGAAAGATTGGAAGATGAGGGCGTTTAGCACTTTGTTCAAAAAAGTTGAGTTTCAATTCATTGCACCTAGCATTGAAGGCAACTGACAATGCTTGTCTTGGAGAAGCTCTTTGCACTGAATGACAGTTTCATGGGGACAATGATATAATGAGATGTTAAAGTCTCTCCCATGGTCTCTTTCACCCACAAAGATGGGGTGGGCAGGTGTGGATAAAGCTTGTTAACAGTCCTCTGAGTGACTTTGGAAGAAGACCTTCTACGATCCACTATCAGCAAAGTGGCTAAAATTGAAAGCTCATTTTTCCCCTCGGGATAAGCCTGTAAGAAACACTCATTGACAGAGTCCCTGCTGGGTCTTGCCCAGATTAATGATGAAAGAACTGTATGATAATAAGTGCCTCTAGTCTGATCCATAAAGTTTCCAACCACTGGTACAATAATCACCCTGACTCCAGTGCTGGCTTTCTGACACCCACAGCCAGACTCAGTTTCTATACAGGTGCTGGGGATTCAATTATACATTCTTATTTTCCAAAGCAGCCATTCTTGAACACTGAACCTTCCTATCCTCTAAATGCATTCATTTTCATGCTAATAATAGTGAACATGTTGACATTAGAATACACAAATATACATATATATTTTGTTTATAAATATTCCTGGTATCTTTTTTGTAACTACACATTTTTGTATCAGAATAATCTTGGATTCTTTAGGCAGCTATGTATTTTTTTTGTCTGATTTTCTTGAACATTTTACCAAAAGGTATATATATTCATATAACCTGCTTTTCCTTTCTGGCTTTTGTTGCTGAAGTAACCCTTTTTTATTTGATTTTTTTTTCTTCAGGAAAAATTAAACAGAAGACAAATATCAATGCCATGACAAATATAGTTCATATGAATTCTTTCTCTGTGAAACAAGAGAAAGACTTTTAACATAAACCATCCCAGATCTTTGAATTTGTATGTAAAACTGGCACTATTTTATCACTGCTTTTGCTGAGAAAAAAAAAATCAAAGTCCCCTGTCCCTTCTTTAATAATGGATACTTTCAGAGGCCTTCTAAGGTCTCATTCTCCCTGTCATGTTTAAAGGGTTTATTGTTTCCGGAAGCGCTTCTGTTGCTTCCTCTGGAGGCTTAGCTGATCCAAGGTAATATTAATTCTGTGTCTCTCTCTCTCTCTCATCTGAACTCAACTTCAAATGCAGTGTGTGAGATGAAAGCCGAAAGAGAGGTTATGTGGGCTGTCATCTGCCATTGTGTCTGAGGAGCCAACTGTGCTCAGAACAAATTAAGTGTCGTTCTGGTAAATCACTCTCAGGAAAGCAAATCTGTTTATACAGACTTGTTTGGTCTTTGGGAAGGCTTAACTATTCAGAGGGCAGTTCCATTTTCTTCCTATTTTTGGTAATTAGGAAAGTAATCTGATATTTAAACGGTCACTTTCGTCACCGCCTCCATCCCTCTCTAACTCACTCATTTCCCCTGCAGAGATGAAGATCTATGGCTTTAAAATACCTAGTGTATTCTCCGGACCACTCAGGTGGAATGCCTCATTATTTTAGTCTAATTATAAGAGACCTTGGAAAGAACTTGGAAGGAGTGAGCTTTACAAGGGGCAATGGAGAAAGGTGGGGATGTGACTTACTTAGCATAAAATGCTTACAGAACAAAAGGGGTACCCACCAAGAGCAAGAGAATCCTCTCTCTACGCAAGTTGTTTTTTCAAGTGTTTTCTAGTGCATTAGCCCTTCATAAGTTTGTGTGGATAAAAATGTAGCAAATGCAGAATATACCTGACAATGTAGAAATTTAAATAGGTTTCACCTCTAGTCTTAGACAAAAGAAAGCATGAGAAAATAAAATGATCATACACATCACCATAGAAGGAAGCCAAATCATTGTTCTATAATTTGAAGTAAAATCTTCAATGGAATTTGTGAAGTTTGAGAAATCATAAAAAAAAAAACACTTAACTATGGAATTTAAGTGATGTTTCGGGTTTATCTGCAATAGTTACAGAAACTGAGGTAACTACATAATATGCTAGCTCACCTTTCTTATTGTTCTTAAAAAGAAATACCAACTATCTCTCCTGCTAAAACTATTACACATTACATCATAATAAAACCACGTGATTACGTGAAAAGAAATCATAAATTTAAATTTAAAGCTGATGCTATGCTATAGATATCTGTTCCAGCCTTTTGCACAAATGCACAGACGTCAGTTCTCAAAATTCATTCACCTTGATCTGGATATTTATTAATTTTTTTATTAATTAAATAATTAATTTACATCCCAAGCACTGCCCTCTCCCATTTCCCTCTCTCTGAAACCCTTTCCCCACCCCTTCTCCTCTGAGAGGGTGTCTCCAAGGTATCACCCCACCCTAGTGCATCAAGTCTCTCCTAGATTAGGTGTATCCTCTCCCATGGAGGCCAGATTAGTCAGCCCTGTGAGGAAACAGATACCGAGTCAGGCTACAGCTTTAGGGGGAACCTCTGCTCCAGTTGTTGGGGGATCTACATGAAGAAGGAGCTACCAATCTGCTACATATGTGCTAGGGGCCTCATTCCAGCCTGTGTGTATTCTTTGTTATGATCATAAAAAGAGAAAGAGGTTTAGATAATATGGTATACTGCAGGGTGGGGGAAAGGAGTGCCCTAGCAGGCCCATGCTAATGCATCCCTTCCCCTGAGGGACTAGACACACAACGGCATAGTATAGAATAGTTTATTTAGGGCAAAGGATGGGAGTTAAGAGGGTGGTCGAGGCAGAGGAAGGCAGAGAGAGGGAGAGAGTAGAGACATGGAAGTCGGCCATGCCATGACCACATGGAGAGAGCAGGGAGGAGAGGAGAGGACAGAGAGAAATAAGAGGAGTAAGTGGTAAGAGAGAGAGTAAAAGAGAGAGGAGGGCTGAACAGTCCTTTTACCTAGCTGTTGCCAGGTAATGGTAGGGAGAGGCATACCTGTTGCCAGGTAATTGTGGGGTGCAGTTTAGACAGAATCCTAACATTCTTTGGTTGGTAGGTTTGTCTCTGAGAGCTCCCAGAGGACCAGGTTAGTTGACTCTGTTGGTCCTCCATAGGGTTCCCATCCCCTTAAGGCCTTTTAATCCTTCCCCCAAATCTGTCATAAGAGTCTTGAACCTCTGACCAATGTTTGGCTGTGGGTATCTGCACCTGTTTCGCTCAACTGCTACATAGAGCCTCTCAAAGGACAGTTATGCTAGGCTCCTGCCTGAAAGTATAACAAGTATCATTAATAATGTCAGGGATTGGTGCTTGACGTTGGAATGGAATTCAAGTTGGGGTGGTTACTGATTGACCACTCCTTCAGTCTCTGACCCATCTTTGTCCCTGCATTTCTTTTAGACAGGACAAATTTGGAGATGAAAGTTTTATGGGCCGGTTGGTGTCCTTATCCCTCCAATGGGAGTCCTGCCTTGCTACAGGAGGTAGCCTCTTAGGATTGCGTGTCCCCACTGTTAGGCTCCTTGGCTAAGGTCATCTGCCTTGACTCCTGGGCTCCTTACCCATCTCAGGTCTCTGGAGCTTCCTAAAGATTCCCCCACCCCAAGCAACTACAAATTTCCATTCATTGTCTTGGCACTCTGGATCTCTCTCCTATCTCTCCCCACACCTGCCCCCCATTCACCTCCCCTCTCCCACCCAGTTCCCTACCTCCATCTACCTCCTATGAGTATTTTGTCCCACCCTTCTAAGTGTGACTCAACATCTTCTCTTGGGCATTCCTCCTTGTTCTGTTTCTTTGGGTCTGTGGATGCACTATGAGTATTCTGTGCTTTATGGCTAACAGCCATCAGTGAGTACACACTATGCACATCCTTTTGTGCCTGGGTTACCTCACTAAAGATGGTATTTTCTAATTCCATATATTTGACTGCAAAATTCATGATGTTCTTGTTTTTAATAGCTGCATAGTATTACATTCTGTAAATGAACCATATTTTCTATTTCCATTTTTCAGTTGTGGGACATATGGGTTGTTTCTAGTTTCTGGTTATTATAAATAAACCTGCTATGAATATAGTGGAACATGTGTCCTTGTGATTTACACTGACTCAAAGGGTGACTTTGTAATGTTGCATGCCTATGCTGCTGTATGGAAAGAGCAATGACTATTAGCACAGAGTAATTCACCTATAAAACATAAGCGTCTGGTCCTAAATTTACTGCAAGCCATCCATTTTACCAACCAATGGATAGTTATCAACTATGTCTCTTGGTGCTCAAGTAAATAGGATAGCAAATGATAAAAATGCAGTCTAACAGATCTCCTAAATCTGTTCATTCGAAAGGTAGGTGATAAACATCCTAAGTATATATGTTGCAAATAGGAGCACACTCTAAAAAGAACAAGGGTTCCCCAAGGGGAGCATGGATCTACATGCAAAATAAAACGCTATCATTCTACTACCAATAATGGAAAATAAGTAAGAAAATACATTCACTGAAGGAGAGATACTATTTTAGAATTGACAACTAAACTGTTCCTAGGACAGGAATTCATAATCATGGTTAGTTAGATAGTTAGTTAGTTAGTTAGTTAGTTAGTTAGTTAAACTGTGTCATGCTTGTACTCTCTTCATTCAAAAGAACTCTATCTTCTGCCACTGTTTGAACAAATTCAAAGGAGACACCCTCATCTAGGTAAAGACATTATCTTTGTGTGTAGAGACACCTTCATTCTCCTAGAACTGAAAGAGCTTCTGAAGTGACAATGTCTTTGCTAAAGTTATATTCCAAGTGTGTATCAAACTTCTCCATCCTCTTTAGCATTCGCCTATAGGAATACACCACACAACCTCCTTAAGAAAGTTATCCCAAGGTTTGACCTCCACCATTCATTACAGAGAAATAATGTTTCACTCCTTACATGGTTACTTTATGTCTAAGATCTAGGAAAAATGAAATGTTATCTACATAGTGCTTTGGAGTCAAAGACTGGTTAAAATAAAAGGACTAAAACTATTAAACAAATCTTAGCAAACCCTTATCAGAAAACATGCATACGATGACAGAGATAAGTACCTATATGTTTATTGAATTTGGAACAATTCTACAATTTAAAAAAGATTATGTTTTTTGAGTTCTGTATGGAATGTCCTTCCTCATGCTAGATATGGTCTTATATTTCAACACCAATCAAATGAATCAAAACAGAAATTTTAGGGTAAGTAGAATAAATCCAAAGGAGAACTAGAAATAGGATCATTCTAAATCCTAAAGATTCAAGCCCAAAGTCTGTAGACCATGGGAACTGGGTTCTGATGAAAACCTGGAAATAGAAACTTCCAGAACAGCTGAGTTCTCGATAGAAGGGTCCTTAACAAGTGGCTTTGAGCATCTTGACATTGCTAAATTACTAGAAACCAAAATCTAGATTTATATCTCCAAGGTAAACCAGTGACCTCCAAGCAAAAGATCCCACCTAAAGACCCACATATGAACACCTTTCTCCTCAAACCAAAGGTAGATAATTCCCTCATAACTGTAGGACTGGGTGTCTAACACCCCTGCTAGGGATCTTCCTGAATCTTGCTCTCTCTATTGAAATCACAACCCTAAAAAACACATGATGGCTTGTGCACTTCAGTGAGAACAGAATCATTTCTCCTGCCCAAATAAAGTCCATCATGCTTTCTCTTATGCTTTTAACTTTGTCCATTTCTGTAGCAATAAGATGGCCACTCATTCCAAAATAAGTGGTCACTTTAAATAAGGTGGTCAACCTCACATACCCCTCTTACTGATAGCTTTGTTCTAAGTTACAGAAACCATACCAAGAACAGTGATCTTTCAAAGCTCTCCCAATTAATACAGAGGGAGTGACACACATTATAGCTCTAAGTGCATATTTTAAACAATTTCATGTTGTAAAGCTAGTAACAGTGAGTGTGGTGGATTGAGTAGATTTGGTCCCCATAGATTCATGTGTTTGAATACTTGGCCATAGGGAGTGGCAATTAGGAAGTATGGCCCCATTGGAGGTGTGGCCTTCTGGAGGAGGTGTGGCTTTGTGGGAGGAAGTGTGTCAATGAGTAGGTAGGCTTTGAGTCCTCCTATAGTCAGGCTTTGGCCAGTGCAGAAGATAGTTTCCTCGTGGCTGCCTGCAGAGGAGAGTCTCTTCCCGGCTGCCTTTGGATCAAGAGGTCTAACTCTCGGCTCCTCCAGCACAAAAACTGGCTGCATGTTGCTATGCTTCCCACCAGGATGATAATGCACTAAACCTCTGAAACTGAAAGCCAGCCCCAATTAAATGGTAACCTTTATAAGAGTTTTCTTCATCATGGAGTCTCTTCACAGCAATGGAGCAATGGAAACCCTAACTGAGACAGTAGGTGTGAGTGTCTTTAGTATCTAAATTGGAAGGTACTCTTGCCTGCTTCAATGTTATCAGTGTCGTGGTCATTTTAATATTTAAAACAACTTTATATGGTACACCCCATCCTCCAGTTCTTGTATTTTTTCTAACCCCTTTTCTGGAATGTACCCTGAATTTAGAAAGAGATGTTATAAATATCCTGTCTAAGGATGACCACTCAACAGTTACAAAGTCTTGATACTTTCACCAGTTTGAAATCCCAGCACTAACTTTTGCCCATTTCAAACAAAACCTTCTCTGGCCAAGTAGAGGAGCATTAAACAATGGGTATGAACATAAATATTTAGAAGGCAGTTTGGCATCATATCCATATAAAATGTAATATATTTTCAGCTGAGGTCTATAACTTCTCAAAACATTGGCTTCTTACTAGAATAACAGTACAGAGCATGTATTCCTATGTGGAATGATTCTGAAATCCAAGAAGAAAGTGGTTGGTTACCCCAATAGCAGTCATGCTGCTATTGCACCGCTGGCCACATCTTGAAAGTTATATTAAAGTTCCCAAGGCTCACAGATGAATAATATTGATAAATTTTCTTCCCCAGAAGCCTACACAGTCACTTCCAACACTTGGAGAGCAGAAAGGATGCTTTGATTTCTTTATATTCTGAAAGGTCCAGTTTGATTTCTCTATATTCTGAAAGCAAAGTGTTTGATATCTTCAACACTGTGTGATTTCCATCTACTCTGGTGAGAACCCAAGAGCCCAAGTAATAGACTGTATTGTATCAGGGACTTTTTTAGTCATCCCTAATCAACAACTCATAAATATAATCACACCTGGCACTAGGATGTTGTTCCATAACCTATGGCTTCTGGGACCAGGATTATCTATCCATGCAGAATAACTCTTCATACTTTTACTTTTTGCATTATAGTTTTAATTAACTTCAAAGCAGTAGGGTTCTATGTAACTTTACACACCTTGGTTGTAGTTAACCACACTCTGACTCATGTCTCTTAATTTCTTTCACTCTCATCTCAATTTACATCACTTAATCTCTAGTTTTTCTCCTTCTTCTTTCATACCATATTCTATTATTATTTCTCATTTAAAGCTTTTTTTTCATTACCTGCCAAATTCACCACTTGTAGCTCTCTGGCCTTTAAAGAGACCCTATGTTAAGCTTAGAAATCTGAAAGAGATCTACATATGAGAAAAAACATGCAATATTTGCTTTTCTGCCCCTGGGTTAGCTTAATCTGTGTGTGTGGGAGGGGGGTTATTTCCATTTTCATTCATTTACATTCAAATTTCATAATTTCACATTTATTTATAAGTGAATTAAATTCTATTATGTTTATACCACAATTTCATTATGTATTTATGAGAGCATGTTTTTATAGAAAGTTATTGAGTCATTTATATAGATCCCCAGGAGTGATTGGTATGGCCCAATTATGAAAGCTCTTAAATTTGTCTGAGTTCTAGAGTGACTATGTACGTGTACATATACCTGATGATCAGGAAAAATCAATGAGGAAAGAGTAGAAAGATTATAAAAGCTAGAGCTGTAGGACTCCTGCTTCTAGATAGTGTACTCTAGGCATGACATGAAAATACAACTACTAAATCTTAACAGGATGGTTCCCTGAACAAGACTGGCATAATAATAATTGACATGCCATTATAGAAAGGGGAAATCCCACATGGCTCCACTCCTACATGAAAGTAGTCTACGGCTACTGAGAAAGGGGTAAACAATTTCCTCTAGGGATGATCTTATTCATTGGTTTCCCTATCCCAACTGGCCAGCTCTGGTTCCATGTACTTGCATGTAAGACTAACTAGACTCAGTAGATTATATATATATGCACATTCACATATGTATATGTGTATTATATGCATATATATTACAATAACAAAGAAATTATGAATTTGTAAGTGTAGAGACATTGAAAGAGTTGGAGAGAAGCAGACAGGAGTGATGTACATGCTGCATGTTAAGTTACCAAAAAATTAATAATAGTTCTATCTATGCTGTACAGAAGAGTTTTAATTTCATGAGGTCCCTTTTGTAAATCATTGGTCTTACTTCACAAGTAACTGGCATCTTATTCAGAAAGCGCTTACAGAAGTTTATATAGTGAAAATTATTTTTTACTTTTTCCTCAAGAATTTTGAGAACCTCAGTTCTTATATTGAGCTCTTTGGTTCTTTTGGAGTAGGTTTTTATGAAGGGTGAAAAATAAAGATATAGTTACATTCTTCTGCATCTGTCATATGTCAGGTGGCTATAGTTGTATGGTCTTATGTAGTTCATCTGTTCGGTTCCACGCTTCATGTCTGTAATCGTGCTCACATCAATGCTGTTCTCATTGCTCTGAAATATAACTTGAAATCAGGTATGGTGGTACCTTCAACTGGATTATTTTTGCTGAGGATTACCTATCTGTAATCTTTTGTGCTTCCATATGAATTTCTAGATTTTTTAAAACTTCTCTAAAACACGACATTACAAATTTGATTGGTATTTTATTGAATGTGTGTAACACTTTGACAGAATGACAATTTTCTATAGCATCAATGCTACCAAATCATGAGCACTTGGGGTCTTTCTGTCTTCTACTGTCTTCATAAATCTGTTTCTTCACTGTTTTAAAGTTTTTATTCTAGAGTCATCCACGTTTTTTAGCTTGACTCTTTCAAAGATACTTTATTTTGTTTGAGGATATTATGGGTGGACTTGCCCAGATGGTCTCTTTCTCAGTGTATTTATTGTTGGTATGTAGTAATGCTACTGATTTTAGAATGTTAATTTTGCATAACACTTTCATGAAATTATTTATTAGTTCTGCTAATTTCCTTGTGGAGTCTGAATCCTCCACATGAATAAAATTATAAATTTAAATTTTAAGAATAAAATCATATCTAACAAGCCAGGAAACAATATTTCTCGGTGGTTGTATTCCTGCTTCAAGCCTCTTCATTGAGGTCCTGCTTCTGCTTCCCTGGATGACAAACTATAGAGTGTAAGATAAAATAAATGTTTTTTTCTCCAAGTTGCTTTTGGTCAGCATTTTATCACAACATCTAAAGTAAAACCAAAACAGATCAGATATATTGCCTTGGTTTTTTTTTTCCATATTTTCCCCCCACTGGAATCTACCCTTCTAGGGTTAGAGAGTAAGTTAAGGTTTTTTATTGTTGTTGTATTGTTTGATTTTTATATTATTATTTTTAATTTTTAACTTTATGTATCTATATGTGTGTCTGAGTATGCATGCCAAGTGTATATGGGTTGCCTGTGGAGGCAAGAAGACGACATTAAATTCTCTAGAAGTGGAGCTACAGGTGACCGTGAGCCCCCTAATGGGATCCAGCTCGGACTCTTTGCAAGAGCGCAAGTTCTCTTAACCACCGAGCCACCTCTCTAACCCCTTTTGTTTTAATTCAGGTTGCCATTCTTCTTTCATTGGAAGTGTTTGCAATGTTGTTCAAAGTACCACCTTTTATCCCTAGGCTCGAGATGTAAGAGTGATTATATCTAAGCTATGTCCATGATTATGTTGTCTATAAGTTCATTAGACCAGCTATTGCTATAATCAAGAAGAAGAACAACCCATTATCCTTCATAAAATGAGTGTTTTTCTCCTTAATGAGTGAAAAAATTCTAGTTACTTTATTACTGTTAAGAGTAGAAACTTGCTCTCCCATTATTTCCTTTCCTAGGGCTTATCAAGAAAGGAATATGTTCGAAGCTGATCTCTCCAAGAAATGTCATTAACCAGAAAACTTTTAAACTGACCCCATATTTGGGTACCAAAGAATACTCAGTCTCTCACATCATGGTTTTATAGGGATTTTAGATAAGAATATTTGGACAGATTTCTGGAATCTGTATGGCCTAGAAAAAACATGTTTTTAAAAAATCCCTTTCTTTGTGAAGAATTTCCATGTAAGTGACTCTTATTTGTTTTTATTGCCAAATTTCAGAGTCCTTCCTCTATGATCACACCTTTCTCTAGTAGTGTCACAGAAAGAAAACACAAATTTATTGAGAACTTCAAGGTTAGCTTAGTTCAGGTTCATAAATGTGAACATTTGATTAGAATTTTAATAAAATTACTGATACTATGGTAGGATTGAAAAGAGCAGTGAGGTATGGATTCTCCTGAAGTGTGAATCTTTTGTGGAAAGTTTCCCCATGAACAACTAATAGGCTGCATAAACATCAGCTAGAGAAAATAGTATTATGCAGATGAGGATGCTGAATAGTAAGGCCGTGTTAATTTAGCCTCTAGTCAGAGCTCAGGGCGCAGAATAGATACTGTCTTCAATGTTCATCCTACAGATAGGTTTATACCAAAGATAACCTCGGCGGACTGATCCTTTCTACCCAGAGAGTGGCCCAATTTTGCAGCAACTTCACTTATGTCTGGTGACGAAATCCAGAAGGAGAACACTAGACCACTTTCAAAGGGCCCTGACTTGCATAATAGAACCAAATTGCTTATTTCGATCCTTTTGTGTGAACATTATTCGCTCCTGCTGCATCCTGCTACCCCACCTCATTCTCTTCAAATTTTAGAATCTATCCCTGCAGCCTCTTCTCTTCTCCAATTAGTCCACTCACTCATGTCTTCTCCCCTACTCTGTAAATGTTGCCTCTGAGCTGCCTGCTCTGTCTCTGTGTCTCTCTGGACTCCTGGAACCTGTGCAACAAAAGCCACACTGATGCCATCTGGAGGATCCTCTCATCCTACCGATGTCCCTGTGGAAAGGGATTCTTCTCCATTGTGATATTGGGCATTTCTCTGCATTGATCTGCTTGGGGTTGAGGCAAAGGAAGACCCAGCCCTGCTTCTATTGCCCGTCTTTTCAAAAGCTAGATACAAAAGTTAGTGGATGGCTACCTTGCCCACGGGCTCTAAAAGCAGCCCTCGTATTAGCCCAAGAAGCCTCTAAACTCACACTGGGTTGCTCAATGTCTGTTCTCTGATGACCTTGGTTCAAATACCTCCCATTTCACACAGCTTCTGCTGTGTCTCCCTCTAAGCTTTAACATTTTCATATCACCTTTCAAGAAAATCCTGACAGCTCCATTTGATTCTTGCTTTCCTTTCAACCCTCTACATTCTTTTCCAAACCATGACCCTCACTCATTTCTTCCCAGAATCGCTTGAAACCCTTACCTATGAAAATCCACAACTTTATTTTCCCCTCTGTCACATCCTGACTGTACTTGGTTCATAGATAGAATCTCAACTCTCAGCTCCACTATCTCCTCCCAAGTGGCCTGTGTCATATTCTCCTATGACAATGGTTAAGGAGTCTTCCCCTTTACCACCAGGCTATTGACACACAGCTTTGCTGTTCGGCTGTTCGTGTTCTTGGCCATTAATTTCTGTTCATTTTCTTTCTTTCTCTGTGGAGATGCTTTCATGTACATGAATTCCATTAGTTCATATCATAGAAAGATTACCTTTCTCTTTGAACCACAGCATATAGTATTTCTGAGTGAAGTCTAGGTCGGCGTCTGTGGTCTTTTACAACTCACAGTACTTTGATCCAGACTCTTGGATTTTCAATTTTCTTTTTTAAAAAATTTTGTTATGAATAGATGTATTTTATTATAAATTTAATACAATATAAGTATAATACAAATACATTTCTTTTTATTAGATATTTTCTTTATTTACATTTCAAATGTTAGGTCTTTTCCTGGCAATGATGCTGTGAGTTTAAAGTAAACAGCTAGCTTGACAGTCTTCTTAAAACATAGTGCACAAACTTGAGACCATAGGTATTGTTTTTAATCACTCTAAACAATAGTATTTTTCTGTGTTGTCAAGGGAACAAAGGTTTCTATTTCTAAGCATTTAGCTCTCCTGTCAGAGAAGAAAACATATTACTCAAGGGTCATATTTTTTCCTCAAAAATCAACAAGTAATATATAACAAAGGAATGAAAGAATTCACTGATTAGAATACATTACTGGCTACACAAGGATCAATTTCCTAACATATATTATTTTCTTCAATATTATTGTTGTTGTTGAGTGAAAATATACTTGTATGAGTTACCATTTATGATTTCCCTTACAAGGAAAAAATTATGTAGTGAGCTATGTTAGCAGAAATGTGTGAATGGTTACCAGAGCACTAACATCATTTGCTCCTTCAATGACCCCCTCTACCTTTGGATGAAGATGAAATTTGAGAGATTAAATTTCTCAATGTTTTTCCTACTTTTATATAATTCACTCTTCAACAAAGTAATGTTATTTAGTTTTTCATCATTGTAAAAGTAAGATACTGTGCATTACTGCTCCAGGGGTGTGTTATTTTAATATTTTTGATGGTCCTATCTATTGTCTGTTCCATGAATAAGGTTGAATTTTGATAATTTCTCTTGATGATGCTAATAAATACTCTACTATCAATGAGTTATCACAAGTAATAAAACAGAAAATACACAAAGAGATTCATCTGAAAATCAGCAAATGATGAAGACATTTCAGAAAATAAAGCTTTTATTGTCTTGGTTTCTTTGTTCTCTAGCATTGTTGCAGAAATTGGAACTGATGAATAGGCAGTTGCTAAGTGATGAAGGGTTAAGAGGCCAAAGATTCTGACAGTGACCCTCAAACTCTTACTGTGCTTAAATGGACGTCTTCACCATCACACTTATTGCCTAAATGATAAATCCTTTAACAGGATGGATTTAATGCCAAATTGTGATAAAGAATATATATTAAGGGTTGGGAAGATTGCTCAGCAGTTAAAGGCTAGGCTCACAACCAAAAAATATGAGAATATATATTAATCTCCATTTAACTATTATCACCTATTGTTATTTTAAATATGACAGTCAAGAAAAATAAAGTTTAAAACTTAGGCTAAAAATAACTAGAATTATACTATGGATAGAATTAAAACATGTGTTTATGTATGTATTATGTTTATGAGTGCTTTTATATTTAATCCATTATATATTTCATCTTCAAAGTACACACTTGGAAGAAGCAAATGGTGTTAATAGTGATTGTATGCTCCATTTTGTGTGTGTGCGTGTGTAGACAGACAGGCAGACAGGCAAAGTTGAAGTAATTAAGTAGGTAATGGCTGAGATAAATGAAACATAAAAATAGATACCTCTGAATAATTTTTTTAATATTGCCTGTGTGTTTATTTGATCTGATTATTTTTAGTACTAAAGTGATACCCAGGAAGAAGCCAGTAATTTATATAATTTCCTCTTTGCAATAAATGTAATAATGGACAGTTGTTTACTCAAAACCTACAAATCATGTTTAATAATAAAAATGTATTTATAGATCAGAACACTACATCACTATAGCTCCACTGTTTGAGAGAACTACATTTCTCCATAAATATGTCTTTTTGTACATTAAGGATATTTCCCAACCAAAAATTCTGTTGTTTATGAGATAAAATGCCTCTTAACTTTTCTGAGAATGGACACATTAATTTCTATGAGTTGATCTCTAAAATTAGTAAACAGAAAGTAGAGTAATGTTTAGTTATTTGAAAAACAAACAAACAAACAAAAAACTGTGCCAGAACATCTCCTGCTGGCTCCAAGCCATTCCCTGAAATTCCATTTTTTGCCACTTGAAGAAATTATATTTAATAGAACTTTCTCTAAAATAACCAAGTGCATGGAACTGTTGAATTGTTCAGCTATCTCCTATTACCCACAGGAAAATGAGTATGAAGTCTTTTCCAGCATGACTCCAGGCTATGCATGGCTCTGAACATGCATAGGGTCAGTTTTAGAATCAAGAAGAACATATTGAGAAAACTTCAGTCACCCTACAGTTGTTATTCACTTAGTACTTTTTGTATTGACTACATACTTTTTAAAAAATCCTTAGCCTTGAATAAATTCTAAGATTAATTTCCCACATTCCTAATCCAAATGTATTTGTGCCCCATCTCTCTTACTCCAGTCCATGTTTGATCTGGAAGATAACATACTGGAAGGGAGCTGGTAAGCTTCCTTGACAAGCATTTTCTGCAGACCCCAGGACTGTCATGAAATTACCAGGAGCCTGGGTCAGAGTAGATGTCAAGACAGAATATATCTCTGTTTTAGTCAGGGTTTGTATTCCTGCACAAACATCATGACCAAGATGCAAGTTGAGGAGAAAAGGGTTTATTCAGCTTACACTTCCACACTGCGGTTCATCACTAAAGGAAGTCAGGACTGGAACTCAAGGAGGTCAGCAAGCAGGAGCTGATGCAGAGGCCATGGAGGGATGTTTCTTACTGGCTTGCTTCCCCTGGCTTGCTCAGCTTGCTCTCTTGTAGAACCCAAGACTACCAGCCCAGGAATGCCATCACTCACAATGGGCCCTCCCCTCTTTATCATTAATTGAGAAAATGCCTTACAGCTGGATTTCATGGAGGCATTTTCTCAGCTGAAGTTCCTTTCTCTGTGATAACTTCAGCTTGTGTCAAGTTGACATAAAACCAGCCAGTACAATTGACCCCTTGTCAACTTGACACACAAACACATCAGTATTAAGCCTCAACTCTTACTTTCTTACTCATCCCCAAGATCTAAATAACTTTAAAAGTCCCACAATCTTTGCAAATTCTTACATATTAAAATTTTTATCCCTTTAAAATATCCAATCGCTTTTAAAATTAAGTCCTTTCAAAATTAAAAGTCTCTTTAATTGAGGGCTTCTCTAAGATACTTTCTTCCTTCAAGAGGGAAAAATATCAGGGAACAGTCACAAAAGCAAAATCAAACTCCAACCATCTGATGACTAGGATCCACTCATGATGTTCTGGGCTCTTCTGTGGGCTTGGGTCACTTCTCCAGCTCTGCTGTTTGTAGCACACACCTTGTCTTCTAGGCTCCAGCTTCCTGTACTTCACTGTTGCTGCTGATCTTGGTGGTCATCTCATGGTACTCACATTTCCAAAACACTGCTGTATTCCACTGTAACTAGGCTTCACCAATACCCTCTCATAGGCTCTCTTCATGGTGCCAAGCCTCAACTCCTTCCCATGACCCCTTCAGTCCTGGGCTATCAATTACAACTGAGGCTGCACCTTCACCAATGGCCTTCCATAGCCTCTCACACTGCCAGGCTTCAGCTGCTCTTCATGACCCCTTCATGCCTTCAAAACCAGTACCACCTGGGTGACTCATACACATTTCCAGGTCCAGCCACAACACAAGGTACAACCATGGCTATCTCTGGAACACAGCCTCTGTGCTCTCAGAAAACACTTCCCAGAAGATTTCACCTCAGTGATGCTGGTCTCTTCTTAATTACCACTAATTTCTTAGCTCCAGCTAACCAGCATCAATATTCCCAGTAAGGTAAAGGGTTCCTTTTAGTAATTCTGGTATCTCGTTAATCATACCTAATTCTTCAGCCCCACCTAACCAAAACCACAGAATCTTCACAATCAAAATAACAATGGCCCTGATAAGTATTTAATCTTCCCTCTGAAATTTCACAAGCCAGGCCTCCATCTTCTGGACTGTTCTCAACATTATCTTCCAAGCTCCTACCCAACATCTCAAAGAGCTCTTAACATTCCAATGACTCTTCTAGCTCAAAGTTCCAAAGTCCTTCCACAGTCCTCCCCAAAATATGATCAGGTTATCACAGGAATACCCCACTAAGCTGGTAGCAGTTTGTCTTAGTCAGGGTTCCTATTCCTGCACAAAACATCATGACCAAGATGCAAGTTGGGGAGGAAAGGGTTTATTCAGCTTACACTTCCAAAATGCTGTTTATCACCAAAGGAAGTCAGGACTGGAACTCATGCAGGTCAGTATACAGGAGCTGATGCAGAGGCCATGGAGGGATGTTTCTTACTGGCTTGCTTCCGCTGGCTTGCTCAGCTTACTTTCTTATAGAACCCAGGACTACCAGCCCAGGGATGCTACTACCCACCAGGGGCCCTCCACCCTTTATCACTAATTGAGAAAATGCCTCACAGCTGGATCTCATGGAGACATTTTCTCAACTGAAGCTCCTTTCTCTATGATAACTCCAGCTTGTGTCAGGTTGACTCAAAACTAGCCAGTATAATCTCAAACTGACACCAGAGAATAAGGCACATTCTGACACAGTACAGTGATGATAAACTCCACATACCAAACTAATGGTTTTGTCCATTTATAGTATATAGTGAAATTCTGCAAGGAAACATGATTGTTTGATTCCTTCAGAGCAGTAATGCCTATAACTCAAGATGTCTTCAATCATTTCTAGGTGAATTCATATAGAAACTTGGTGAATCTTTGCTGTTCAGAAATTAATTTTGAGGCACAATAATAGAAATTAATGAGGAAAATTCTAGAAATTAATGTACCAACCTGGTATCAATGAAAATACTGGAAGCCCTTGGTTTGCCTCATCTTCATTCAGCCAAGGAAATATAGTCTTGATCAAGGCATGGAAGACTATTTCCCCTACTTTTAGCTTTCCCCATCTTACCGCATTCTTTGTCTAGAGTTGAGGCCCTGTGATTTTCACCCTGACCATGTTAGTATGCCCATTGGTAGTCTTATTCAGGTTTTGTTTAGGCGGCCATTTTGATGAGGCTTCATGACTGTAGCTTCTCTGACATTTTAGGAGACAATTTCACAGCACATTCCTGTTCTTCTGTCTCTTACAATCATATGTATTATTATTTCCTATTCCACAGTGAGTCCTGATTTTTAACTTGTCCAAGTAATTTTCTGTATCTGAAAACAATATTTATTACAAGAATATGTTATGCAGTGAAAGCAAAGCTGTATAAATAACTAGGTCATGAAAGTAATGAAAAATGAACTATCTATGACAGAGTAGTACCATTTCCTTTATTATACTTTATTATGTAGGTGATAAATACAAATATGGGGATATAACCTTTAAAAGTCCTTCTGTGTACAAGTAAAGAGTTTAAGGTTTTTTGATATTTTATTTACATTTCAAATGTTATCCTCTTTCCTATACCATGCCCCCTACTTCTATGAGGTTGTTCCTCCAAGCACCCACACCCATAGTTTTTAATAAGATAATTTACATAAATAAAATTCACCATTTTTGAAAGTACAATCTGATTAGTTTTGATAAATGTGTTCATAAATCTCCATAAATCTGTCATATCTCTAAATAATTAATCCAATCATTAATTATAATCTTCTATTCTTTTGTTACTATAATATTGCCTGTTCTAAAATTTGAAGTAAATGGAATCAGTGAGACTGTAGAATGTTCCACTTACTTTCAGTTTTCTGAATTGCTTTAACTTGCCAGTGTGGCTGCAAACTGTTGCTGGGTGATAAGCCACAGAAAGATCCTTCGTTCATCAGCTAACAGAAAACTGGATTCTTGAGAGTTTTGACAATACTAAGAGGAAAGCTGGAGGAAAACTCGAGCATAAATCTTTGTTCCTTTTGGGAAAATATCTAGGGTGAGATAACTGATTCACAGGGAAAGGTGTGTTTAAATATTGAAGAACCTGACAAACTGTTTCTGTCATTTACATGAAATTTCCATTTCCAAAAGAGAGCACAAAAGACATGATATTTGAAGGTGGCAATGTTGGTATGATGTAAGTTTTCAATGGGAGAAGGAAGCAGTGGGAGAGAGTCACAGAAGTGAAAGTAATAGAATTCTTATATGTATGTATTCATATGTATGAATCTTATATCTTATATTCATATGTATGAAAGAAAAACAAGTAAATACTTTTTAAAAAAGAAAATGCAACTTATTTAATTGTTTTTTCTAAATTTGATAGAGTTAGAATTTTCTTTAGGTAGCTTAATTTTCTCCAATTATCATTATCAAGACATTTTAGTATTGGTGTAAAGATAGATAGAATACAGACCAGAGACAACATTTTCTCTAAAGAATCAACAATGTGTATTAAAATATTTAAGAATTGGAAATCAAAGCCGCAAGAACTGTGGATGTTCTATCATGGCTAAAAATATTGGCTAAGATACACAGACACTTCATTTCTCCCATACCCGACAGAACCTGAAAAAGCACAACAGGAAAGCTTTGGGAAGAAGGAAGAATTGTTTAGGAGAGGACAGAGAGCTAGCTCTCTGGTCCAAACTCCCTAAGAGCTCTGACATCAAGCTAACTGTGCTATATCCCTTTCTGAAGAAATCTTTTGAATTTTACGACTGAGGGCCACATGCATTTTCTCTCTCCACTCTTCTAATTTTAAAATTCAAGAGATTCATTTGTGTTATGCAAATTACACAAAATGAAGTCCCTACCTCACTTTCTATAAATGTGTGTGCATGCATAGGTTTAAGGCAAAACAGGTAAATGAAGGATATATTTCTGTAAGAACTCTTAGTGCTGTATTATCAAGAAGAATACAGAGCAAATGTTACAGGGAGGCAGGAGCAAGGGAGGGAGTACAAGAATGGAAAACTAACACTAAGGGCCATTTGAGAGGTCAAATGGAAACATAATAATGTAGAAGCTTCTTAAAATGTATACAGATATGAAATGAATCTAAATGGAGTTACAAAATAATGAAGACAATGGCCCAACTAGAAATCTTTCTCCACCAGGTAAAACCTCCAGAGCCTAGGATTGGTTGCATGCAGTTTAGTTATTAGTCAAATGGGCCACATGGGAACCCCAAAGCATCCCAAGCTATTGCCAAGGCTGTTGGTTGTTCTCCACAAACTGATAAGTCCCTGTAGCTAGAGACAACACTTACATATCTCATTGAACACAGAGACATTGAGCTGCTGCATAACTGGAGCGTTCACCCCTACTGACTAGTGCTCATGATACTGAAAGTAACTCTATAAACTACTAGAGGATAAAGATAATCAGCAACTGAACTACAAACCCCGTGATCTACGACAGTAACCTGCCTGAAAGATATATTGGTCCCATAGTGGCACAAACATTAAGGAAGTAACCAACCACTCTCTTACTAGATTTAAAGCCTACTTCACAAAATGGAACCTACACCATACAGGGCATGAGTGGCTCTGAACATGAGAGCACATAGGCCAGACATCTTGAAGGAAAAGAGCAAATGCTATTATCCTGATAAAGATTTGCAGCAGTAAAACAAACCCTAACGACATTTGCTATACCCACAGATGAATGTCTCATTCAGCCATCATCAGAGAAGCTTCCTTTCTTGCAGTAGATTGGAGTTAACCCAGAGAATTACAACTGGACAATGCACACAAACAAGAGATTTTGGAGCACTCATTTCTAAATAGGATGGTTTTTTTTTTTTTTAAATCAGGGCTCAGGGAGCTATATGAAGAGGAGGCAGAAAGATTAAAGAAGCTAATGGTGACAGATGAGACCAAGGAAAAAGTGCCTTCCAGACAAAACAGGATTTATACATACATGAACTCACAAAAACTGTGGAACTATGGCCGAGTACTGCACAAGTTCAAGCCAGATGGGGTGCCAGCAATTTACATTAGCTTTCAAAATAAAAACTGGTTTTTTTCCAATGGTGTCTCACTAAGTGTATTAACCATACTTAACTGTAGACCCTATCGCCAGTAGTAGATGGCCAACATGAAACAAAAATTTTGTAGACTTTTTCTTTCATATTGCTTTGTTTAATACATTTTAGTACTACAGATCTTTGCTTGCATATCAAATTTTCCAGTTTTGTGTCTTTATGGATTTTGTTTTTTGTTTCATTCTATGTTTGTGTGTGTGCTTGTGTGTGTGTGTGTGTGCTCGCGTCTACTTTAATATAAGTTCTTAAATACTTCAACCTCTCTTCCAGCCCATCGGCCAGAGGTAAGGGAAGATGAAGGTTTATAGGATAAGGGGGTTGTGGTTCTGTTTAGTAGTGGTTCTTTGGTGTGATACAATGTCAGAATATCAGCAGTCCAGTCTAAAATATCAAACATGAACCAGTAGTGGCAGCTCAGTCCTATTGGCAAACACCAAACACAAATCAGTAGCAGGGCTTGATCTAGAAGAAACCACAAGGTTCCAATGAATCAGCAAAAGTCTGCTGAAGCAGCAAGAAACAGTCAGAATACCACAAGAAATTCTTTGGTGCGTTTCTCTCTATGAAATAAAAACTAGCAAAGATCAATAAAGAGCAGCAAAGATCATTGAAGAGCAGCAAAGAGTCATAGGTCAAGCCAATGAAGGAGTGTCTCCTCGGTGTCTGTGGGGCTGTGTTTATAGTCTTTCTAAGCATCACATACCTTAAGTGTCTGTTTCAGGAAAACATCACATGTACTTTCACAAGACAACTTTCAGAAAAACACATGCATTTGCTCGCAGCAAAACATCCCTTCATGTGTCTGTTTCAACAAAACATCCTTTTATAAGACCATTTCCAGGAAAATAACACACAACACAACTGAGTTGTTAAAGAAACCAGAAATTACCACTGTGTGTGTGTGTGTGTGTGTATGTGTGTGTGTGTGAGTGAGTGTTCCTTGAGGGTTTGTTTGTTTGTTTTGTATTTATGGTTTGCTTGGATTCTTTTGCTCGCTTGTTTGTTTGGTCCCCTGTTTGTTTTCTAAACAGAGAGAAAAAATGTAAAAGACATGGAACTAGATAAATGAGGAAAATCTGGGAAGAGTTGGGAGAGGAGAAAACATGAGCAGAATGTGTTGTAAAAAAAATCTGAAAGAAAATTTCTCTTACAAAGACAAACTATAATTTGCCAACCTCATACTTTGGAGAGCAATGGAAGGTTTCTTTAAAATAGTGTTATCAATACAATAAATCTCCCAGTCTTGACGATTGTTTTAATGCCTTCATCCAAATCACAAAAGGCTTTGAGGCTATATTCATCTCTGAATTATTGCAATGATATCCAAATATATTTATTATGTGTCAATGTGGGAAGCCAGGTATAGGATCTGAACTTGAATTTCTGGCTTATGATTTCTCCTAGAATTTTGGAATACATTGGTTTACCCATTTCGGAGAACTTCTTCTAGTGAAGACACTTAGGAAGAGCATGATGCGAACAGCCCCTTAGAAGGAATAGGGCGGTAGAAAGGGTACCATGCAGACCAAGTGGGAGAAGCTTCCTTTGTGACATTACAAACCATGATTTGTGTAGAAACATCTGTATGAATTATCACACTATGGCACTCCTGGAAGAAGTATCCTTGATCAATTCACAAATCCCTAATTAGAATTAAATTCACTTAAGCTGCTCTTTATCTAGCCATGTTTTTGAGATCCATGATCATGACAGTGGGAAGCAAGGTAGCAGCAGGAAGTCCTGTGCTGGAGCAGTAGCCGAGATCTTACATCTTTCTGTAAGTTAAAGAAAGAGAGGATAGAGGGGGTCATAAGGTGGGATTTTGAAACCTCAAATCCCCCCCCCCCCAGTAATACATCTCCTCCAACAAGGCCATGTCTCCTAATCCTTCCCCTCACAAAACAAAACAAAAATAAAACAGAAAGTAGAGTCTACCACCTAGGGGACATATATTCAAATATAGGATCCTAAGGAGGTCAATCATTCACAATATCACAAACAATATCAAGGTGCGGCTCAAATACAAATCTTTTAATGAAACATATTTTGCTCCCTCTGCCATGTGCCTGTGACCTCTTCTGTGAATTTTTGTTGGATTTCTTTACCTTGTAAAACAATTAATTGATTTCCAGAAAGTGTCATAACATTTCAAGTGATGGAATTTTGTCTCAATTAAATTTCAGACTCAGACTAATTAAGGAATAAGATTCTGTTTAACATTTTTGTGTGTGCATGTAGAGGGGTAGTCTTTGTCTGTGTTTGCACCCTCATGCAAAACCCTGAGACACTGGGATTTTATTTTTCCATATGAAGTTGACAATTCCTCTTTCAGGTCCTTAAAAGAATTGTGTTGAAATTTTTATGGGAACTGAATTGAATCTGCAGATTGCTTTTGGTAAGATTGGCATGTTAATCCTACTGGTCCCTGGGAAAGTTTTCCATCTTCTGATATCTTTGTCAATTTCTTTCTTCAGAAACTTGAAGTTTTTGTCATACAGCTATTTCACTTGCTGTTACACCAAGATATATTTTGCTATTTGTAGCTATTGTGAAGGGTATTAATTGCCTAATTTCTCTCTCAACCTATTTATTGTTTGTATAGAGGAGGGTTACTGATTTTATTTTAGTTGATTTTGTATCCATCCACTTTGTTGAAGGTGTTTATCAGCTGTAGGAATTCTCTGGTAGAATTTTTGGTATTATTTATGTACACTATCATATCATCTGGAAATAGTAATATTTTGACTTCTTCAATTCGATCGCTTTGATTTCTTTAGTTGTCTTCCTGCTCTAACTAGAACATCAAGTACTATATTGAATAGATAGAAGAGTGGGCAGCCTTGTCGTGTCCTTGAATTTAGTGAAATGGTTTTAAGTTTCTTGTTTTTAAATTAAATAAATAATTAATTAATTAATTTTTTATTCGATATATTTTTATTTACATTTCAAATGATTTCCCCTTTCCTGGCTGCCCACTCCCAGAAAGTCCCATAAGCCCCCTTCCCTCCTCCTGTTCCCCCATCCACCCCTTCCCACTTCCCTGTTCTGGTATTGCCCTACACTGCTGCACTGGTTTCAATTGGAGGTCAGCATGCAGAAGAATGCGAATTGATCCATCCTTATCTCCTTGTACTAAGCTCAACTCCAAGTGGATCAAGGACCTCCAGGTAAAAACAGACACACTGAAACTAATAGAAAAGAAACTGGGGAAGACCCTTGACGACATCGATACAGGGGGAAAGTTCCTGAACAGAACACCAATAGCTTATGCTCTAAGATCAAGAATTGACAAATGGGACCTCATAAAATCACAAAGTTTCTGTAAGGCAAAGGACACTGTCAATAGGACAAATCAGCAACCAACAAATTGGGAAAAGATCTTCACCAACCCTACATCTGACAGAGGGCTAATATCCAATATATATAAAGAACTCAAGAAGTTAGACCCCAGGGAACCAAATAACCCTATTAAAAATTGGGGTACAGAGCTAAACAAAGAATTTTCACCTGAAGAACTTCGAATGGCTGAGAATAATTTTTTTATACTCTGTATTTTACTCACCCTTACCCCTGTCCGCCCTCTAACTACTCCACATCCCCTACCTCCTCTGCACCCCCTGTCTTCACATGAATGTCTCCATCCCCCACCCCACCTGACCTCTAAACTCCCTGGGACCTCCAGTCTCTTGAGTGTTAGGTGCATCATTTCTGAATAAACACAGGCCCCGCAGTCCTCTACTGAATGTGCCTTGGGAGCCTCATATCAGCTGATGTGTGCTACCTGTTTGGTGGTCCAGTGTTTAAGAGATATTGGGGCTCTAGTTTAATTGAAACTGCTAGTTCTCCTACAGGATTCCCTTTCTCTTCAGCTTCTTTCAGCCTTCCCTAATCCAACAACAGGGGTTAGCTGTTTCTGTCCATTGATTGGTGTAAATATCTGCATCTGACTCTTTCAGCTGCTTGCTGGGTCTTCTGGAGTGTGGTCATGCTAGATCCCTTTTGGGAAGCACTCCGTAGCCTCAGTAATAGTGTCAGGCCTTAGGACCTCCCCTTGAGCTGGATCCCACTCTGCGCCTGTTGCTGTATCTTCTTTTCCTCAGTCTCCTCTCCTTTTCCATCTCTTTAATTCTTTAAGACAGGAACATTATAGGTCAGAGTTGTGACTGTGGGATGGCCCCCCTCTCACTCCTTTGATGCCCTGTCTTCCTGCTGGAGGTCAGCTCTATAAGTTCCCTCTCCCTACTGAAGGACATTTCATCTAAGGTCCCTCCCTTTTTGAGTCCTGAGATTTTCTCACCTCCCAGGATTCTGGTGCATTCTGGAGGATCCCCCCAACCTCCTATCTCCTGAGGTTGCCTGTTTCCCTTCTTTCTGCTGGCCCTCAGGTCTTCAGTGCTTTTTCCTCACCCAATACCAGATCAGGTTCCCTTTTCCCCTCTATTCCCTCCTCCACAGTCCACTTTCCCTCCCAGGTTCCTCCCTCCCCACTTGTGATTGCTTTCTTCTCCCCCCTCAAGTGAGTCTGAAAGGTACTTCAGCTTGATCTTTTTGAGCTCTGTGGACTGTGTCTTGGGTTCTTTGGTAAGTTGTATCTGTCTAGAAATCATCCATTTCATTTTGAGTTTCCAATTTTGTGGAGTATAGGCTTTTGAAGTAAGGCCTAATTATTCTTGACTATTCTCAGTTTTTGTTACGTCTCACTTTTCATTTCTGATTTTGTTACTTTGGATACTGTCTCTCTGTCTAGTTTGTCTAGGGTTTGTCTATCTTGTTGATTTACATAACAAAATAGATATTGGTTTTGTTGATTCTTTGTATTTTTTTCTTTCTTCTAATTGATAGATTTCAGTCCTGAGTTTGACTATTTCCTGCTGTCTACTCCTCTTGTGCCATGTGTTTGTTTCCTTTTGTTCTACAGCTTTTAGGTATACTTTTAAATTGCTAGCATGAGATCGCTCCAATTTCTTTATGAGGGCATTTAGTACTGAGTATTCCTCTTAGCACTACTTTTGTTGTGTCCCATAAATTTGGGTATGTTGTGCCTTCATTTTCATTGAATTCTAGAATGTCTTTCATTTCTTTCTTTGTTTCTTTCCTGACACAGTGATCACTGAGTAGAGAGTTGTTCAGCTTCCAGGAGTTTGTAAAATGTCTGTTGTTTTTATGGTTGAAGTCCAGCTTTCATCCATGGTGGTCTGATAACATACAAGAAGTCATTTCAATTTTCTTGTGTCTGTTGAGGCTTGCTTAGTGACTAATTATACTGTCAATTTTGGAGAAGGCTCCATGAAGTGCTAAGAAGGTATATTCTTTTTTGTGATTGGGTGAAATGATCTGTAGATATCTATTAAATGATATAGATATCTTAACAATGTTAACATTGCTAAGGACTTAACAATGTTAAGTCCTTGTGACTCATAACATTGGTCAATTTCATTATTTCTGTGTTTAGTTTTTGTCTCAATGACCTGTCCATTGATAAGAGTGAGGTGTTGAAGTTCCCCATTATTATTTTGTGGGGTGTGATTTGCGATTTAAGCTTTAGTAATATTTCTTTTACAAATGTAGGGCTCTTGCATTTGGGGCATACATGATCAGAATTGAGAAGTACTTTTGTTGGAATTTTCCTTTCATGAGTATGAAATATCCTTTGCCATATCTTTTGATTTTTGGTTGAAAGTCTATTTTGTTAGATATGAGAATGGCTACTGAAGCTTGCTTCTTGGGCTTCATTTGCTTGGAAAATTTTTTCCAGGCCTTTACTCTGAGGCAACGCCAATATTTGTTGCTGAGGTGTGCTTCTTCTATGCAGCAGAATGATGGATACTGTTTAGCATCAATTCTCTTAACCTGTGCCTTTTTATTGGGGAATTGAATCCACTGGTGTTGAACAATATTGATGACTAATGCTTGTGTTATTTTGATGTTGGTATTAGTGTGAGGGTGTGTGTGTGTGTACACATGTGAGTGTGTACACACTTGCAGACATGTATACTTGTGTGTGCCCCCCTTCTTTTGCTTTGGCTGGTGTGGAATTGTTCTTGTTTTTTTTTGTTTTTGTTCTTGTTTTTTTAGCTATAGTTAACCTCCTCGGATTTGAGTTTTCCTTCCAGTATTTTCTGTAGGGCTGAATTTGTAAATAGACATTGTTTAAATTTGGTTTTGTCTTGTGGTAATATATCTTCATCTATGGTGACTGAGAGTTTTACTGTGTACAGTAGTGTACATTGTTATCTGTGATTTCTTAGAGGTTGCAAGATATCTGTCCGGGATCTTCTAGCTTTTTGGGTCCCTGTTGAGAAGTCAGGTATAAATTTTGATAGGTCTGCCTTTATATGTTACTTGGCTGTTTTCCCTTATAGCTTTTAATATTCCTCTTTTTTTCTGTAGATTTAGTGGTTTGATTATTATGTGGCAAAAAAATTTTCTTTTCTGGCCCAGTCTAATTGCAGTTCTGTAACCTTCTTGCATGTTTGTAGGTACATCTTTCCTTAGGTTGGGGACATTTTCTTTTATGATTTTGTTGAAAATATTCTCTTCCTTCTATTCTTCTATTCTTATTATTTTTGGGTTATGTAATTTTACTATTTCCCAGACTTCCTGGAATTTTTTGTCAAGAATGTTTTAGATTTAACATTTTCTTTGACTAATGTATCAGTTTCTTTCACCATATCTTTTACACCTGATATTCTCTCTTCCATCTCTAGTCTTCTGTTGGTGATCTGCATCTGTTGTTCATGCTCTCTTCCCTATATTTTCCATATCCAGTACCCCCTCAGTGTATTCTTTAGAAGACTGTATGAGAAGAATGCAATTTTGCTCATATGATAGAAATAGAATTGATGCCAAGAATTTAGCATAACATTGATCCCATTCTTTTTTTATTAATCATTTTATTCATTTACATTTCAAATTATATACCCCTTCCCAGGTACCTCCAAAAACCCCTCATCCCTCCCACCTGCATTTCCTCTCTCCCATTTGCCTCTATGAGGGTGTTTCTCCCATTGACGTCAGATAAGACCACCCTCTGCTACACATACATCTGGAGTCATGGCTCCCTCCGTGTGTACTCTTTGAGTGGAGGTTTGGTTCCTGGGAGCTCTGGGTGGTCCAATTAGTTGACCTTGTTCTTAGTATGGGATTGTAATCCCCTTCAGCTTCTTTGGTGCTTCCATGGCTCTTCCAATGGGATATCTGGGTTCAGTCCAATGGCTAGCTATGAGTATCTGAATCTGTGTTGGTCAGATGCTGGTAGAAACTCTCAGGAAACAGCCATATCAGGCTCCTGTCAGCAAGCACTTCTTGGCATCAACATTAGTGTGGGGTTTGGTATCTGCAGATGGAATGGATCTTTAGGTGGTGAGGTCTCTGTCTCTGTCTCTGTTCCAATTTTTGTCTCTGTTTCCTTTGAACAGAATTATTTCTGGGTTAAAAATTTTGAGATGCATGGGTGGCCCCATCCCTCACCTGGGGGCCATGCCTATCTACTGCAGGTAGTCTCTACAGGCTGTATCTCCCCTTTGTTGGGTATTTCAGCAATCTTATTCATAAATAGAACCACTGTTTGAGTTCTATTTAAGAGGAACTGAGTTCTAAGCCAAGGCTAGAATGTTCAGTCTTACTCAGAAAATCCAAAGAGAACATTTGCATTCTGTGTGCTTCATAATATTATTGGATAATTACTTCCTCATATTTCATTTGACTTACTCACACTTAACAAATGAAGATGCTGAAGTGGAAAGTATTAAATACTTTGACCAGAGCCATTAAACAACTAAATAATATTTCAATAAGGGTCAAAATCCATGTTATTTATGCCATAGGCTCTGGCTACTCTCAGACACTACCCATTCCTTCTCACAAACCTGCTGCATAGAATTAATGTCTCTATGCAGTTATGTAACTTGGATATTATATATTGTGCTTTAGAAAGTTATTAATTTTGACCCAGAATTTAACTCATATACTAGCCAATTTCCCTACAATTAAAAAGATACGTGTGTCAAACAAGAAATAACGTTAAACAGGTTTTGGGGAAAAGGAAGATAAAAGAAATTAGAGCTTCCCGTGGAGCTCCTATCTCCTGTGGGGCCCTCAACTCTTCTTTCAAATCTCCAATAAGAGTCCCCAAGCTCTATCCAATGCTTGGCTGTGTGTCTCCACATCTGTCTGAGTCAACTGCCAGGTGGAGCTCCCAGAGGACAGACATGCTGGGCTTCTGTCTGCAATCATATCAGAGTATCATTATAGAGTCAGAGCTTAATGCTTTCCCATGGGTTAGGAGCTCCACAGGAAAACTGGCATAGTCAACTAACCTAAAGCCTTGAGGTCTCTTAGGGACTAAACTACCAACCAAAGAGGATGTGTGGGCTGGACATAACCTTCCTATACCCACACATATATAGCAGATGTGCTACTCTGTTTTCATGTGTATCCTAAGGAGTGAGGGCTATCCCTAAAACTGTTGCCTGACTGTAGAATATGTTGTTCTAGCTGGGATGCCTTGTCTGGCCTCAGTAGGAAAGATGTGTCTAGCCCTGTAAAGACTTGATGTGCCAGCATGGGCGGCAGTGGATACTAGGGGAGTGGTTCCACACTCTCAGAGGAAAAGTGGAAGGGGTATGGAGAGGGACTGTGAAAGGGGGAACCAGGTGCAGCATGTAAAATGAATTAAGTAAGTAAGTAAGTAAGTAAATAAATAAATAAATAAATAGAAATTAGATCAATTCTGTTCTAATCTCATGATTGATAAACCAACTTGTATAAGTTTTTTGTTTGTTTTGTTTTTATTAGATATTTGCTTTATTTACATTTCAAATGGTATCTCCTTTCCTAATTACCCCTCTGAAAACCCCCTAACCCATCCACCCCCCCCCAACCCCCTGCCCCCCTTACTAACCTTACCACCCTGACCTGGCATTCTCCTACACTGGGGCATCGATCCTTCATAGGACCAATGGCCTCTCCTCTCACTAATGTCTGAAATGGTCATCCTCTGGTACATATGTAGCTGGAGCTATGGGTGCCTCCATGTGTACTCTTTGGTTGGTGGTTTAATCCCTTGGAGCTCTGGGGATACTGGTTGGTACATAATATTGTTCCTCCTTTGGGGCTGCAAACCTCTTCAGCTCCTTGGGTCCTTTATCTAGCTCCTCCATTGGGGACCCAATGCTCAGTCCATAGGTTGACTGTGATCCATGGGTATTTTGATCCACCTTCCAAGAAGGATCAAGTATTCACACTTCAGTTTTCCTTCTTCTTGAGCTTCACATGGTCTGTGAGTTGTATCTTGGATATTCCAAGCTTTAGGGCTAATATCTACTTATCAGCGATTGCATACCAAGTGTGTTCTTTTGTGATTGGGTTACCTCACTCAGGATGGTATTTTATAGTTCTATCCATTTGCCTAAGAATTTCATGAATTCATTGTTTTTAATAGCTGAGTTGTACTCCATTGTGTAAATGTACCACATTTTCTGTATCCATTCCTCTGCGGGGTTCTTTCCAACTGCTGGATATTATAAACAAGGCTGCTATGAACATAGTGGAGCATGTGTCCTTAATACATGTTGGAGCATCTCCTGGGTATATGCTCAGGAGTGGTAGAGCTGAGCCCTCAGGTAGTACTATGTTCAGTTTTCTGAGGAACTACCAAATTGATTTCCAAAGTGGTTGAAATAGCTTGCAATCTCACCAGCAATGAAGGAGTGTTCCTTTTTCTCCACATCCTCTCCAGCATCTGTTGTTCCCTGAGTTTTTGATCTTAGCCATTCTGACTGGTGTGAGGTGGAATCTCATGCATCCATACATTTCCTGGATGATTACGGATGCTTAACATCCTTAGGTGTTTATCAGCCAGCTGGTATTCCTCAGCTGAGAATTCTTTGTTTAGCTGTGTACCCCATTTTTAATAGGATTATTTGGTTCTCTGGAGTCTAACTTCTTGAGTTCTTTATAAATATTGGATATTAAGCCTCTATCAGATGTAGGATTGGTAAAGATCTTTCCCCAATCTGTTGGTTGCTGTTTTGTCCTATGGACAGTGTCCTTTACCTTTCAGAAGCTTTCCAATTTTATGATGTCCCATTTGTCAATTCTTGATCGTAGAGCATAAGCTATTAGTGTTCTGTTGAAGAAATTTTCCCCTGTGTCTATGTCCACATGTACACCAGGCTCTTCCCCACTTTCTCTTCTATAGATTCAGTGTATCTGGTTTTATATGGAGGTCCTTGATCCACTTGAACTTGAGCTTTATACAGGGAGATAAAAATGGAACAATTTGCATCCTTCTACATGTTGACTGCCAGTTGACCTAGCACCATTTGTTGAAACTGCTGTCTTTTTTCCACTGGGTGGTTTTAGCTTCTTTGTCAAAGATCAAGTGACCATAGATGTGAGGGTTCATTTCTATTCCATTCTATTTCAATTCTATTCCACTGATCAACCTGCCTGTCCCTGTACCAATACCATGCCGTTTTTATCACTATTGCTGTTATTGTATGCTCTTTCCAGTTTCTTTTTGGAAGTACTCAGAGCTATGCGTTTTCCTCTTAGCACTGCTTTCATTGTATTCCATAAGTTTGAGTATGTTGTACCTTCATTTTCATTAAATTCTAAAACAGCTTTGATTTCTTTCTTTATTTCTTCCTTGACCAAGATATCATTGAGTAGAATGTTGTTAGTTTCCATGTGTATGTGGGCTTTCGGTTGTTTTTGTTGTTATTAAAGACCAGCCTTAGTCCGTGGTGCTCTGATAGGGTGCATGGTATTATTTCAATCATCTGATATCTGTTGAGGTCTGTTTTATGACTGAGTATATGGTCAATTTTGGGGAAGGTACCATGAGGTGTTGAGAAGAAGGTATAATCTTTTGTTTTAGGATAAAATGTTCTATAGGTATCTGTTAAATCCATTTGGTCCATAACTTCTGTTGTTTTTCTTTGTGATTTCTTTATTGTTTCTACCTCCACTTTTAGATCCTGGATAGTTTTGTCCAATTCCTTCACCTGTTTGGTTGTGCTTTCCTGTAATTCTTTAAGGGCTTCTACCTGTTTACTTGTTTCTCCTGTATTTCCTTAAGGGAGTTATTTATGTCCTTTTTGAAGATTTCTATCAGCATCATGATCTGTGATTTTAAATCCAAATCTTGCTTTTCTGGTGTGTTGGGGTATCCAGGACATGCTGTTGTGGAAGAACTGGGTTTGGATTGGTGCCATGTGTCCTCGGTTTCTGTTGGTAATGTTCTTGCATTTGCCTTTTGCCATCCAGTTATCTCTGGTGTTAGTTGGTCCTGCTGTCTCTGGCTGGAACTTGTCCCTCCTGTGGGCCTGCAAACTTGTCTCAGCCCCCCTAGGAGACAAGCTTTCACCTGGCTCAGAGGACTGAGGCTCAGTCCAGTTCCTGGGGGCAGGTGGAGCCCAGAAGGACCCTGTCCCAGCTGCTCTGCCACTCCTGTGTTCCCTGTGCTCCTGGCCGTACCTGCCTGCACAGTCACTGGAGAGAAAAACCAAGTTGTATAAGTTTATGTTTAAGGTCCTACATTTTATTAAGCATAAACAGAAATTTGTAACTTTTTGTCTCCTCTCAGAACCATAATGTTTTGGGTTCTCATCTTAGCATTATTATAGACAGATTACTAGGACATGTAAGGGACAAACACATCTTTCCAACCACTTCTCAGCCAACATGTGCTTATAAGCTAGATTCTCAGTGGAGACATAGGATTAGATCTGGGATGATGGCATGTCATAGATGAGTTGAAATCACAAGATTATAAACGTTTGACCTCAGAACAATTTATACCCACAGCACAAACTCAATAAATGTGCTCTGAGTTGAACAACCTGTTATCACATCTACTCTGCAGTATCCATGGACTTGTAACCTAATGGTTTATCTGCAGTAGCATGACCCCTCCTGCTGAACTGCTAGTTCTTCACTGCAGGAGTCAGATCTCAGGAGACCTTCCTCACCAACTAATAAGAAAAGGCAGAAGAAAGTGTTTTTACTGCTTAATTTGATTTAAAGGGGTAGGGAGTGTTTTCTTTTTAGATTTGTTGAAAGCAATTCTTTCAGAGTGAAATGACACCTGCCAAGGTTTCATTTCATGTTAAAATTGCTACCCTCAAAAAGCATAACAACCTGGTCCTAAGCACTCTGGCATTGTGAGCAGCATGGCTATAATTGGAGACTTTTGCCTGGTGTTAACGAATGCCAGGAGGCATCACAATCTCTGCAGATGAATTCTCGAGGATTTAATTAGCTCTCTCCTTTTATTCTTCGTAGAATTATGCTGCTCCCAATATACCTGGCGCTTGCTTCAGGCATGGGTCAAAGCATGCAGCTGCCAATTATTTAATATTCATGACATTTTGTAAGAAATGAAATGTACATGTATTGAAGAGTAGTAAAACCAATGCATTTATGAAATTGCCTAGTTCTTTGAATAATAATTTGAGGAACTCCTGGGCACAGGATTTTTTTTTTTTTTTTTTTTTTTACATTTTGGAATCTGTCTTTTTTTTTTCTTCAATCATCAAGAGGCATAGCATGGACTTGTTTTCTTGAATTTTAATTTCTATCCTGTGATCCTGTGATCTCAATATCTGGATAGATAGATAGACAGACAGACAGACAGACAGATAGATAGATAGATAGATAGATAGATAGATAGATAGATAACCACTGAAGGTATCCATTCTTCATGCACAAAATGGAGAAGAGATCTAATAAATTTCCAGTTTTTAAAACAGAAACTTGTTCTTCTGATGGTTATGGGGATTTCCATCTTTCATAACGTGCATGCTTGTTTTTCTTCACAATAAATTACAATGAGAAACTCTAAATTTTATTTTATTATGAACATCTATGGGGAGAATTAAATTCTAAAACTTTTTAAACCAGATAATTCCTGTATCTTGAGATGTCTAAAAATGCCTATTAGATGGACATGTAGTACACAAAAATGAATCCCTGGAAGTTATTTTGCAATGAGATAGAATTTTAACATACTAATGTGGGAATTTTTAATTTCCTGATCATTGTGCCTCCCCAAAGTGTCAAGCTAAGCATCTCCTTGCTGGTTCTGTAGCATTTAGCATGTTAAAGATACCTTGTGGAAATTATTTTAATTCTGGTGTTGAGTGGTTTACTTTATAGGCAATGCTCATAGAAGCTGGAGTCAAGACTCCTTTAGAGAACAGAACCTTGATTGTGTACTCGCTTGTCTCATCATAACTCTGTAATGTTTAGCACACAAAGGGGGGAGATAAATATGATAGAGAAGTATTTTTGTTTATTTGTTGCATTTGCCAAATTTAAGTAATTGCAATGACACTGACGTAAGTAGATATAACATCACACTGCAAAGATGTGGCAGGTCACAAGCTCTAATGATAACTGTTTATTGTTAATTTATACCAAGAGGAATTCAATAGGCATAACATTTTGCATGCACATGTACAGCAAGCGTCGAAAAGATAACCTTGCCTATGTCCATGTGAAGTCCAGAAGGAGACACAAATCTGTTTTCCATTCTTCCAATCTTCTTTTGAAACAGGATCTGTCACCAAACTTAGATCTCACTGATTGGTCAGACTAACCAGTAAGCTTTTAGCATCCCTCCATCTCCTCCTCCTAATAACGGAATTGCAGGCATGTGTAACCATGTCTGCTTTCTACTTGGGTCCTAAGAATCCAAACTCAGGTCCTCATGTTTGCCTGTCAGGCACTTAGCCCACTGAACCATCACCCCAGCCCTGAAGACACATTACACAATTATACTGTGGTACATAAGTGATAGTCTCATAAACTTTACTCATTAGAAGTGTGTAATTAATTTATATGTGTGCACAAATCTATCAAATCCTCATTCCATCAGGTTAAAGAATATACCATGGCCACCATCAGTTCTTAAGGTCTCTGTAATCCTTTGTCAATCTTTTCTTCTCTCCATTCCAAGTCATCTCTCCAAATGGCACTTCAGAATCGTGTTTTCAAGACTCTTCTAAAAATTTATTTAGGATAGTATAAATTTTATTTTACACTTAGCTTCTCAAGATTGATCTACGTTAATTGTGTCTAGAAATAATTCCATTTTTCACTGTTTAACAGTATTCTATTATATAAATTGCTACAATTTATTTGCTCATTCTGTTGATTAGTATTTAGGTTGTTAGGTTGTTTCAGGTTCGAACTATGACAAATTGGTGTGCTAAGAATTCTTAGACCAGCATTTCACATATATGTATGCATACTTATTATACAAATTACATCTTTTCTCTTGATTGAGTATGTAACTATAAATGCCAAATTTTACAGCTAATGGTCCTAATAGCTATTAATGTAAGATTTACTTGACTTCTATATAAATTATGTATCTTCTCAATATAGAAATGAATTTACTTCCTTCTTCCCAATCTGGAAGCATTTTGCTTCTTTTTTAAAATTGGTTAATTTATTTATTTACATCACAAATGTTGCCCCCTTCCAGGTCCCCCCTCAAAGAATTCTTCCCCCTATACTCCCATACCCCCCCTTCCCTTCACCTCTTATAAGGCAGACTCACCCTGGTACATCAAGCCTCTGCAGGATTAGGTGCATCTTGTCCCGCTGAGGCCAGATGTGGCTGCCTTCTGTCTGCTACATCTGTTGTAGGCCCTGAGCTCTCCTGTGTATACTCTTTGGTTGGTGGGTCAGTCTCTGGGAGCTCTGAGAGGTCTAGGTAAGTTAATACTGTTGGTCTTCCTGTGAGTTTGCCATCTCCTTAAGGGCCTTCAATCCTTCCCCTAATTCTTCCACATGGGTCCCCGGCCTCTGCCCAATGTTTGTCTGTGGATATCTGCATCTGTCTAGCCAGTTGCTGGGTAGAGCCTCTCAGAGAGATGCTATACTAGGGTCCTGACTGAAAGCACAACTTAGCATCATCCATTACACTGGCTAGATTTTCCAATATAATGTGAAATAAACCTGCTTTAGAACAGACACTTCTATCTTATTTCTGATCTTGGAACAAAGTATTTAGAATTCAACACAAATATGATGTCAGCTATAGGTGTTCACAGGCTCATTTACACCTTCCAACCCAAAGACCCACCAACCAAAGAGTATACACAGGAGAGCTCAGGGCCTACAACAGATGTAGCAGACAGAAGGCAGCCACATCTGGCCTCAGCGGGACAAGATGCACCTAATCCTGCAGAGGCTTGATGTACCAGGGTGAGTCTGCCTTATAAGAGGTGAAGGGAAGGGGGGGTATGGGAGTATAGGGGGAAGTTCTTTTATAGCAGCAAAGTGTTGAGAATTCTCATTAGGACCAGACACAAGACCCCATCAAATTCTTTTACTGTATCAATGAGATAATCATTGGTTTCCCTCCACCACTTTTATTACACTAGTATTATGAGTTGTATTGATTGGTTTTCAAAGGTTAAAGGAACATAATATTTAGATCATAAATTCTACTTGGTTGTGATATATTTTCTTTTAATATATTATTGCTTGGATTGAGCAAATGATATTTCCTTGAAAACTGAATATAATCATGAGCATTAATCAAGAGAATGGGTTTTTTGAAACTACATCCATGGTTATTAAAGCTTTCATGCTTAGCATATGGAAATACACATCAATTTGAAAAAAAAACCTATTTGTTTCCAGAGCAGTCAGTATAACAAAATTAGATGATAAAATTGTGAGTATAGTACAGAGCCTGGTAGACGATCCCAGAAAACAAGAAGTATAATGTCGCTTGCATGGCTATGGAGCAGATGGTCAACTGTGAGAGAGGATGAGTTATGGAGTAATTACAAAAATGAGTTATGAAATACCACAAAGGCATGTCTAAACTGGTCAGAGAACTGGAAAAATGGACCTCAAGTGAGGAGGCCTGTAGGTCGGAGTCAGAAAAGAAGGAAAATTTTCTACTCATCTAAAGGCAAGGAAGTGAAGATAGCAGTATAGTTGGTATATTTAGGGGAACTCTGATGAAGCTATGCCCTGGGGCTTAGGAGAAGATAACACTGAGGCCTTAATATGACAAACCTCCTGCCCTTACAGGACATGGTGCTCGGCATGCTCCAACCTCAACCTTAAAAAGCTTTCAAGAACTGAAAGCCACTAATTCTTTTTTACTTAAATGTAGCTATAGAGATTTCTTTGAATAACTTTCCAAGCATGTAAAACATACATAGTAAAAAGTAAAAAAGCAATTTATGTGGTGCACAAACCATCAAAGGGGTCATGAGGTACTTTTACTCCCGTAAATTCTATCAAAAGTATCTGTGAAAACTGTGCTTAACACAGGGACAAATAGGATAAATTATAAATAACAGCACACTTTGTTTCTCAAATTTAATCATAAGAAAACTGCACAAGTCTGCATTCTGTAGTTTATTTGAATGTTGCCTCTCACTGTGTCCTTTGTTTTAGCATCTCTAAAACTGAACTTGTGACTTTAAAATATATATTTGATTTAAAATAAGAATATTTTATTTGTGGAAAATGTATTAAGTGTAGATAACGATTCTGCAAATCAAGTTTTAAAATTCAGTGTATTGATTGCTAATGGTTGCCTTGACAGTACAAAAACAAAATTTAGTACTTTGTCCCATCTGATTCTTTAGAGAAAAAACCACTGACTCCTCTATCCAACACATATGCTGTCATATGTAAGTAGAAACATATGTAAGTCATATGTTTTTACTGTTTGTTCCTCCTGCGTATAAAACATTGCCTAATGGAAACTTTTGTCTGCTTGATTCTCCAGTCTATCCTTGATGCTGATAAACACTGTATAGAATCCAGTTAAAGCTCAGGGAACATTTGCTTCTCCTATGGCTCTGTCCCCCATCATTGGCATACCATATGAGGCAGATGAGGTGGGCAAAGCGTTAAGAGGAAGGGCAGAGGCAGAGCAACTCACATGATGTTGAATAAACCTTAAGGGATTATGATGGATTGCTACAAAATTCTAGAAGGTATAAAAGGGGAGAGGGAGAAAGGGAGAGAGGGAGAGAGGGGGGGGAGGGAAGCATTAAAGAAAGAAGAGAAAAGAGGAGAGGAGACGAGAGGAGAGGAGGGGAGGGGAGGGGAGGGGAGGGGAGGGGAGGGGAGGGGAGGGGAGGGGAGGGGAGGGGAGGGGAGGGGAGGGAAGGGAAGGGAAGGGAAGGGAAGGGAAGGGAAGGGAAGGGAAGGGAAGGGAAGAGAAGAGAAGAGAAGAGAAGAGAAGAGAAGAGAAGAGAAGAGAAGAGAGAGAAGAGAAGAGAAGAGAAGAGAAGAGAAGAGAAGAGAAGAGAAGAGAAGAGAGAAAAAATAAAAGAAAGCCATAAAGCCAGAAATCTCAGAATACCAAGTAATAACTGGCATGGTACATAACAAGAAAGATACCTCTTGAATTATACATTTATAATAGAAGAAAGAAAAATAATATTGGAAAATGTGAAGCTGGGAGTCAAATTGTGAATAGTCTCACTTGTCAGGGTGGGAACTTGATATAAGACCACCTCCTGGATATCCCGACTCAAGTATGTTTGTTTACAAGCTTTGGAAAGAATGGAGGGAAAGGTTACAACTGAGCCAAGAAGATGTCAATTTGTCCTGCAGTTAGTTGTGATGTGGGGCAATTTCACACAAAAGCACTAAATCGAAAGGTCCCATCCCCTTTATTTTCTTCTCTTCCCTCCACGAATACCAATTACAGGTGATTGAAGGGGAGTTGTTTCCATGCCATTCCCAGCTCTAATGCTGTTACACGCCTGGGTCAATTCTACTGGTTCCAGAACACATACTTTTACAGAAGACACAGTTTGAATTTCTCCAATGTTTTTGTTATTGTGTTGATGCTATTTTGATATTTATTTTATTTCTCAATTGATACAAATTATAGTCAGATAATGGCAATCAACATTTTTAGTAGTCTTTCAAACTATAACTTCCTGTCAGTAGGAAACAACAGTAATTTGTAGTGTTTGAGAAATGGGTTACAACATTACTGCTAGGCTCCCAGGAAATTGAAGTTTTTAATGTACTTACTGGTACACATTGTTGTGGGATTTTTTTTTTAAATGTAATAAGAAGCATGTGAATTTAGTCAAATGCACCAGAAATTTACATAAGCCAAATTTTCTAGTGAATGATGATATATTATATGATTATTAAACAGAATATGAGAAAATAGTAATATTAAAGATAAATATATCTTTTAAAATGAAAGTGTATGCTTCCAAGAAAGTGTTGCTGCCTTAGGGAGTGAGAAAACTTATTATGTTTCAAAGCTTTGTGGCCATCTGAAGTTTTATAACAGGAAAAAAACTCATAAACTGGAACATATTAAAATTTCATGGAATTTCAGTGATATTAAGTGTGTGTGTGTGTGTGTGTGTGTGTGTGTGCATTTAATGTTAATTTAGGAAAGATGGGTTTTTTAAAAATTGGAGAAATTATGTTTTTCAAGATTAAGCACCTGCCTTTTGTTCCAGTTGCTTTGTAGTTGCTCATCCTTTGAACAACTTTCTGGGTATCTTCATTGTATCTAGATGTGAGCATGCGTGTGTTATCCATAGAGACATGCATAAAACGGTCAAAGGTTGAAGTGTGAGAGTTGATATACATCTCAGGACATCCTGTTTAAACCCACTGGCCACTTTGGCTTTTATGCAGGTAAGATCATCTTTCGCTCCAAATCCATTCACCATTCTCATCTCCAGCTCTGTAGCAGATATCTGCTGCAACCTTCCTTCCTCTCTGCCCCAGTCTCCAGCGATCACATAGATCTTCTCCTCCAGCCTTACACCCACTCAGCCTGGTATCTCAGACATCACCTCCAGCAAGCTTCTCTAAGGCACCCTCCAGCCTGAGAAGCAGTTAGGCCAATAAAGCAGGAAGACACATTTCAACACTTCACTCTCCCTCTTTTTCTCCATATTCATCCACAGCTGTGAAGCAGACCAACTATTGTGGCCTCTCTTCACTTTCTACTCCATTCGTAGAAGGCTAAGCAGATCCTAGTGGAAAATTCTGTTTCTCTTCCGGTGGACCGCTCACCCTCCTGCACCGCATCTCCATTTGTAAGTGTCAGTTTTAATACCTAAAAGCACATTGTACCCAGAGCCTCCAGTGGCCTCACCTATCCTGAGCCAAGAAGACTGGACACCACATAGTTACCACACTCTCCTAAGAACCAGAGAGGGCACCAGAAACCAAGGAATAAGCTCCCAGTGAACATCATATTAGCACCCAGATTTCTCAAACCAGATATCAGCACCTAGAATTACAACATTCCCAAACCTAAGTACCTAGATGTCAATGTAAAAACACAATCAATAACAGCCAGGACAATATGTCTCCACCAGAGTCCAGCGATTCTACAGCAGCAGGCCCTGAATATTGCAACATTACTGAAGACAAAGACTTTAAAATAGACTTTATGAGTATGATAGAAGTCCTTGAAAGAGAAATGAATGAATTCCTTAAAGAAATCTATGAAAACGCAAACAGTAGAAGGAAATGAATGTAATAGTTCAAGACTTGAAAGTGAAAAGGGTCTTCATAAAGAAATCCCAAAATGCAGAAGGATTGAGGAACCCCAAGGACATAGGGACTCCACAAGAAGAACAACAGTCAGCTAACCTGGAAGCTTGGGGCTCCCAGAGACTGAACAACCAACCAAAGAGCATACCTGAGCTAGACCCAGGAACCCCACACATATGTAGCAGATGTGCTGCTTGGTCTTCATGTGGCTTTCCCAACAACTAGAGCAGGATCTGTCCCTGACCCTGTCACCTGCCTGTGGATTCTGCTCCCCTAAATGGGCTACTTTCTCTGGTCTCAGCAGGAGAGGATGTGCCTAGTCCTTCAGGCACTTGATATGTCATGGTGGGTTGGTACACAAGGGGGCCTCCCCCCTTATCAGGAAAAGAAGAGGGAGATAGAGGAGGGGCTATGTGAGGGAGGGAATGGGGGAGGAGGGGCTGAGATACGTTGTAACATGAATAAATTAAAGGGAAAAACTGGAACTGAAGGAAATCTGGAAATGAAAATATTAGGAACTGAAACAGGAACCTTAAAAGCAAATTTCGCTTTCAAAACTCAGGCTGGCGGCGGCGGCGGCGGCGGCGGCGGCGGTAGCAGTGGCTGCTCCAGCTGAAGGGCCATCAGCAGTGGAACCAAGGCGACACAGGGTCCAGTTAGGCCCTGCGCCCACGACCACTGACCTTCGCTGACCAGCCGGGCGGCAAGCAACTGCGGTTCTGCGGAGCCTTTCGCTGCACGGAAGCCACTTCAGAACTCGGCTGCCCGCCAGTCAGGAGAGACTCACCGCCATCTTGATCCCGGGCTCCAGAGATCAGTCAGACTGAGGTACACAAACATAATCCTAGGCCCAACACCGCAGGGGTCTGAGCCAGACGGGCGTTGGCCTGCACCCAGGCCCTGGGCTGTTCGAGTGGCCATCGGGGCGCCAACCCAGCCAGGAGTTTTTTTTTTTTTTTTTGCCCCGGCCGGTGCACGCGCCGCCATTTTGCCTACAGGAGCCAGAGTGCTCGGGAGGGCAGAGACTGCTAACAAGCGTAGCCTGAGGCTAACAAAACGGGGGTCTAGGCCCCAAAAGGCACAGGACTGACCCCAAGAACTGGGCGGCTTGGTGGGCCATCTGTGTGTCAACCAGCCCAGGAGGTTATTAGCACAACAGACTCTCCCGGTGCTTTCGCGGAGCGCGGACGCGCACGCCCGCCATCCGGGTCACCTGGCGGACCCAAATAACAGACATAGCCCTAGGGGAACTTTGCTCGGACCTTGGCCTCCCAGGCGTTTGCCTGGACTCAGGGCCCAGGCGACAAGGCTAACCTAGTGTGCGCCAGCCCGGTTGGGGAAATCGGCTGCCCAGCGGAGTGAGCGGAGCACAGGGGAGGTCACAGCAACATTCACCTTCGGAGCTCCCTGGGGGTACACACGGCTTCCACCTGGTCCACAGACACAATCTGGGGCAAGGCCTCAGGCAGAAGCCCCCAGCTCAACTCTCTCCGCTTCAGATCAGCCTGGGTGGCCGCCACATCTCCAGGTCCCTCAAGAGGCTAGTGGGGGCTTCCGGGCGGCCAGCTGGGAGAAGTCGGTGTGCTCCAATAAATCCTGCGGGCCCCAGCGGGAGCCTTCAGGTGCCTGCTTCGGGATCTGAACAGCCTGGACAACAGCACCCTGTCTATAGGCAGTGCAGAGTGTAAGCTGTGCACCAGAGGCCAACGGGGAAGGGGCAGCTTGCACTGGTGAGTCCAGCACTGACAAGACCAAGTAACACCAGTGAGAGCTAGATGGCAAAAGGCAAACGCAGAAACGTCACTAACAGAAATCAAGGCAATATGGCAACATCTGAACCAAATTCTCCTCTACCAGCAAGTCCTGGATACCCCATCACACCAGTAAAACAAGATTTGGATTTAAAATCACTGGTCATGATGCTGGTACAGGAACACATGAAGGACATTGAGGAGAAAATGGATCAAAAGTTAGAAGCCCTTGAAAGGGAAACACAAAAATCATTGAAAGAAATCCAGGAGAATACAAAAGCCAACAAGGAGGAAATGCAAAAAACACTTAAAGAAATACAGGAGAACTTTGCTCAACAGGCTGAGGTCATGAAAGACGAAACACGAAAATCTCTTAAAGAAATACAGGAGAACTTTGGTCAACAGGCTGAGCTCATGAAAGAGGAAACACAAAAATCTCTTAAAGAATTACAGGAAAACACAAACATGCAAGGGAAGGAGCTAAGCAAAACCATCCAGGATCTAAAATCAGAAGTAGAAACAACTAAGAAAACTCAAAGGGAGACAACTTTGGAGATAGAAAGCCTTGGGAAGAAATCAGGGGACAGAGATGCAAATATCAACAACAGAATACAAGAGATAGAAGAAAGAATCTCAGATGCTGAAGATTCCATAGAAACCATGGACTCAACAGTTAAAGAAAATGCAAAGTGCAAAAAGCTTGTAACCCAAAATATCCAGGAAATCCAGGACACAATGAGAAGACCAAACCTAAGGATTATAGGCATAGATGAGAGTGAAGATTTACAACTTAAAGGGCCAGCAAATATCTTCAATAAAATTATGGAAGAAAACTTCCCTAACCTAAAGAGAGAGATGCCCATGAATATACAAGAAGCCTACAGAACTCCAAACAGACTGGACCAGAACAGAAATACTTCCCGTCACATAATAATCAAAACACCAAATGTTCTAAACAAAGAAAGAATACTAAAGGCAGTAAGAGAAAAAGGCCAAGTAACATATAAAGGAAGACCTATCAGAATCACAGCAGACTTTTCACCTGAGACTATGAAGGCTAGAAGGTCCTGGGCAGATCTCATGCAGACTCTAAGAGAACACAAATGCCAACCAAAACTACTATATCCAGCAAAACTCTCAATCACCATAGATGGAGAAACTAAGATATTTCACGACAAAACCAAGTTCACCCAATATCTATCCACAAACCCAGCCCTAAAAAGGATAATAGGAGGACAACACCAATACAAGGAGGGAAACTCCACCCTGAAAAAAGCAAGATAGTAACCTTTCATCAAACCCAAATAAGTTAAGCAATCAAATTTAAAAAATAACGTCAAAAATGATAGGAAGTAACAATCACTATTCCTTAATATCTCTTAACATCAATGGACTCAATGCCCCAATAAAAAGACACAGACTAACTGACTGGATACGTAAACAGGACCCTACATTTTGCTGCTTACAGGAAACACACCTAAGGGTCAAAGACAAACACTACCTTAGAGTAAAAGGCTGGAAGACAATTTTACAAGCAAATGGTCTCAGGAAACAAGCTGGAGTAGCCATTTTAATATCAGATAAAATTGACTTTCAACCCAAAGTCATCAAAAGAGACTCTGAGGGACACTTCTTGCTGGTCAAAGGAAAAATACAACAAGAAGAACTCTCAATCCTGAACATCTATGCTCCAAATGCAAGGGCACCCTCTTTCATAAAAGAAACTTTATTAAAACTCAAAGCACACATTGCACCTAACACAATAATTGTTGGTGACTTCAACACTGCACTTTCCTCAATGGACCGATCAGGAAAACAGAAACTAAACAAGGACACAATGAAACTAATTGAAGCTTTGGACCAATTAGATTTAACTGATATATATAGAACATTCTATCCTAAAACAAAAGAATATACCTTTTTTTCAGCACCTCATGGTACCTTCTCCAAAATCGACCATATAATTGGTCACAAGACAGACCTCAACAAATATAAAAAGATAGAACTAATCCCATGCCTCCTATCTGATCACTATGGAATAAAAGTGGTCTTCAATAGCAACAGAAACAACAGAAAACCCACAAACACGTGGAGATTGAACAATACTCTACTCAATGACACCTTGGTCAAGGAAGAAATAAAGAAAGAAATTAAAGACTTTTTAGAACACAATGAAAATGAAAACACAACATACCCAAATCTATGGGACACAATGAAAGCAGTGCTAAGAGGAAAACTCATAGCCCTGAGTGCCTCCAAAAAGAAAATGGAGAGAGCATACATTACCAACTTAATGACACACCTGAAAGCCCTAGAACAAAAAGAAGCTATTTCACCCAGGAGGAGTAGAAGGCAGGAAATCATCAAACTCAGGGCCGAAATCAATCAAGTAGAAACAAAGAGAACCATACAAAAAATCAACAAAACTAGGAGCTGGTTCTTTGAGAAAATCAACAAGATAGATAAACCCTTAGCCAGACTGACCAAAGGGCACAGAGAAAGTATCCAAATTAACAAACTTAGAAATGAAAAGGGAGACATAACAACGGAAACTGAGGAAATCCAAAAAATCATCAGATCCTACTACAAGAGCCTGTACTCAACACAACTGGAGAATCTGGAGGAAATGGACAATTTCCTTGACAGATACCAAATACCAAAATTAAATCAGGACCAACTAGACCATCTAAACAGTCCCATAAAGCCTAAAGAAATAGAAGGAGTCATAGAAAGTCTTCCAACCAAAAAAAGCACAGGACCAGATGGTTTCAGTGCAGAATTCTACCAGACCTTCAAAGAAGAGTTAACACCAATACTCTTCAAACTATTCCACAAAATAGAAACAGAAGGAACACTACCCAATTCCTTCTACGAAGCCACAATTACGCTGATACCAAAGCCACACAAAGATCCAACAAAGAAAGAGAACTTCAGACCAATTTCCCTTATGAACATCGATGCAAAAATACTCAACAAAATTCTTGCCAACCGAATCCAAGAACACATCAAAACGATCATCCACCATGATCAAGTAGGCTTTATCCCGGGAATGCAGGGTTGGTTCAATATACGGAAATCCATCAATACAATCCACTACATAAACAAACTCAAAGAACAAAATCATATGGTCATTTCATTGGATGCTGAAAAAGCATTTGACAAAATTCAGCATCCTTTCATGCTTAAAGTCTTGGAGAGAACAGGAATTCAAGGCCCATACCTAAACATAGTAAAAGCAATATACAGCAAACCGGTAGCCAGCATCAAACTAAACGGAGAGAAACTTGAAGCAATCCCACTGAAATCAGGGACCAGACAAGGCTGCCCCCTTTCTCCTTATCTTTTCAATATTGTACTTGAGGTACTAGCTCGGGCAATTCGACAACATAAGGAGGTCAAAGGGATACAAATTGGAAAGGAGGAAGTCAAACTATCATTATTTGCAGACGACATGATCGTCTACCTAAGTGACCCAAAGAACTCCACTAGAGAGCTCCTACAGCTGATAAACAACTTCAGCAAAGTGGCAGGTTACAAAATCAACTCAAGCAAATCAGTGGCCTTCCTATACTCAAAGGATAAGCAGGCTGAGAAAGAAATTAGGGAAATGACCCCCTTCACAATAGCCACAAACAGTATAAAGTATCTTGGGGTGACTCTTACCAAACATGCGAAAGATCTGTATGGCAAGAACTTCAAGACTCTGAAGAAGGAAATGGAAGAAGACCTCAAAAAATGGGAAAACCTCCCATGCTCATGGATCGGTAGAATCAATATAGTTAAAATGGCCATTTTGCCTAAAGCACTATACAGATTCAATGCAATACCCATCAAAATCCCAACTCAATTCTTCACAGAGTTAGAAAGAGCAATTATCAAATTCATCTGGAACAACAAAAAACCCAGGATAGCTAAAACTATTCTCAGCAACAAAAGAAAATCTGGGGGAATCAGTATCCCTGACCTCAAGCAATACTACAGAGCAATAGTGTTAAAAACTGCATGGTATTGGTACAGTGACAGGCAGGAGGATCAATGGAACAGGATTGAAGATCCAGAAATGAACCCACACACCTATGGCCACTTGATCCTCGACAAAGAGGCTGAAAACATCCAATGGAAAAAAGATAGCCTTTTCAACAAATGGTGCTGGTTCAACTGGAGGTCAGCATGCAGAAGAATGCGAATTGATCCATCCTTGTCTCCTTGTACTAAGCTCAAATCCAAATGGATCAAGGACCTCCACATAAAGCCAGACACTCTGAAGCTAATAGAAAAGAAACTGGGGAAGACCCTTGAGGACATCGGTACAGGGAGAAAGTTTCTGAACAGAACACCAATGGCGTATGCTCTAAGAGCAAGAATTGACAAATGGGACCTCATAAGGTTACAGAGTTTCTGTAAGGCAAAGGACACCGTCAAGAGGACAGATCGGCAACCAACAAATTGGGAAAAGATCTTCACCAATCCTACATCAGATAGAGGGCTAATATCCAATATATATAAAGAACTCAAGAAGTTAGACTCCAGAAAACCGAACAACCCTATTAAAAAATGGGGTACAGAGTTAAACAAAGAATTCTCACCTGAAGAACTTCGGATGGCGGAGAAGCATCTTAAAAAATGCTCCACTTCATTAGTCATTAGGGAAATGCAAATCAAAACAACCCTAAGATTTCATCTTACACCAGTCAGAATGGCTAAGATTAAAAATTCAGGAGACAGCAGGTGTTGGAGAGGGTGCGGAGAAAGAGGAACACTCCTCCACTGCTGGTGGGGTTGCAAATTGGTACAACCACTCTGGAAAGCAGTCTGGCGGTTCCTCCGAAAACTGGGCACCTCACTTCCAGAAGATCCTGCTATACCACTCCTGGGCATATACCCAGAGGATTCCCCACCATGTAATAAGGATACATGCTCTACTATGTTCATAGCAGCCCTATTTATAATTGCCAGATGCTGGAAAGAACCCAGGTATCCCTCAACAGAAGAGTGGATACAAAAAATGTGGTATATCTACACAATGGAGTACTATTCAGCCATTAGAAACAATGAATTCATGAAATTCTTAGGCAAATGGATGGAGCTAGAGAACATCATACTAAGTGAGGTAACCCAGACTCAAAAGGTGAATCATGGTATGCACTCACTAATAAGTGGTTATTAACCTAGAAAACTGGAATACCCAAAACATAATCCACACATCAAATGAGATACAAGAAGAAAGCAGGAGTGGTCCCTGGTTCTGGAAAGACTCAGTGAAACAGTATTTGGCAAAACCAGAACGGGGAACTGGGAAGGGGTGGGAGGGAGGACAGGGGAAGAGAAGGGGGCTTACGGGACTTTCGGGGAGTGGGGGGGGGCTAGAAAAGGGGAAATCATTTGAAATGTAAATAAATTATATCAAATAAAAAAAAAAGACAAAAAAAAAATTCATTACTAAATTAATTGAAAGAGGAATTACACACATTTTTATGATAAAATTGAAGATTTACATGAAAAATATTTCTGTTAGTATGTCTTTTTATTGGGGAATTGAGTCTATTGATGCTAAGAGATATTAAGAAATAGTGGTTATTGCTTCCTGTTATTTTTGATTTTATTTTTATGTTTGTGTGGGTATCTTCTTTTGGGTTTGCTGGAAGATTACTTTCTTGCTTTTTCTAGTGTGTAGTTTCCCTCCTTGTATTGGCGTTTTCCATCTATTATCCTTTGTAGGGTTGTGCTTGTGGGAAGATATTGTGTAAATTTGGTTTTTATCATGGATTATCTTGGTTTCTCCATCTATGATGATTGAGAGTTTTACTGGGTATAGTAGTCTTGGCTGGTATTTGTGTTCTCTTAGGGTTTATATGAGATCTGCCCAGGATTTTCTGGCTTTCATGGTCTCTGGTGAGAAGTCTGGTATAATTCTGATAGGGCTGCCTTTATAAGTTACTTGACCTTTTTGCCTTGCTGCTTTTAATATTCTTTCTTTCTTTAGTTTATTTGGTGTTTTGATTATTATGTGCTGGGAGGACTTTCTGTTCTGGTCCTGTCTGTTTGGAGTTATGAAGACTTCTTGTATGTTCATGGGCATCTCTTTTTTATGTTAGGGAAGTTTTCTTCTATAATTTTGTTGAAGATATTTACTGGCCCTTTAAGTTGGAAATCTTTGCTCTCTTTTATATCTATAATCCTTAGGTTTGGTCCTCTCATTGTGTCCTGGATTTCCTGGAAGTTTTAGGTTACAAAGTTTATGCATTTTCCATTTGCTTTGACTATGGTATCTTCAGAACCTGAGATTCTTTCTTCTATCTCTTGCATTCTGCTACTTGCATCTATGACTCCTGAATTCTTTCCAAGGTTTTCTATCTCAAGAAATGTCTGTGATTTCTTTATTGTTTCTACTTCTACTTTTAGATCCTGTATGGTTTTGTTCAGTTCCTTCACTTGATTGTGTTTTCCTGTAATTCTTTAAGGGATTTTTATGTTTCCTCTTTAAGGGCTTTTACCTGTTGACTGATGTTCTCCTGTATTTCTTTAAGGGAGTTATTCAAGTCCTTCTTGAAGCCCTCTATCAGCATCATGAGACTTGATTTTAAATTTAACTCTTGCTTTTCTGGTGTGTTGGTATATCCGGGACTTGCTTTGGTGGGAGAACTGGGTTCTGATGTTGCCACATAGCCTTGGTTTCTGCTGATAGGGTTCTTGTGCTTGCCTTTCACCATCTGGTTACCTCTGGGGCTAGTTGGTCTTGCTGTCTCTGACTGGAGCTTATCTCTCCTGTGGGCCTGTAAGCCTATGTCCTTACTCCTGGAAAACCAAATCTCTTCTGGCAGGATCTGTGCACAGAAGGCTGTGGAGTCGCCTGGCTCTCTGGTGCAAATGGTAGCAGGCCTGAATATAGTTTTTAAGAATACCAGGACAGGGAAACAGGAAGGGGGTGATTGGGCAACAGAGGGAGGAAAGGGGGCTTATGGGACTTTCGGGGAGCGGGGATCCAGGAAAGGGGAAATCATTTGAAATGTAAATAAAGAATATATATATAAAAAAGACAATATAAGCTTCCCTCTTTCTCACCTCCTGTTGCTGTTGCTTCTACCTAAAATTTCAATCATAAAACATGAGCTGCATATGGTGGTGCATGCTTTTTCCTGATGCTTGGGAAACAAAGGTAAGAGGATCTTTGTGAGTTTGAGAGCATGGATTAGAACCATGCAGTGACTTCTACTCCATTCAGGGCTAAATGAGGCTCTCTATCTTTAAACTACAGTTTCTCACTTTCTGTTATATGTGTTAGATATGTATGTGATTTAGATTCCTGGCAGACCTAGAAATCTGTTAGCATCTGGAAGAGAGAACTGAGGGAACAATCTCAGACTGAGACAATCCACCTCTACCATGTCATACTTCAATGACTTAGCGTTAATTTCTTTTTATGTGCTTTGCTTCTTGTGGTATTTGTAGGATTTCACTCAATTGCTCTATAGACTAAAGTAAGACAGTTATTCACTCCAGGCTTCTAGTTTCCTCCTTTTCACTATATAAAGGAAGACCATGCCACTTTTTCAGGGGAGAATTTTTGATTCATATGCATTTGAACACTGACTACTCAAGAAAAAGATAATAGTAATTGTTTCATCCATGGAATCATGGTTTGATGACAAGCAACATGTTTTCAGTTGTTACTGAAAACACATCTGTAGGTAGAGAGTAGACTCTGAACTCTGGGAGATCTGTGGACAACCTTCAGAGTCAGTTATGCATCTGGAATAAAGTAGAAATTTGAAATTTTGCACATTATCTTAGATAAGAATCTACAAATTTATTAGGATCTCAAAATTCTAAGATTACTCACGTGTTTAGAAGCTAATATTTGACAGAAAAGTAAAACACAAATATTAAGAGTGTGTTTCCTTCATATATATTTTTTTCTATGTAAAAATGAGAGAACAATGTTCCCTTTTATAACATTTTTAGATTATAATTGATTTCCCCTCATAGCTTGTAATTTCTCTGATCTCAGTTTACCCAGAGTTGGTTTATATAATGAAGGAATTTTCTTTCCTGCTTGAAAGCCTTCAACCTGCACTTTATCATTACTTCTCTGTATCCTAGGGGGTGAGTCCTAGGGGCCCACATGCAAAGGAAAATACCTAGAAAAAAGGCACAGTTCTCCTGGCCCTCATATAAAAATGAAGCAATGTTTATTCATAAAATGCATGACTTTTGCATGCTTATTTTTAAGTCATTTCCAGGTTACATATAAAGGCTATTACAAAGCTCTCTGTAACAATTGTTATATTATGGTGTGAAAAACAACAGAAAAACCTGTTCTTGTTTGGAAAAGATGTAAATAAAAGTATAATTTTGAACTTTAGTTGTTCATATCCATGGTTGTACCACACTTGGGTATGGATAGTTGTGAATAGTTTTAAAGGAGTTGAAGTTGAGGTCTTGCTTGAACACTAACAGATTGGGCCAATGCAAATTCATCTATATACTTGTAATGAGTAAGACATGCATTTTCTCCCCCCCCCCAAATCTATATTTAAGCTTTTAGGTTGTAGAACTGAGAACAAGAAGCAAATTACTATGAATATAAGGAGCCAATAATAGTTAACAAAGGTGTACAATGAAATACAACATAAAATACTCTAATGGCATATTTTTAGGAGAATGAATTTACTCATTAAATATTGAGAATTGCTTACTAAATTGGAATCATAGTATTTTAGAAAATCATACTAAAATTGAGTAGAATGTGATTGGGATAGCAATATTAACAAAAATGATTGCTTGTGAAGAAGCAAAAGAAAATGAGTTAATTAGGCGACATGACTCATTATATACAAGTTCAATGATTTTTATGCAAAATATTATCTAATAATAAACAATATAATTGTAATTGAATATTTGGAGGCTCTGCTATTGATTTTCATCATTTCAAAAAGTAAGAGCTGGGGCCATGGCAAGTGAGATGGCTCAGCAGGTAAAGGCATTTTCTGTATAGGCCTGATAAGCTGAGTTCAGCCCCTGTAGTCTGTAAAGGTGGGTGGAGAAAAGAACTCCATCAGGCTGTCCTCTGAACTTCACACATACACATTATGTGTGCCTGTGAGAGCACGCAAGACCATGACTATGATGCCAATGACAACAAAGGTGACGACGATGACGATGACGACTATGATGATGATAATAATAAAATGATAAATGAAAGAACTTAAATTCCTGATCCTGGAAATTCTAGCTTATTTATATATATTTAGTTGATCAAGTTTTTGGAGATCATAAGCCATTTATAGTTACTCTGCTTATAATTAAGCTTTCTTTTCAAGTATTTATTGATATGCCTGTACTAGGCATTTTTACCATATGCCAGAAACTATATTGGAGGTTAGTTGCATTGCCATCATGGCCTGCAATAAATCTAATGAATTATTTTACTCATCTAGTCATTAGATAGAGACATCACTACTGCACACAGTAAAATTTCCTTTTTAAAATATTTAGCTGACCGAGGGATCTTTCTGTAATAGAAAGATACAATCTGAAATTGACATATACTGCCTTTCTTGGCATTGTGACATACCAAGTTTCATTAGGAGCTGAGCACTATATTTAGAATATCTGACTTCAAGTAGGAGATTATGGAGATTTGGAGTATGCACAGCATGTGCCACAGCACCTAAGTCTTTTGTTCCCTATCAGTAGGGAGCTGGACTTCCCAAACAGAGCTTACGATGTCATGGCTGTTTGGAAGCTAACCCAATAAAAAGCTTCCCAGTGCTTTAATGCAGCAAGCTTGAGAAGGTTAATGTGACATTGCTCATCTGTCTCTGTTTCCCTAAGTGCTATGTAGCTCTTTTCCAACTGCTGCCGGAGGCATGCTAAGGAATAGACAACTCATTAGGCTAAAACCTTGCTATTGAGGTCACCATGTAAACACCTAATGATGTGGAAACTCACTGGGGATTCATTGAGCACATTTAGATGAGTTCTGTAGAACTGTTCGATCGCTGGTAGGGGAATTACATCAATGATGCTTTAAGGGGACTGGGAACTGGATGCGGAAGCCTTCTTTTATTCAGAGATGATCATAAAGTCTAATTTTCTGAGTTAAAATAGAGCTCACAAAACATGTAAATGTTGCCGTCCTACAGAAAGAAGTGTGAATTCCTTTGGGCTGGAGAAGTGGTCTTTATTTGTTCCTGTCACAGGCATGAGGTAAGTACCCATGGAAGTTTAATTTCTGCTGCACTCGTGATTTCCAATGAACAACACATTACAAATCTGAATCATTAGGATTATTTATTCTATTTTTGTTATATTTATATTTGTTACACCCTTATTAAGCATACTTTACAATATTATTGCAAATTACTTAAATCTCCTTATTATGTTTTTCTAAGTCTTTGCTCTCAGGATGTTTTTTTTTTTTTTTTACTTCATTTTCTTTATTCGATATATTTTTTATTTACATTTCCAATGGTTTCCCCTTTTCTAGCCCCCCACTCCCCGAAAGTCCCATAAGCCCCCTTCTCTCCCCCTGTCCTCCCACCCACCCCTTCCCACTTCCCTGTTCTGGTTTTGCCCTATACTGCTTCACTGTGTCTTTCCAGAACCAGGGGCCACTCCTCCTTTCTTCTTGTGCCTCATTTGATGTTTGGATTATGTTTTGGGTATTCCAGTTTTCTAGGTTAATATTCACTTATTAGTGAGTGCATACCATGATTGATCTATTGAGACTGTGTTACTTCACTTAGTATGATGTTCTCCAGCTCCATCCATTTGCCTAAGAATTTCATGAATTCATTGTTTCTAATGGCTGACTAGTACTCCATTGTGTATATGTACTACATTTTTTACGTCCACTCTTCTGTTGAGGGATACCTGGGTTCTTTCCAGCTTCGGGCAATTATAAATAGGGCTGCCATGAATATAGTGGAGCATGTATCCTTATTACATGCTGGAGAATCTTTTGGATATATGCCCAGGAGTGGTATAGCAGGATCTTCTGGAAGAGGGGTGCCCAGTTTTCAGAGGAACTGCCAGACTGATTTCCAGAGTGGTTGTACCAATTTGCAACCCCACCAGCAGTGGAGGAGTGTTTCTCTTTCTCCATATCCTCACCAAAACCTGCTGTCTCCTGAATTTTTAATCTTAGCCATTCTGACTGGTGTAAGATGAAATCTCAGGGTTGTTTTGATTTGCATTTCCCTAATGATTAATGAAGTTGAGCATTTTTTAAGGTGTTTCTCTGCCATCCAAAGTTCTTCAGGTGAGAATTCTTTGTTTAACTCTGTACCCCATTTTTAATAGGGTTGTTTGGTTTTCTGGAGTCTAACTTCTTGAGTTCTTTATATATATATTGGATATTAGCTCTCTATCTGATGTAGGATTGGTGAAGATCTTTTCCCAATTTGTTGGTTGCCGATTTGTCCTTTTGACTTACAGAAACTTTGTAATTTTATGAGGTCCCCTTTGTCAATTCTTGCTCTTAGAGCATACGCTATTGGTGTTCTGTTCAGAAACTTTCTCCCTGTACCGATGTCCTCAAGGGTCTTCCCCAGTTTCTTTTCTATTAGCTTCAGAGTGTCTGGCTTTATGTGGAGGTCCTTGATCCATTTGGATTTGAGCTTAGTACAAGGAGACAAGGATGGATCAATTCGCATTCTTCTGCATGCTGACCTCCAGTTGAACCAGCACCATTTGTTGAAAAGGCTATCTTTTTTCCATTGGATGTTTTCAGGCCCTTTGTCGAGGATCAAGTGGCCATAGGTGTATGGGTTCATTTCTGGATCTTCAATCCTGTTTCATTGATCTGCCTGCCTGTCACTGTACCAATACCATGCACTTTTTAACACTATTGCTCTGTAGTATTGCTTGAGGTCAGGGATACTGATTCCCCCAGAATTTCTTTTGTTGCTGAGAATAGTTTTACCTATCCTGGGTTTTTTGTTATTCCAGATGAATTTGAGAATTGCTCTTTCTAACTCTGTGAAGAATTGAGTTGGGATTTTGATGGGTATTGCGTTGAATCTGTATATTGCTTTTGGCAAAATGGCCATTTTAACTATATTGATCCTGCCGATCCATGAGCATGGGACATTTTCCCATTTTTTGCGGTCTTCTTCCATTTCCTACTTCAGAGTCTTGAAGTTCTTGTCATATAGATTTTTCACATGTTTGGTAAGAGTCACCCCAAGATACTTTATACTGTTTGTGGCTATTGTGAAGGGGGTCATTTCCCTAATTTCTTTCTCAGCCTGCTTATCCTTTGAGTATAGGAAGGCTACTGATTTGCTTGAGTTGATTTTATAACCAGCCACATTGCTGAAGTTGTTCATCAGCTGTAGGAGTTCTCTAGTGGAGTTTTTTGGATCACTTAGGTAGACTATCATGTCATCTGCAAATAATGATAGTTTGACTTCTTCCTTTCCAATTTGTATCCCTTTGACCTCTTTATTTTGTTGAATTGCCCTAGCTAGTACCTCAAGTACAATATTGAAAAGATAAGGAGAAAGGGGGCAGCCCTGTCTAGTCCCTGATTTTAGTGGGATTGCTTCAAGTTTCTCTACATTTAGTTTGATGCTGGCTACCGGTTTGCTGTATATTGCTTTTACTATGTTTAGGTATGGGCCTTGAATTCCTGTTCTTTCCAAGACTTTAAGCATGAAAGGATGCTGAATTTTGTCAAATGCTTTTTCAGCATCCAATGAAATGACCATGTGGTATTTTTCTTTGAGTTTGTTTATATAGTGGATTGCATTGATGGATTTCCATATATTGAACCATCCCTGCATCCCTGGGATTAAGCCTACTTGATCATGGTGGATGATCGTTTTGATGTGTTCTTGGATTCAGTTGGCAAGAATTTTATTGAGTATTTTTGCATCAGAGTTCATAAGGGAAATTGGTCTGAAGTTCTCTTTCTTTGTTGGATCTTTGTGTGGTTTTGGTATCAGCGTAATTGTGGCTTCATAGGAGGAATTGGGTAGTGTTCCTTCTGTTTCTATTTTGTGGAATAGTTTGAAGAGTATTGGTGTTAGATCTTCTTTGAAGGTCTGATAGAATTCTGCACTGAAACCATCTAGTCCTGTGCTTTTTTTGGTTGGCAGACTTTCTATGACTCCTTCTATTTCTTTAGGGGTTATGGGACTGTTTAGATGATCTGTTTGGTCCTGATTTAATTTTGGTATGTGGCATCTGTCAAGGAAATTGTCCATTTCCTCCAGATTCTCCAGTTGTGTTGAGTATAGGCTCTTGTAGTAGGATCTGATGATTTTTTGGATTTCCTCAGTTTCTGTTGTTATATCCCCCTTTTCATTTCTAATTTTGTTAATTTGGATACTTTCTCTGTGCCCTTTGGTCAGTCTGGCTAAGGGTTTATCAATCTTGTTGATTTTCTCAAAGAACCAGCTTCTGGATTTGTTGACTCTTTGTACGGTTCGCTTTGTTTCCAATTGATTGATTGCAGCCCTGAGTTTGATGATTTCCTATCTTCTACTCCTCCTGGGTGAATTGGCTTCTTTTTGTTCCAGGACTTTCAGGTGTGTTGTTAAGCTGCTAGTGTATGCTCTCTCCATTTTCTTTTTGGAGGCACTCAGGGCTATGAGTTTTCCTCTTAGCACTGCTTTCATTGTGTCCCAAAGATTTGGGTATGTTGTGCCTTCATTTTCATTAAATTCTAAAAAGTCTCTGATTTCTTTCTTTATTTCTTCTTTGGCCAAGGTGTCATTGAGTAGAGTATTATTCAGCCTCCATGTGTATGTGGGCTTTCGGTTGTTTTTGCTGCTATTGAAGACCACTCTTTGGGCTGGAGAGATGGCTCGGCGGGTTGAGAGCACTGACTGCTCTTCCAGAGGTCATGAGTTCGAATCCCAGCATCCACATGGTGGCTCACGGCCGTCCATAACTAGATCTGACACCTACAGTGTACTTACATATAATAAATAAATAAATATTAAAAAAATAATAAAAAGAAAAAGAAAAAAAAGAAAAGAAAAAAGAAAACCACTCTTATACCATAGTGATCTGATAGGAGGCATGGGATTAGTTCGATCATCTTATATTTGTTGAGGTCTGCCTTGTGTCCAATTATATGGTCGATTTTGGAGAAGGTACCATGAGGTGCTGAGAAAAAGGTATATTCTTTTGCTTTAGTGTGAAATGTTCTATAAATATGAGTCAAATCCAATTGTTCCAAACCTTCAATTTGTTTTACTGTGTCCCTGTTTAGTTTCTGTTTTCCTGATTGGTCCATTGAGGAGAGTGGAGTGTTGAAGTCCCCCACAATTATTGTGTTAGGTGCAATGTGTGCTTTGAGCTTTAGTAAAGTTTCTTTTACGAATGAGGGTGCCCTTGCATTTGGCGCAAAGATGTTCAGAATTGAAAGTTCTTCTTGGTGGATTTTTCCTTTGACCAGCAAGAAGTATCCTTCTGTGTCTTTTTTGATGACTTTAGGTTGAAAGTCAATTTTATCTGATATTAGAATGGCTACTCCTGCTCATTTCCTGTGACCATTGGCTTGTAAGATTGTCTTCCAGCCTTTTACTCTAAGGTAGATTTTATTTTCGACATTGAGGTTTGTCTCCTGTATGCAGCAAATTGTAGGGTCCTGTTTCCTTATCCAGTCTGTTAGTCTATGTCTTTTTATTGGGGAATTGAGACCATTGATGTTAAGAGATATTAAGGAATAGTGATTATTACTTCCTGTCATTTTTGATGTTCTTTTTATATTTGAGTGGTTATCTTCTTTTGGGTTTAATGAAGGAAGGTAACTATCTTTCTTTTTCCAGGGTGTACTTTCCCTCCTTGTATTGGAGTTTTCCTCCTATTATTCTTTGCAGAGCTGGGTTTGTGGAAAGATATTGTGTAAATTTGGTTTTGTCATGGAATATCATGGTTTCTCCATCTATGGTGAATGAGAGTTTTGCTGGGTATAGTAGTTTTGGCTGACACTTGTGTTCTCTTTGAGTATGCATGAGATCTGCCCAGGATTTTCTAGCTTTCATGGTCTCTGGTGAGAAGTCTGGTGTGATTCTGATAGGTCTTCCTTTACATGTTACTTGCCCTTTTTCTCTTACTGCCTTTAATATTCTTTCTTTGTTTAGTGGATTTGGGGTTTTGATTATTATTTGATATGTGACGGGAGGTATTTCTGCTCAGGTCCAGTCTGTTTGGAGTTCTGTAGGCTTCTTGTATATTCATAGGCATCTCTCTCTCTTTAAGTTGGGAAAGTTTTCTTCCATAATTTTGTTGAAGATATTTGCTGGCCCTTTCTGTTGTAAATCTTCACTCTCATCTATACCTATAATCCTTAGGTTTGGTCTTCTCATTGTATCCTGGATTTCCTGGATATTCTGGGATACAAGCATTTTGCATTTTGCATTTTTTTGACAGTTGAGTCAATGGTTTCTATGGTATCTTCGGCATCTGAGATTCTTTCTTCCATCTCTTGTATTCTGTTGTTTATATTTGCATCTCAAGGTTTTCTATCTCCAAAGTTGTCTCCCTTTGTGATTTCTTAGTTGTTTCTACTTCTGTTTTTAGATCCAAGATGGTTTTGCTCATTTCTATCATTTGTTTGTTTTTGTTTTCCTGTAATTCTTTAAGAGATTTTTGTTTCCTCTTTCATGAATTCTGCCTCTTGACTCAAGTTCTGCATTTCTTTAAGTTTTTTTTTTTGCGTTTCTTCTTTATTGGCTTCTATCTCTTGGGCCTTATTCTCCTGCATTTCTTTAAGTGATTTTTGTGTTTCCATTATAAGGGTTTCTAGCTTATTCATGTTCCCCTGTATTTCTTTAAGAGATTCATTTATGTCCTTTTTGTGTTCTTCTAACAGCATCATGAACAGTGATTTTAAATCCAAATCTTGTTTCTCTGGTGTGTTGGCATAACCAGGACTTGCTGATGTTGGAGAGTTTGGTTCAGATGCTGCCATATTACCTAGATTTCTGTTAGTAGCATTCCTGTGTTTGCCCTTTGCCATCTTGTTCTCTGGAGCTAGTTGGTCTTGTCTCTGGCTGGTGTTTCAGCCTCCTGAGAGGCTCTAGGGCTATTTCTGCAACACTGGATGGCAGGGTTTCCCCTGTTGCAGATTGCTGATGTGCTGTCCTCCTCTTGGGTGCCCTTGCAGCCCTAGTGTGCTTTGCCCCTGATTGTGTCTGTGAACCAGATGGTATCTGTTTGCTCCTTCAGGGAGTGCTGAGGGTGTATGCTGCAGGGACCTTTTCTGCATGCTGATCACTCTGCTGGCCAGCAGGACTCCCAACCGGGTTGGTGCACACAAGGCTAGCCTTGCTGCTCAGGCCCTGAGTCTAGGCAAAAGCCTGGCAGGCCAATGTCGGAGCAAAGTTCCCCTCAGCTGTGAGTGTTAATTGGGTCTGTCAGGTGGCCAGGACATGCGCGTGCTCCCTGAGAGTGCTGGGAGAGTCTGCTGGGCTAACAACCTCCTGGCCAGGTCGGCACACAGATGGCCCACTGAGTAGCCCAGGGCCTGGGGGCAGTCCAGGGCCTGACCGTCTTAGACCCCAGTTATGTCAGCCTCGGGTTAGCCTGTTAGCTGGTTTTGCCTGCTAGGACTCTCTGGCTTCCCGTAGGCAAAATGGCGGTGGCACCCACACGTGTCCTTGCTGGCCAGGGCAAACAATCTCCTGGCCGGGTTTGCACACCGGTGCCCCCCCCCCCCCCACCAGCCCAGGGCCTGGGTGCAGGCCAACGCCCGTCGGGCTTAGACCCCCTCGATGTTGGTCTTGGGTTGTATTTGTGTACCTCAGTCTGTCTGATCTCTCTGGCATCCGAGAACCAATATGGAGGCGAGTCTCTCGTAACTGACTGGCAGGAGGCAGAGTTCTGATGTGGCTTCTGCGTGGTGAAAGGCACCGTAAATCCGCCTCTGCTTGCAACCTGGCTGGCCAGCGATAGCCAGTGGTCGTGGGCGCAGGGTCTGCCTGGACCCTGTCAGCTTGGTTCCACTGCTGATGGCCCTTCCTCTGGATCAGCTGCTGCTGCTGCTGTTGCTGCTGCCACCACTGCCGCCCGCCCCCCCCCCCCCAAGGATGTTTTGATCTTCATGATACATTTTTTGTTTGTTTGTTTGAGTTCAGAAACTAGTTTTTCTCCCTTACTCTATCCACTTGATATTTCTTTTTTATACCATCACATATGTTGATGACCCCTTACAATAAACTGAAACAGCTGATTTTTAATTAGCTCAAATGAGACTACCTTCAACTCTAATTCAGTATTTTATAAGTCATTGCTTATAAAATTTTTTGAAAATATAACCATTTCTTTAAAGTCACACAAGTTTTGAAATAGTTTTTCATGCTAACTAGGCCATATAGATAACATAATATCAGAGCTTTCAAAATATATGTGCCAAGATTATTAACAATGGATGATTACTTTTATAATTCTTCCACTTATATTATTTATTTTGCTCTTATCGTGTATTAGTTTTTCACCAATTATTATTAATTATTAAACTAATTCTTAGTTTTATATTTTATTGTAACAATCATCTTAAGTTGATAGTATCACAGTATCCATTCTAGAGATGATAAAATGGAGGCTTAAATGCTTAAAATGTTTAAAGTTCTTTTCCAGGATTAGAAGCATACACTAAAGCAAAGTTTCAATTCTAGGTTTGACTAGACTATACTACATCACAAAACAGCCCAGAGATCCAATGAGGGGATGCCTCATAGATATAGAACATATGTATTTAGTTACTTTTTGTTGCTGTGACCAGATATATAAAAATAAGCAATTTAATAGAAGTAATATGGATTGCAGTTAGAGAAGGACACTTCACCATGGTAATGAAAATGCAGTCACACCAAGGAAGTCATAAAGACATGGACACTCAAGAAGCGGAGAACAAACAGGAGATGAGCCTGGGCCATAAAACTCAGGGCCAACTCCCGTGATCCATTTCCTTCAGCAGAGTTTCAACTTCTATAGGTTCCACAGTCTTTCAGAACACATGACCAGTTGGAGACAGAGGATCAAACACATGAGCATCTGAGCAATATTTCACCTTTAAACCACGCCATTCTATCCTTGGCTCACGGAAGAGAGCTTACGGGACTTTCGGGGAAGGGGGACTCCAGGAAAGGATAAATCATTTGAAATGTAAATAAAGAATATATCGAATAAAAAATAAAAAAAATAAAATGGGGTACAGAGCTAAACAAAGAATTTTCACCTGAAGAATTTCGAATGGCTGAAAAGCACCTTAAGAAATGTTCAACATTCTTAGTCATTAGGGAAGTGCAAATCAAAACAACCCTGAGATTTCACCTCACACCAGTCAGAATGGCTAAGATTAAAAACTCAGGAGAAAACAGGTGCTGGCAAGGATGTGGAGAAAGAGGAACACTCCTCCACTACTGGTGGGATGGCAAGCTGGTACAACCACTCTGGAAATCAGTCTGGCAGTTCCTCAGAAAACTGGGCTGGTCATTTTTGGAGGACCCTGTTATACCACTCCTGGGGATATTCCAAGAGGATTTCCCGGCATGCAATAAGGACACATGCTCCACTATCTTCATAGCAGCCTTATTTATAATAGTCAGAAGCTGGAAAGAACCCAGATGTCCCTCAGTGGAGGAATGGATACAGAAAATGCGGTATATTTACACAATGGAATACTACTCAGCAATGAAAAACAATGAATTCATGAAATTTTTAGGCAAATGATAGGAACTGGAAAATATCATCCTAAGTGAGGTAACTCATTCACAAAAGAACACACATGGAATGCATTCACTGATAAGTGCATATTAGCCCAGAAACTCTGAATACCCATGAAACAATTACCATATTAAATGATTCCCAAGAAGGAAGGAAGGAGAGGGCCCTGGTCCTGGAAAGGCTTGATGCAGCAATGCAGGGGATTATCAGGATAGAGAAGTGGACTGGGTTTGATCAGGGAATGGGCAGGGGGAAGAGAACTTATGGGACTTACAGGGAGGGGGGGAACCGGGAAAGGGGAAATTATTTGGAATGTAAACAAAGAATGTAGAAAATAAAAAAATTAATTAATTAAAAAAGAAATAAAAGAGCATCTTTGATGTGAAGAGGGAGCCATATTTATTGGTTCGGTCTAATGAAAAGCATTTAAACTGTAGTTAGAAATTATACTCACTTAGGAAAGTGGCAGTAGTAGGTTCTCCTTTGGGATCCATGACCTCATCAGCTGCAGGCAGTTGTCTAGATTTGCAGTACTTGGTATTTATCTTCTCCTATTTAATGGGCCTTAATAGCTGTTTATTTACATATAGGACATAAGTGTCACTATTGCACCATTGAGGATACATTGCAAGCTAGTCATTGTTGTCTTTTTAGGCTTTCCAGCTGGGTGGAATCATTGGTTGCTTTTTTTTTCCTTAGTAGATGCAAAGTATCTTTGAATACTATAAGAGCAGGTCCTCAGGGAAGAGGCTTCCAGGAAGGTTCTAGCCTGATTCCTCCAAGTTCTGTGTCCATTGTTATGCACCATCTGTGGCAACAAGCACTCACCTTCAAGTTATGAGAAGCAACCAATCTCAGTGCCAATAAACTATATTATTTTAGAAGTCTTTTAGATTTTACTGGCCCAAAACCCAAAGGGTACTATTTCATGATGCTAGGCTTTGTGTTGGATAGTCAATGGCTTTTAGGGGGAGCTACCTTCCTTCTCTGTATTGTAATCTCTCCCCCATCTCTAATTAAAGCCCTTACCCACTTTTCTATTTTCCTCTTCATAGCACCTGTTTCCTACTATCTCTTCTCCAGAGTGTCATTCCTTCTCTGATATGGTCCTTTTTACTTTGCTGGTTTCTGGGTAACTCTGGGCTGTATAGTAACACTTAAGATGCAGAGATAAGATCCCCAAAATAAGAGAGGACATGATATGTTTGCTTTTCCTGTCTGGTTCACTCCATTCATATATTATTTTCTAGGTCTATCCATTTACCTTCAAAATTAATGATTTCCCTTTTCTTTATAGCTTAATACTATTCCATAGCACATATGCATCACAGGTTTATTATTCATTTATGGGTTGAAGGACATTCAGGTTTTTTCCATTTCCTAACTATTGTGAACAGAGAAGCAGTGAACACAGATAAGCAAGCTTATGTAGAGAAGAGTCTTTTGGGAATATCCGAGGTGTGGTGTGGCTGAGCCCTATTGTAGATATAATTCTACTTTTTGAGAACTTTCCACACTGATTTGCAGAGTGGCTGCACTAGTTTGCAACCCAAACACTGAATGAGGGTTTATCATTGCTCACATTCCTGGACAGAATTCTTTGGTCTGTTCTTGATCTTAGCCATTCTAAATAAGGTAAGATATTGCAATGCTGTTTTACATTTTCAAATTGCTAATGAGGTTCTGTGCTTTTTGAAAGTGTCTTTGCCTTTTCTATTTTTATTAATTATTTTATTTATTTACATTTCAAGTGTTGCCCCCTTCCTGGTCCACCTCCACTAGTTCTTCACCCTTTCCCCTTTGCTTCTGAGAAGGTGTTCCCCCCACCCACTTCCACCTCACCCTGCTAGCATGCCCCTTCCCTAGGGCAACAAGTTTCTACAGGATTAAGTGTATTCTTTCCCCTGAGGCCAGACAAGGCATTCCTCTGTCACATATGTATGGGGGGACATGGACTAGCCCATGTATGGATTTTTGTGTATTAGCCTCTGGTTGTGAGCTCTGGGTTGGTTGATACTGTTGTTCTTTGGGGTTGCAATCTGCTTCAGCTCCTTCAGTCCTTCACCTGAAACTTCCATAGGGGTCCCCAACATCAGTCCAATGGTTGGCTGTAAATATCTATATCTGACCCAGTGAGCTGTTTGTAGAGCCTCTTAGAGGACAGCCATGCTAGGCTCCTGTCTGCAACAACAACATGGCATCAGTAACAGTGTCAGGGTTTAGTGCCTGTGCATGGAATGGATCCCAAGTCACTTGACCACCTTTCCTTCAATCTATGCTCCATTTTGTCCCTGCATTTCCTTTACACAAGGAAAATTTGGGATCAAAAATTTTGACATGGGTGGGCAGTCCTATCCCTCCACTGGGGGTCATGTCTATCTATTGAAGGTGGTCTCTTCAGGTTCCATCTCCACACTGTTGGGTATTTCAGTTAAGGTCATCCACATTGGGTCTTGGGATCCTCGTACATCCCTGTCCTCTGGAATTTTCTAATGATTTCCCTGCCCCACCCCCCCAACCCCACAGCTGCATATTTCCTTTCATTCTCCTAGCCCTCTGGGTTTCTCTCCTGTCTCCCCCCTACCTGAGACGGCCCTTCGTTTCCCCTCCTTACATCTCTCACCTAGGTTCCTCCCTCCCTCTACCTCCCATTATTATTTTGTTCTCCCTTCTAAGTGGGTTTGAAGTATCCACACTTGGGCTTCCTTCTTGTTCAGCTTCTTACAGTCTATGAGCTGTATCATAGGTATTCTGAACATTTTGGCTAATATCCACTGATCAGTGAGTACGTACCATGCATGTCATTTTGGATCTGGGTTACTTCATTAAGGATGATATCTTCTAACCTCATTCATTTGTATGCAAAATTCATGATATCCTTGTTTTTAATAGCTGAGTAGTATTCCATTCTGTAAATGAACCACATTTTCTGTATTCATTCGTTGGTTGAGGAATATCTGGGTTGTTTCCAACTTCTTGCTATTATAAATAAGGATGCTATAAACATAGTAGAGCACCTGTCCTTGTGGTATGGTAGAACATCTTTTGGGTATATGCTCAGGAATGGCATAGCTGGATCTTCAGGTAGAACTATTTCCAATTTTTTGAGGAACTGCCAGATTGAATTCCAGACTGGCTGTGCTAGTTTACAATCCCACCAGCAATGGAGGAGGGTTCCTTTTTCTCCTGAACCTTATCAGAATGTCCTATCACTTGAGTTTTTTATCTTAGCCATCCTGATTAGTGTAAGGCGGAATCTCAGGGTCATTTTGATTTGCATTTACCTGATGACTAAGTATGTTGTACATTTCTTTGAGTGCTTTTCAGCCATTGGAGAGTCCTCTGTTGAGAATTCCTGTTGAGTATTTAGCTCTGTACCAAATTTTAAATTGGGTTATTTGGTTTTCTAGAGTCTAATTACTTGAGTTCTTTGTATATTTTGGGCATTAGCCCTCTATTGGGTGTAGGGTTAGTGAAGATGTTTTCCAAATCTGTAGGTTGCCATTTTGTCTTATTGACAGTGTCATTTCCCTTACAGAAGCTTTTCAGTTTCATGAGGTCCCATTTGTCAATTGTTGATCTTAGAACTTGAGGCATTGTCCAGGAAGTTTTCCCTGTGCCACTATGTTCAAGGATACTTCCTACTTCATCTTCTATTAGAGTTAGTATATCTGGTTTTATGTGGAAGTCCTTGATCCAGTTGGACTTGAGCCTTTTTTTTTTAAATTCAGTATATTCTTTATTTACATTTCAAATGATTTCCCCTTTCCTGGATCCCCCCCTCCCCGAAAGTCCCATAAGCCCTCTTCCCCCCCTCTGTCCCCCAATCCACCCCTTCCCACTTCCCTGTCCTGGTATTCCCCTACACTGTTGTACTGAGCCTTTTCAGGACCAGGGGCCACTCCTTCCTTCTTCTTGGGCATCATTTGATATGTGAATTGTGTCTTGGGTATTCCAATCTTCTAGGCTAATATGCGCTTATCAGTGAGTGCATACCATGAATGTTCTTTTGAGACTGGGTTACCTCACTTAGGAGGATGTTCTCCAGCTCCATCCATTTGTCTAAGAATTTCATGAATTCATTGTTTCTAATGGCTGAATAGTACTCCATTGTGTATATATACACCACATTTTCTGTATCCGTTTCTCCGCTGAAGGACATCTGTGTACTCCATTTTTTAATAGGGCTATTTGGCTCTCTGGAGTCTAACTTCTTGAGTTCTTTGTATATATTGGATATTAGCCCTCTGTCAGATGTAGGGTTGGTGAAGATCTTTTCCCAATTTGTTGGTTGCCATTTTGTCCCATTGATAGTGTCCTTTTCCTTACAGAAACTTAGTAATTTTATGAGGTCCCATTTGTCAATTCTTGATCTTAGAGCATAAGCTATGGTGTTCTGTTCAGGAACTTTCCCCCTGTGCTGCTCTTTTCTTTCAGCTGATGGAGATGATTACAGAAGCCACAGCTAGTAAAGATTCAGAGAACAACTGGTCATGGGTGTCCAAACCCAACTGAATCCCTCTGCAACATAACACTCAAAGCTTTTTAAATAATCAAAAGGAAAAGGAGGTGGGAAGTGAAAAGGAGGTAAGATTGTGCTAAAACCCCTATCAATTTTGTTAAAATGAACTAGAAATTCAAAAAGTTAGATAGAGCTATGAAAACTCAGTGAGTAAATTGTGAAAATATAAATAAGACAATGTATATGTAGTCATGTCAGATAAATTATTTGATATTGTAATTTTTAGTGAGATTATTTTTGACTAATTCTTTTTTGATTTAGGTATCATAAGAAATTCTGTAAGAAGTCATAAGTAAAATAAGACTAAGGATAGGAAACAACCTATAATGAATAGTCCATTAATCAGGCCTTTCCTTTGTTCGTCTTTTATTAAAAATAGATTTTTTTCTCATATAATATATCCTGATTACAATTTCCCCTCTCTCGACATTTCCCAGTGCCTCCCTAACTCCCTTCCAATCTGGATCTATTTGCTTTCTATCTCTCATTAGGAAACAAACTTGCTCCCAAGTGATAATAAATAAAATAAAATATGATAAGTTAAAACCTAACATATTGCTATAGGACAAAGAGAAAGAAAAGAACCCAAGAGAAAACCCAAGCACTAGAGATACACTCATTCTCACACACAGGAATCTCACCAAAGCTCTGAAATGAAAATCATAATATATTGGCAAAGGACCATATTTGTCTTTCTGGGTATAAGTTATTCACTCAGGGTGATTTTTTTCTATTTCTATCCACTTACCTGTGAATTTCATGATATTCCTTCTTTTAATTGGCTGAGTAATACTCCATTGTATAAATGTTCCACATTTTCTTTATCAGTTCTTCTGTTGAGGGACATCTAGGTTATTTCAAATTTCTGGCTATTATGATAAGAGCAGCAAGGGACATGTTTGAGCAAGTGTCCTTGTGATAGGATGAAACATCCTTTGGTATATGCTCAAGAGTGGAATGCCTGACCTTTTAGCTAGGTCCCATCTTCCTGAGGAACTACCATACTAGTTTACATAGTGACTGTACAAGGTGCACTCTCATTGGCTATGCATGAGTGCTTCCCTTGCTCCATATCTTCACCGGCATGACGTTTGCTTGTAGTGTGCTCATCACCATTCTGACGAGCCTAAGATGAAAGCTCAAAGTGGTTTTGATTTTAATATTCTGATGACTAAGGATTTTGAACATGTCTTTAGGAGTTTCCCAGACATTTGAGCTTCCTTTACTAAGAATGATGTTTACATTTGTACTCAACTTTTAATTGGGTTATTTGTTTTCTTGGTATCTAGTTTCTTGAGTTCTTCATATAACTGGATATTAGTCCTGTATTGGATGTGAAATTGATAATTATCTTTTCCCACTCTCTAGGTTGTCTCTTTGTCTGGTTGACAGTGTCCTTTGTTTTTAGAAGGGAGATTTCAGTTTTGTAAGGTCTCATTTATTAATTGTTGACCTAAGTGCCTGTGCTAATGGTATTCTGTTCAGAAAGTCTTCTCTGTTCCAATGATTTCAAGGATGTTCCCCACTTTTTCTTCTATCAAGTGAAGGAACTGAACAAAACCATCCAGGATCTAAATGTGGAAGTAGAAACAATAAAGAAATCATAAAGTGAGACATCTCTGGAGATAGAAAATCTTGGAAAGAATTCAGGAGTCATAGATGTAAGCATCAACAACAGAATACAAGAGATAGAAGATAGAATCTCAGGTTCTGAAGATACCATAGACAACATTGACTCAACAGTCAAAGAAAATGCAAAATGCAAAAAGCTTGTAATCCAAAACACCCAGGAAATCCAGGACGCAATGAGAAAACCAAACCTAAGGATTATAGGTATGGAAGAGAGTGAGGATTTCCAACTTAAAGGGCCAATAAATATCTTCAACAAAATTATAGAAGAAAACGTCCATAACCTAAAGAAATAGATGCCCATGAACATACAAAAAGCCTACAGAACTCCAAACACACTGGACCAGAACAGAAATCCCTCCTGTCACATAATAATCAAAACACCAAATGCACTAAACAAGGAAAGCATATTAAAAGCAGCAAGGCATAAAGATCAAGTAACACATAAAGGTAGACCTATCAGAATTACACCAGACCTCTCAGCAGAGACTGCTAGGAGATCCTGAGTAGACCTCATACAGCCCCTAAGAGAACACAAATGCCAGCCCAGACTACTATACCCACCAAAACTCTCAATCACCTTAGATGGAGAAACCAAGGTATTCCATGATAAAACCAAATTACACAATATCTGTTCACAAATCCAGCCCTACAAAGGACAATAGATGGAAAATAACACAAGGAGGGAAACTAAACCCTAGAAAAAGCAAGAAAGTAATCTTCATTCAACAAAGCCAAAAGAAGATAACCACACAAACATAAAAATAACAATAAATCAGGAAGCAACAATCACTATTCTTTAATATCTTTTAACATCAATGGACTCAGTTCTCCAGTAAAAGACATAGATTAACAGACTGGATATGTAAACAGGACCAAGTATTTTGCTGCATACAGGAAATACACCTCAGTGTCAAAGACAAACACTATCTCTGAGTAAAAGGCTGCAAAACAATTTTCCAAGCAAGTGGTCCCAGGAAACAAGCTGGGATATCTTTCTTTGATTATTGAGTCAATGTTTTCTATGGTATCTTCAGCACCTCAGATTCTTTCTTCTATCTCTTGTATTCTGTTATTGATGCTTGCATCTATGACTCCTGATTTTTTCCCTAGGTTTTCTGTCTCCAGAGTTGTCTCCCTTTGCGATTTCTAATATCGGATAAAATTGGCTTTCTACCAAAAATCATCCAAAATAATAAGGAAGGACACTTCATGCTCATCAAAGGAAAAAAAAAATCTCCCAAGAAGAACTCTCAATTCTGAACATCTATGCTCCATATGCAAGGGCACACACATTCATAAAAGAAACTTTACTAAAGCTCAAAGCACACATTGCTGCAATAATTGTGGGTGACTTCAACACCCAACTCTCATCAGTGGACAGATCAGAGAAACACAAACTAATCAGAGACACAGTGAAAGTAACAGAAGTTATGTACCAAATAGATTTAACAGATATCTATAGAACATTTCATTCTACATCAAAAGAATATACCTTCTTCTCAGCACCTCATGGTACCTTTTCCAAAATTGACCATATAATTGGTCATAAAAGAGATGTCAACAGATATGAGAAGATTGAAATAATACCATGCCTCCTATCAGATCACTATGGATTAAGGCTGGTCTTCAATAGCAACAAAAACAACAGCTCATATACACATGGAAGCTGAACAATTCTCTATTCAATGATACCTTGGAAAAGGAAGAAATAAGGAAAGAAATCAAAGATGCTTTAGAATTTAATGAAAATGAAGACACAACATACCCAAACTTATGGGGCACAATGAAAGCAGTGCTAAGGGGGAAACTCATGGCTCTGAGTGCCTTCAATAAGAAGCTGAAGAGAGCATACACTAGCAGCTTAACAGCACACCTGAATTCTCTAGAACAAAAAAAGCTAATTCACCCAAAAGGAGTAAATGGTAAGGAATAATCAAACTCAGGGCTGAAATCAATCAAGTAGAAACAAAAAGATCTATACAAAGAATCAACAAAACCAGGAGCTTGTTCTTTGAGAAAATCAACAGGATAGATACAACCTTAATCAGACTAACCATAGGGGACAAAGGCAGTATCCAAATTAACAATATAAGAAAACAAAGCAGAGATATAACAACAGAAACTAAGGAAATTAAAAAAAATAATCAGATCTTACTACAAAAGCCTATACTTAACACAACTGGAAAATCTGGATGAAATGGACAATTTATTAGACAGATACCAACTAAAAAGTTAAATCAGGACCAGATAGACCATCTAAACAATCCCATAACCCCTCAAGAAATAGAAGCAGTCATTGAAAGTCTCCCATTCATACAAAGCACAGGAGCTGATGGTTTTAGTGCAGAGTTCTACCAAACCTTCGAAGAATACTTAATATCAATACTCTTTAACTATTCCACAAAATAGAAACAGAAGGAACACTACCCAACTCGTTCTATGAAGCCACAATTACAGATACCAAAACCACACAAAGAACCAACAAAGAAAGAGAACTTCAGACCAATTTCCCTTATGAATATCGATGCATAAATACTCAATAATATTCTTGTCAAACAAATCCAAGATCACATCAAAACGATCATTTACCACAAACAAGTAGGCTTCATCCCAAGGATTCAGGAATGGTTCAATATTTGGAAATCCATCAATTTAATACACTATATAGAAAATCACATCATCATTCCATTAGATACTGAAAAAGCATTTGACAAAATTCAGCATCCCTTCTTGTTAAAAGTCTTGGAAAGATCAGGAATTCAAGGCCCATACCTAAACATAGTAAAAGCAATATACAGCCAACATCAAACTAAATAGAGAGAAATTTGAAGCAATCCACTAAAATCAGAGACTAGACAAGGCTGCCCTCTCTCTTTATATCTGTTCAATATAGTACCTGAAGGGCTAGCTAGTGCAATTAGGCAACAAAAGGAGGTCAAAGGATACAAATTGGAAAGGAAGAAGTCAAGCTATTACTATTTGAAGATGAAATGATTTTATATTTAAGTGACCCTAAAAACTCCACCAGAGAACTCCTAAGCCTGATAAACAACTTCAGCAAAGTGGCTGGATATAAAATTAACTCAAACAAATCAGTAGCCTTCCTATACTCAAAGGATAAACAGGCTGAGAAAGAAATTGGGGAAATGATACCCTTCACAGTTATCACAAACAATATAAAGTTTCTTGGTGTGACTCTAACCAAACAAGTAAAAGATCTGTATGACAAGAACTTCAAGTCTCTGAAGAAAGAAATTGAAGAAGACCTCAGAAGATGAAAAAAAATCTCCCATGTTCATGGATTGGCAGGATTAATATAGTAAAAATGGCCATTTTGCCTAAGGTAATCTATCAATTCAATGCAATCCCCATCAAAATTCCAACTCAATTCTTTATAGAGTTAGAAAGTGGAATTCTCAAATTCATCTGGAATAACATAAAACCCAGGGTAGCTAAAACTATTTCCAACAGTTAAAGAACTTTTTGGGGAATCGGTATCCCAGACCTTAAGCAGTACTACATAGCAATAGTGATAAAACTGCAAGGTATTTGTACAGTGACGGGCAGGTAGATCAATGGAATAGAATTGAACCCACCTACCTGGTCATTTGATATCTGACAAAGGAGCTAAAACCATTCAGTGGAAAAAAGATAGCCTTTTCAACAAATGGTGCTGGCTCAACTGCCGGTTAACATGCAGAAGAATGCTAATCGATCCATTCTTAACTCTTTGTACAAAGCTCAACTCCAAGTGGATCAAGGACCTCTACATAAAATCAGACATACTGAATCTAATAGAAGAGAATGTGGGGAAGAGTTTTGAGCACATGGACACAGGGGAAAATTTCCTGAACAGAACACTAATAGCTTATGCTCTAAGATAAAGAATTGACAAATGGGACCTCATAATATTACAAAGTTTCTGTAAGGCAAAGAACACTGTCAATAGGACAAAATGGCAACCAACAAATTGGGAAAAGATCTTTACCAACCCTATATCCAACAGAAGGCTAATATTCAATATATACAAAGAACTCACGGAATTAGACTCCAGAGAACCAAATAACCCTATTAAAAATGGGTTACAGAGCTAAATAAAGAATTCTCAACTGAGGAATACCAAATTTCTGAGTAGCACCTACAGGTATGTTTAACATCCTTAGTTATCAGGGACATGCAAATCAAAACAACCTTGAGATTTCCCCTCACACCATTCAGCATGGGTAGTATCAAAAACTTAGTTGATAGCAGGTGCTGGCACAGATGTGGAGAAAGACGAACATTCCTCCACTGCTGGTGAGATTGCAAACTGGTATGGCCACTCTGGAAATCAGTTTGGCTTTTCCTCAGAAATTTGGATATAGTACTATTGGAGGATCCAGCTATTCCACTCCTCGGCATATACCCAGAAGATTATCCAACATGTATTAAGGACACATGCTCCACTATGTTCATAGCAGCCTTATTAGTAATAAACAGAGGCTGAAAAGAACTCAAATGTCCATCAACAGAGGAATGGATACAGAAACTGTGGTACATTTGCACAATGGAATACTACTCAGCTATTAAAAATCAATGAATTCATGAAATTCTTAGGCCAATGGATGTAACTAGAAAATATCATCCTGAGTGAGGTAACCCAATCACAAAAGAACACACATGGTATATCCTCACTGATAAGTGGATATTAAGTCCAGAAACTTGGAGTACCTAAGATATAATTCATAGACCAAATGAAGCTCAAGAAGAAGAAAGACAATAGATACTTCTGTCCTTCTTAGAAAGGGGAACAAAACAGCCATGGAAGGAGATATACAAAGTGTGGAGCAGAGACTAAAGGAAAGGCCACCCAGAGACTTCCCTACCTGAGGATCTACTCCATATACTGTCACCAATCCCAGACATTAATGTGGATGCCAACAAGCGCTTCCTGACAGGAGCTTGATATAGATGTCTCCTGAGAGGCTCTGCCAGGACCCTACCAATACAGACATGGGTACTTCCAGCAAACCATTGGACTGAGCACAAGGTCCCCAATGGAGGAGCTAGAGAATGGACCCAAGGAGCTGGAGGAGCTGTCAGCCCCATAGGAGGAACAGCATTATGAACCAAACAGTACCCCCTCCAGAGCTCCCAGGGACTAAACTACCAACTAAATAGTACACATGGAGAGACCCATGGGATCCAGCTGCATTTGTAGTAGAGGATGTCCCTGTTGAACATCAAAGGGAGGAGAGGCCTTGGCCTTGAGAAGGCTTGGTGCCCTCGTATAGGGGAATACCAGGACAGGGAAGCGGGAGTGTGTGGGTTGGTGAGCAGGGGAAAGGTGGGGATGGGATATGTTGTTTTCGGAGGGGAAACCAGAAAGGAGATAACATTTGAAATGTAAATAAAGAAAATATCTAAAAAAAGAAATAGAAAAGAGATGTTTGATTTGTCAAAAGCCTTTTCTGTAATGAGATGGCCACTTGGTTTTTGGCTTTCAGTTTGTTTGTGTGGTGGGTCATTGAGTTAAAGCCTACTTGATCATGGTGGATGATCGTTTTATTCTTGGTTTAGAAGTATTTTATCAAGGTTTTTCTGTATCTATGCTTATAAGGGAAATTGGTCTGTAATTATTTCTTTGTTGGGTCTTTACATTGTTTGGGTATCAGGGTAATTATGTTCTCATTAAACAAATTGGGCAATGTTCAATGTTCATTGTTTGTACTGTATGGAATAATTTAAGGAATATTGGCATTAAATCTTTTTTTCAAATCTGGTGGAATTCTTCACTAAACCCTTTTGGCTCTGGTATTCTTTATGCTCTCTCTCTCTCTCTCTCTCTCTCTCTCTCTCTCTCTCTCTCTCTCTCTCTCTCTCTCTGTGTGTGTGTGTGTGTGTGTGTGTGTGTGTATGTGTGTGTGTTTGTGTAGTGTCTTTGTTTCCTTTTTTGTTGGGAGACTTTTAATTACTTCTATTTCACTAAAGGTTATAGGTCTGTTTAAATTGCTTATCTGATCTTGATTTAATATTGGTATATTTTAAGTATTGAGAAATTTATGTTTCTTTTAGATCTTCTGATTCCTTGGGGTACAAGTTTTTAAAGTATGTCTTTATGATTTACTGGGTTTCCTCAGTGTCGCTGTGTCTCCCTTTTCATATCTGATTTTCTTTCATTAATATTCATCTCCCATTCAATTCTAGAAAGTTTTTCTCTGTTTTCTTATAATTTATTTTATTTAATCTTTTCTTTTTACACTCCAGATTTTATCCCCCCTCTTGGTTCACCCTCTGACTGTTGCAGATCCCATATTTCCTTCCCACCCCCTATCTCCATGAGGATGTCTCCTCCTTTCCTTTACCCCCTCCCCAGACCTTTAAGCACCCTGGGGCCTCCAGTCTCTTGAGGGTTAGGTGTATCTTCTTTGACTGAATTCAGACCCTCCAGTCCTCTGATGTATATGTGTTGGGTACCTCATATCAGCTGGTGTATGCTGCCTTGTTGGTGGTCCAGTGTCTGAGAGATATTGGGGGTCCAGGTTACTTTACACTGCTGGTCTTTCTACAGGGTCACTCTCTTCCTCAGCTTCTTCCAGCTTTTCTCTAATTCAATCACATTCATTTTTATTCATTAGTGAGGTATTCAGTTTCCATGAGCTTGTGAGCTTTCTGTTGTTGCTGCTGCAGTTTATATTTAGTTTTAATTTGTGGTAGTCATATAGGATACAGGGTCTTATTCCAATTTTATTTTATCTGTTGAGACTTGCTTTGTGTCTGAGTACATATCATTTTGGAGAAAGTTCTGTGAGATGCTAAGTAGAATGTTTATTCTTTTATATTTGGTTGAAATTTTCTGTAAATATCTTTTAGGTCCTTTTTGGTTTCTAGTGTCAGTTGGCTCCAGAATTTCTCTGTTTAGTTTTGTCTCGGTGACCTTTTTATTGAAGAGAGTAAGGTAGTGAAATCAACCCCTATTGATGTGTGATGAGTTATTGTGTGATTTAAGCTGTGGTGTTGTTTCTTTTATGAACTTGAGTATTCTTTTAGTTGGAGCATAGATGTTAATAACTGAAATGTCATCTTGGTGGATTTTTCCTTTGTTAAGTATGAAGTGTCTTTCCCTATCTTTTATGATTAATTTTGGTTTGAGTCTATTTTGTTAGATATTAAAATGGCCACATCGGCTTGTGTCTTAAGTCAAAATACCTTCCCATCTTTTTACTCTGAGGTGATTTCTACTATTGCTGTTAATGTATGCTTCTTAGATGCAGCAGAAGGATGGATTCTGTTATTCCATCCATTCTGATTGTCTTTTTATTGGAAAATTGAGACCATTGATGTTGAGAGATTAATGAGCAGTAATTTTGATCTTGCTGTGTTGTGGTGTGGTGGTGTTGGTTTTGGTGATGTTGTTGATGGTGGTATGAGTGCATTTTCCTCTCTTTTGTTCACTCTTCTGGGATTCCTTGTGTTTTCTTGGGTCTGATTACCTCTTTAGATAAGAGTTTTCCATCTGGTAACTTCTGTAGGACTAGATTTGTTGGTATTGTTTACATTTAGCTTTATTAAGGAATGTCTTATGTTCTCCATATACTGTGATTAAAAGTTTTATTGAATATAGTATTCTAGGCTGACATATGTGGTCTGTTATAGTCTGTAGAATATCAGTCCAGGCCCTCCTCGCTTTAAGAGTCTCCATTAAGAAGTCAAATGTTATTCTTTTAGGTCTAACTTTATATGTTACTTGGTCTTTCCTCCTTGTGGCTTTTAATATTTTTCCTTGTTCCATACATTTAATGTTTTGAGTATTATGTGCCAAAGGAAAATTTATTTTCTGGTCCAGTCTGTTTTAGTATTCTTTATGTTTCTTGTACCAGGGAATTTTATTTTATAATTTTGTTGAAAGTAATTTTAACTGTTTATCTGCTTTTTTTTTTCTTCTATTCCTATCATTTGGTCTTTTCATAGTGTCCCAGATATGTCAGGAGATTTTAGATTTAGATTAGTCTTTGACTAAAGTATTTATTTCTTTTATCTTGTCTTTAATGACTTTGATTCTCTCTTCCATCGCTTGTATTCTATTGGTGAAATTTGCTTTTTTTTTTTTTTTTATTTGATATAATTTATTTACATTTCAAATGATTTCCCCTTTTCTAGCCCCCCCCCACTCCCCGAAAGTCCCGTAAGCCCCCTTCTCTTCCCCTGTCCTCCCTCCCACCCCTTCCCAGTTCCCCGTTCTGGTTTTGCCAAATACTGTTTCACTGAGTCTTTCCAGAACCAGGGACCACTCCTGCTTTCTTCTTGTATCTCATTTGATGTGTGGATTATGTTTTGGGTATTCCAGTTTTCTAGGTTAATAACCACTTATTAGTGAGTGCATACCATGATTCACCTTTTGAGTCTGGGTTACCTCACTTAGTATGATGTTCTCTAGCTCCATCCATTTGCCTAAGAATTTCATGAATTCATTGTTTCTAATGGCTGAATAGTACTCCATTGTGTAGATATACCACATTTTTTGTATCCACTCTTCTGTTGAGGGATACCTGGGTTCTTTCCAGCATCTGGCAATTATAAATAGGGCTGCTATGAACATAGTAGAGCATGTATCCTTATTACATGGTGGGGAATCCTCTGGGTATATGCCCAGGAGTGGTATAGCAGGATCTTCTGGAAGTGAGGTGCCCAGTTTTCGGAGGAACCGCCAGACTGCTTTCCAGAGTGGTTGTACCAATTTGCAACCCCACCAGCAGTGGAGGAGTGTTCCTCTTTCTCCGCACCCTCTCCAACACCTGCTGTCTCCTGAATTTTTAATCTTAGCCATTCTGACTGGTGTAAGATGAAATCTTAGGGTTGTTTTGATTTGCATTTCCCTAATGACTAATGAAGTGGAGCATTTTTTAAGATGCTTCTCCGCCATCCGAAGTTCTTTAGGTGAGAATTCTTTGTTTAACTCTGTACCCCATTTTTTAATAGGGTTGTTCGGTTTTCTGGAGTCTAACTTCTTGAGTTCTTTATATATATTGGATATTAGCCCTCTATCTGATGTAGGATTGGTGAAGATCTTTTCCCAATTTGTTGGTTGCCGATCTGTCCTCTTGATGGTGTCCTTTGCCTTACAGAAACTCTGTAACCTTATGAGGTCCCATTTGTCAATTCTTGCTCTTAGAGCATACGCTATTGGTGTTCTGTTCGGAAACTTTCTCCCTGTACCGATGTCCTCAAGGGTCTTCCCCAGTTTCTTTTCTATTAGCTTCAGAGTGTCTGGCTTTATGTGGAGGTCCTTGATCCATTTGGATTTGAGCTTAGTACAAGGAGACAAGGATGGATCAATTCGCATTCTTCTGCATGCTGACCTCCAGTTGAACCAGCACCATTTGTTGAAAAGGCTATCTTTTTTCCATTGGATGTTTTCAGCCTCTTTGTCGAGGATCAAGTGGCCATAGGTGTGTGGGTTCATTTCTGGATCTTCAATCCTGTTCCATTGATCCTCCTGCCTGTCACTGTACCAATACCATGCAGTTTTTAACACTATTGCTCTGTAGTATTGCTTGAGGTCAGGGATACTGATTCCCCCAGATTTTCTTTTGTTGCTGAGAATAGTTTTAGCTATCCTGGGTTTTTTGTTGTTCCAGATGAATTTGATAATTGCTCTTTCTAACTCTGTGAAGAATTGAGTTGGGATTTTGATGGGTATTGCATTGAATCTGTATAGTGCTTTAGGCAAAATGGCCATTTTAACTATATTGATTCTACCGATCCATGAGCATGGGAGGTTTCCCCATTTTTTGAGGTCTTCTTCCATTTCCTTCTTCAGAGTCTTGAAGTTCTTGCCATACAGATCTTTCGCATGTTTGGTAAGAGTCACCCCAAGATACTTTATACTGTTTGTGGCTATTGTGAAGGGGGTCATTTCCCTAATTTCTTTCTCAGCCTGCTTATCCTTTGAGTATAGGAAGGCCACTGATTTGCTTGAGTTGATTTTGTAACCTGCCACTTTGCTGAAGTTGTTTATCAGCTGTAGGAGCTCTCTAGTGGAGTTCTTTGGGTCACTTAGGTAGACGATCATGTCGTCTGCAAATAATGATGGTTTGACTTCCTCCTTTCCAATTTGTATCCCTTTGACCTCCTTATGTTGTCGAATTGCCCGAGCTAGTACCTCAAGTACAATATTGAAAAGATAAGGAGAAAGGGGGCAGCCTTGTCTGGTCCCTGATTTCAGTGGGATTGCTTCAAGTTTCTCTCCGTTTAGTTTGATGCTGGCTACCGGTTTGCTGTATATTGCTTTTACTATGTTTAGGTATGGGCCTTGAATTCCTGTTCTCTCCAAGACTTTAAGCATGAAAGGATGCTGAATTTTGTCAAATGCTTTTTCAGCATCCAATGAAATGACCATGTGGTTTTGTTCTTTGAGTTTGTTTATGTAGTGGATTGTATTGATGGATTTCCGTATATTGAACCAACCCTGCATTCCCGGGATAAAGCCTACTTGATCATGGTGGATGATCGTTTTGATGTGTTCTTGGATTCGGTTGGCAAGAATTTTGTTGAGTATTTTTGCATCGATGTTCATAAGGGAAATTGGTCTGAAGTTCTCTTTCTTTGTTGGATCTTTGTGTGGCTTTGGTATCAGCGTAATTGTGGCTTCGTAGAAGGAATTGGGTAGTGTTCCTTCTGTTTCTATTTTGTGGAATAGTTTGAAGAGTATTGGTGTTAACTCTTCTTTGAAGGTCTGGTAGAATTCTGCACTGAAACCATCTGGTCCTGTGCTTTTTTTGGTTGGAAGACTTTCTATGACTCCTTCTATTTCTTTAGGCTTTATGGGACTGTTTAGATGGTCTAGTTGGTCCTGATTTAATTTTGGTATTTGGTATCTGTCAAGGAAATTGTCCATTTCCTCCAGATTCTCCAGTTGTGTTGAGTACAGGCTCTTGTAGTAGGATCTGATGATTTTTTGGATTTCCTCAGTTTCTGTTGTTATGTCTCCCTTTTCATTTCTAAGTTTGTTAATTTGGATACTTTCTCTGTGCCCTTTGGTCAGTCTGGCTAAGGGTTTATCTATCTTGTTGATTTTCTCAAAGAACCAGCTCCTAGTTTTGTTGATTTTTTGTATGGTTCTCTTTGTTTCTACTTGATTGATTTCGGCCCTGAGTTTGATGATTTCCTGCCTTCTACTCCTCCTGGGTGAAATAGCTTCTTTTTGTTCTAGGGCTTTCAGGTGTGTCATTAAGTTGGTAATGTATGCTCTCTCCATTTTCTTTTTGGAGGCACTCAGGGCTATGAGTTTTCCTCTTAGCACTGCTTTCATTGTGTCCCATAGATTTGGGTATGTTGTGTTTTCATTTTCATTGTGTTCTAAAAAGTCTTTAATTTCTTTCTTTATTTCTTCCTTGACCAAGGTGTCATTGAGTAGAGTATTGTTCAATCTCCATGTGTTTGTGGGTTTTCTGTTGTTTCTGTTGCTATTGAAGACCACTTTTATTCCATAGTGATCAGATAGGAGGCATGGGATTAGTTCTATCTTTTTATATTTGTTGAGGTCTGTCTTGTGACCAATTATATGGTCGATTTTGGAGAAGGTACCATGAGGTGCTGAAAAAAAGGTATATTCTTTTGTTTTAGGATAGAATGTTCTATATATATCAGTTAAATCTAATTGGTCCAAAGCTTCAATTAGTTTCATTGTGTCCTTGTTTAGTTTCTGTTTTCCTGATCGGTCCATTGAGGAAAGTGCAGTGTTGAAGTCACCCACAATTATTGTGTTAGGTGCAATGTGTGCTTTGAGTTTTAATAAAGTTTCTTTTATGAAAGAGGGTGCCCTTGCATTTGGAGCATAGATGTTCAGGATTGAGAGTTCTTCTTGTTGTATTTTTCCTTTGACCAGCAAGAAGTGTCCCTCAGAGTCTCTTTTGATGACTTTGGGTTGAAAGTCAATTTTATCTGATATTAAAATGGCTACTCCAGCTTGTTTCCTGAGACCATTTGCTTGTAAAATTGTCTTCCAGCCTTTTACTCTAAGGTAGTGTTTGTCTTTGACCCTGAGGTGTGTTTCCTGTAAGCAGCAAAATGTAGGGTCCTGTTTACGTATCCAGTCAGTTAGTCTGTGTCTTTTTATTGGGGCATTGAGTCCATTGATGTTAAGAGATATTAAGGAATAGTGATTGTTACTTCCTATCATTTTTGACGTTATTTTTTAAATTTGATTGCTTAACTTATTTGGGTTTGATGAAAGGTTACTATCTTGCTTTTTTCAGGGTGGAGTTTCCCTCCTTGTATTGGTGTTGTCCTCCTATTATCCTTTTTAGGGCTGGGTTTGTGGATAGATATTGGGTGAACTTGGTTTTGTCGTGAAATATCTTAGTTTCTCCATCTATGGTGATTGAGAGTTTTGCTGGATATAGTAGTTTTGGTTGGCATTTGTGTTCTCTTAGAGTCTGCATGAGATCTGCCCAGGACCTTCTAGCCTTCATAGTCTCAGGTGAAAAGTCTGCTGTGATTCTGATAGGTCTTCCTTTATATGTTACTTGGCCTTTTTCTCTTACTGCCTTTAGTATTCTTTCTTTGTTTAGAACATTTGGTGTTTTGATTATTATGTGACGGGAAGTATTTCTGTTCTGGTCCAGTCTGTTTGGAGTTCTGTAGGCTTCTTGTATATTCATGGGCATCTCTCTCTTTAGGTTAGGGAAGTTTTCTTCCATAATTTTATTGAAGATATTTGCTGGCCCTTTAAGTTGTAAATCTTCACTCTCATCTATGCCTATAATCCTTAGGTTTGGTCTTCTCATTGTGTCCTGGATTTCCTGGATATTTTGGGTTACAAGCTTTTTGCACTTTGCATTTTCTTTAACTGTTGAGTCCATGGTTTCTATGGAATCTTCAGCATCTGAGATTCTTTCTTCTATCTCTTGTATTCTGTTGTTGATATTTGCATCTCTGTCCCCTGATTTCTTCCCAAGGCTTTCTATCTCCAAAGTTGTCTCCCTTTGAGTTTTCTTAGTTGTTTCTACTTCTGATTTTAGATCCTGGATGGTTTTGCTTAGCTCCTTCCCTTGCATGTTTGTGTTTTCCTGTAATTCTTTAAGAGATTTTTGTGTTTCCTCTTTCATGAGTTCAGCCTGTTGACCAAAGTTCTCCTGTATTTCTTTAAGAGATTTTTGTGTTTCGTCTTTCATGACCTCAGCCTGTTGAGCAAAGTTCTCCTGTATTTCTTTAAGTGTTTTTTGCATTTCCTCCTTGTTGGCTTTTGTATTCTCCTGGATTTCTTTCAATGATTTTTGTGTTTCCCTTGCAAGGGCTTCTAACTTTTGATCCATTTTCTCCTCAATGACCTTCATGTGTTCCTGTACCAGCATCATGACCAGTGATTTTAAATCCAAATCTTGTTTTACTGGTGTGATGGGGTATCCAGGACTTGCTGGTAGAGGAGAATTTGGTTCAGATGTTGCCATATTGCCTTGATTTCTGTTAGTGACGTTTCTGCGTTTGCCTTTTGCCATCTAGCTCTCACTGGTGTTACTTGGTCTTGTCAGTGCTGGACTCACCAGTGCAAGCTGCCCCTTCCCCGTTGGCCTCTGGTGCACAGCTTACACTCTGCACTGCCTATAGACAGGGTGCTGTTTTCCAGGCTGTTCAGATCCCAAAGCAGGCACCTGAAGGCTCCCGCTGGGGCCCGCAGGATTTATCGGAGCACACCGACTTTTCCCAGCTGGCCGCCCGGAAGCCCCCACTAGCCTCTTGAGGGACCTGGAGATGTGGCGGCCACCCAGGCTGATCTGAAGCGGAGAGATTTGAGCTGGGGGCTTCTGCCTGAGGCCTTGCCCCAGATTGTGTCTGTGGACCAGGTGGAAGCCGTGTGCACCCCCAGGGAGCTCCGAAGGTGAATGTTGCTGTGACCTCCCCTGTGCTCCGCTCACTCCGCTGGGCAGCCGATTTCCCCAACCGGGCTGGCGCACACTAGGTTAGCCTTGTCGCCTGGGCCCTGAGTCCAGGCAAACGCCTGGGAGGCCAAGGTCCGAGCAAAGTTCCCCTAGGGCTATGTCTGTTATTTGGGTCCGCCAGGTGACCCGGATGGCGGGCGTGCGCGTCCGCGCTCCGCGAAAGCACCGGGAGAGTCTGTTGTGCTAATAACCTCCTGGGCTGGTTGACACACAGATGGCCCACCAAGCCGCCCAGTTCTTGGGGTCAGTCCTGTGCCTTTTGGGGCCTAGACCCCCGTTTTGTTAGCCTCAGGCTACGCTTGTTAGCAGTCTCTGCCCTCCCGAGCACTCTGGCTCCTGTAGGCAAAATGGCGGCGCGTGCACCGGCCGGGGCAAAAAAAAAAAACTCCTGGCTGGGTTGGCGCCCCGATGGCCACTCGAACAGCCCAGGGCCTGGGTGCAGGCCAACGCCCGTCTGGCTCAGACCCCTGCGGTGTTGGGCCTAGGATTATGTTTGTGTACCTCAGTCTGACTGATCTCTGGAGCCCGGGATCAAGATGGCGGTGAGTCTCTCCTGACTGGCGGGCAGCCGAGTTCTGAAGTGGCTTCCGTGCAGCGAAAGGCTCCGCAGAACCGCAGTTGCTTGCCGCCCGGCTGGTCAGCGAAGGTCAGTGGTCGTGGGCGCAGGGCCTAACTGGACCCTGTGTCGCCTTGGTTCCACTGCTGATGGCCCTTCAGCTGGAGCAGCCACTGCTACCGCCGCCGCCGCCGCCGCCGCCAGGGTTGTTTTCTAGTAATGAATTTTTATGTCTGCCATTTTATCTGCATTATTTTTCATGATAATCTTCGATTTTAATGTTTTTCTATATATTTTTCTATTTTATCAGAAATGTTTCCATGTAAATCTGATTTTATCACAAAATGTTTTTAATTCCACCTTCAATTAATTTAGAAAGGTTTTTTTATATCTACCATTTATCTGTATAATTTTCCATGAAATAGTCAATTTTAACGTGTTTGTCTATATATTTCTTGAATTTTATCGAAATATTTTCAATGTAAATCTTTGATTTTACCTGAAAATGTTAGTAATTCCACTTTCAATCAACTTAGAATTATTTTGATGCCTACCATTTTATCTGTATAATTTCCATGATAATCTTCAATTTTAACATGTTTTTCTATATATTTCTTCAATTTATTAGAAATATTATCCATGTAAATCGTCAACTTTATCAGAAAATATTTATAATTCCACTTTCAATCAACATAGGAATACTTTTATGCCTACCATTATTATATCTGCATAAAATTTTCCATGATAATTTTTAACATGTTTTCCTACAATTTTATCAGAAATGTTTTCCACATAAATCTTCAATTCTGTCATAAAATGTTTCTATTTCATTTTCCAATTAATTTAGCAATGGTTTTTATGTCTGCCACTTTACTCTTAATTTTCCATGAAAACTGTCCATTTTATCGTGTTTTTCTATATATCGTTTCTATTTTAGCAGAAATATTTTCCATGTAAATCTTCAATTTTTTCATAAAATGTTTTTACTTCCTTTTTCAATAAAAGAACATGCTTTTCAAAAAAGAAAAAGAAAAACTGTATTCGGAGTGTGGAGAGAATAGAAGAGGGATTTTTAAAATAGTAGACATTGTGGTTTCTTTGTGAAATAATTTCAAAATTGTGATGGAACTATGAAAACTCACTGTGGATGTTTAACAAAGAAATGGTTTAGTAGATTTTTGAATGTTTCATGTGGAAAATTCACAAAAGGTAACTTAAATAAAGTGGTGAACTAGGGACCAAAAAGAGGATAATTTAAGCAATTTAGAGACACATTATGAGAACCAGGATTAATGAGATAATTTGGATTAGAACTAAGGAGGCAGATCCCAAAGCTATTGTGTAAGCAGAATGAATGAGCTTGAATCATTTTGATATGGGAATTAAGGTGAGAATTCCCTTAAACAGGGAATTCTCACCTGAAGAACTTCGGATGGCAGAGAAGCATCTTAAAAAATGCTCAACTTCATTAGTCATTAGGGAAATGCAAATCAAAACACCCCTGAGATTTCACCTTACACCAGTCAGAATGGCTAAGATTAAAAATTCAGGAGACAGCAGGTGTTGGAGAGGATGTGGAGAAAGAGGAACACTCCTCCACTGCTAGTGGGGTTGCAAATTGGTACAACCACTCTGGAAATCAGTCTGGCGGTTCCTCCGAAAACTGGGCACCTCACTTCCAGAAGATCCTGCTATACCACTCCTGGGCATATACCCAGAGGATTCCCCACCATGTAATAAGGATACATGCTCTACTATGTTCATAGCAGCCCTATTTATAATTGCCAGATGCTGGAAAGAACCCAGGTATCCCTCAACAGAAGAGTGGATGCAAAAAATGTGGTATATCTACACAATGGAGTACTATTCAGCCATTAGAAACAATGAATTCATGAAATTCTTAGGGAATTAAGGAAAAAGAAGGTACAAGTTGTTTTATCATGTTATATGTGTATAATTATAATGTGAAATATAGATAGCATGACTGGTTTGTGATATTTATATATTGCATACCATATACTATATACACAGAATTGTAGAATAACATATATGGTTCATCAATAGGTAGCACCCTTTCTTGCTTGAATGAAAGATTTGTTTAAAATACTAGTTCGCCTACATGTAGGCCAGACAAGATTGCCAGACTTGGTGAATCAAAGTAAACTGTTATATTCCTTCATTAATTGCATCATTCATCCATTTTTCCACTTAACAAAACTTTTAATAATAATATAGATAGATGTAATTCATATCACAAAATATTCAAAATGGTGAACAACTTGTCTGTAATAAGTTTAAGTCTACAAATTTGAAACCAATGCAATATTAGCACACAAGAGGGGCTGGAGGGAAGGTCCTGGGTGGGAAAGGAGACAGAGAGGGGAAGAGGAGAACATGATCAGGTGTTGGTTGTGGAAAAGGACTGAAGTCCTGAGGGCCAGCAGAAAGAATGGAAATGGGCAACCTCAGGAGGTGGGAGGGCAGGGACCATCAAGAATGTACCAGAGACCTGGAATGTGAGAGATTCTTAGGACTCAAAGGGAGAGGATCTTAGATGAAATGTCCTACAGTGGTAAGAGGGAACTTGTAGAGCCCACCCCAAGCATGAAGACAGGGCATCAAGTGAAGGATGGGGTTGCCATCCCACAGTCAAAAACTTTGATCCATAATTGTTCCTGTCTGAAAGAACTGCAGGAACAAAAATGGAGAAGAGCCTGAGGAAAAGGAGGTCCAGTGGCAAGCCCAAGGTGGCATCCAGCTTGGGGGAAGGCCCCAAAGCCTCACACTACTACTGAGGCTATGGAGTGCTCACAAAAAGGGGCCTATCGTGACTGTCCTCTGAAAGACTCGACAAGCAGCTCAAAGAGTCAGATGCAGATGCTAACGACCAACCAGTGGTCAGAAGCTGTTGACCCCTGTGGTTGGGAAAAGCTTGGAGAAGCTGAGGAGAATGGCAATCCAGTAGGATGGCCAGCAGTCTCAATTAACCTGGACGTCTGAGATCTCTCAGACACTGAACCACCAGCCAGGAAGCATACACCAGCTGATATGAGCCCCCAACACATATACAGCAGAGGACTGCTGAGTCTGGACTCAGTCAGAGAAGATGTACCTAACTCTCAAGACACTAGAGGCCCCAGGGTGTAGGGAGGTCTGGTGGAGTGGGGGATGGGTGGATGGGGACATCCTTGTGGAGATGGAGGCTTAGGAATGGTATGTGGAACCGTCAGAGGGTGTCTGGGAGGGGGATAAATTCTGTAGTATAAAAAAAGATTAAATATCATTTTAAAACTGATTGTATATGTGGTTTCTAAAGAATACTAAGGGCAGCACACACATTAGAATGGATGTAAATATTAGTGTCATACACAATTCGAGATCTTGCTAGTTCAGGTGTTGGCAAATGGGAACCTAAATATAGGTGATTGGTTATGGCATACTATGGAAACATCATTCATGTTTGTTTCCTAATTCCTCTGTACTACACACCTGCTTTTCTGTCAGCATGATCCCCTAGTATGTATTTGTTTCTGCCACAGTGTACCTGTTTTTAAGAGAGAAGAAAGTGGCTCACATGTTTTTGAAAATTACAAGACATTAGAGTCATAAGTCATAAGGCCCCGAAAAGAGAAGGTACACAGCTTGTGAGGTCTTACAAGCACTAAAGCAACGCTAGGGCGCAGGAGACACTTCTGTGGAATAACTGTCTACAGACCACTCAGGGAACTCAAGTGATGTAGTTTAAAAGTTCTTCAACAAAGGAGCCGAAAACATCCAGTGGAAAAAAAGATAGCCTTTTCAACAAATGGTGCTAGTTCAATTGGAGGTCAGCATGCAGAAGAATGCGAATTGATCCATTCTTATCTCCATGTACTAAACTCCACTCCAAGTGGATCAAGGACCTCCACATAAAACCAGACACACTGAAACTAATAGAAAAGAAACTGGGGAAAACACTTGAGGACATGGGCACAGGGGAAAAGTTCCTGAACAGAACACCAATAGCTTATGCTGTAAGATCAAGAATTGACAAATGGGACCTCATAAAATTACAAAGTTTCTGTAAGGCAAAGGACACTGTTAAAAGGACAAAACAGCAACCAACAAATTGGGTAAGGATATTCACCAACCCTACATGTGATAGAGGGCTAATCCAATATATACAAAGAACTCAAGAAGTTAGACCCCAGAAAACCAAATAACCCTATTAAAAAATGGGGTACAGATCTAAACAAAGAATTTTCACCTGAAGAAATTCAGATGGCCGAGAGGTACCTTAAGAAGTGCTCAATATCATTAGTCATTAGGGAAATGCAAATCAAAACAACCCTGAGATTTCACCTTACACTAGTCAGAATGGCTAAGGTCAAAAACTCAGGGGACAACAGGTGTTGGAGAGGATGTGGAGAAAGAGGAACACTCCTCCACTGCTGGTGGGGCTGTAAGATGGTACAACCACTTTGGAAATCAGTCTGGAGGTTCCTCAGAAAACTGGACATGACACTTCCGGAGGACCCTGCTATACTTCTCCTGGGCATATACACAAAGGATTCCCAGGCATACAATAAAGACACATGCTCCATTATGTTCATAGCAGCCTATTTATAATAGCCAGAAGCTGGAAAGAACCCAGATGCCCCTCAAAGGAGGAATGGATACAGAAAATATGGTTTATTTACACAATGGAATACTACTCAGCAATTAGAAACAATGAATTCACAAAATTTTTAGGCAAATGGTTTGATCTGGAAAATATCATCCTAAGTGAGGTAACCCAGTCACAAAAGAATACACATTGAATGCAATCTCTGATAAGTGGATATTAATTAGCCCAGAAGCCCTGAATACCCAAGGCACAAATCGCATAACAAATGACTCCCATGAAGAAGTATGGAGAGGTTCCTGATCCTGGAAAGGATTGATCTAGCATTGGAAGGGAATATAAGGACAGAGAAAAAGGAGAGAGGTGATTGGAGAATGGGTGGAGATAAGAAGGTTTATGGGACATATGGGGAGGGGGATCTTGGAAAGGGGAAATCATTTGGAATGTAAACAAAGAATATAGAAAATAAAAATATTTAAAAAAAAGTTGACAATGGTTCTTGGGTAATCTTTAAGGTGAGTCTCGCTACCTTTCGGCGACCCCTTTTTCTATAATAATTATTATGTGTGCCTGTTATTACGTCCCATATCTGAGTAAACAGAAAAGACTGCCAAGGATAGGTAATACAATTTGCTTTTGAATGAGAGCTCAGACATCACTCACAATCATACGGGATAATCTCCACCTGCTTTGAAGTGTTCTTCACTCTGACTCTTGCACTTCTGCTTCTTTCTCAAATACATAATTTTGGCACAGATTTTAATTATTAAACTATTTTATTTAGAATATAATAAATGTGTCGTTCATTCACAAAAGATAAAATAATCACCCGACTGAATGTAAAATGGCAGCATTTCTATCATAACCGTAGGCCACTTGGAAAGATCTGTTTGGAGAGTACTGAGGAATATACCTATGGCAAATTGTTTTGACAAAACCTTATAATTCTGCTGAAATATATTTAGGTTCTCCTTTAAAATAACTGGAAGACAGGTTTCCTAGAAAGCAAATCTGTAGCAATGGAACACTGAAATACAATACTTTAACAAAGATCTCTAAATCCAGTCTCTCATCTTTCTAAGGAGCATTCTACATATATAGTGGTTTGTGTCCTCACATTCACGAAAATGAATTCCCTTCAGGACAAAATGAGAGACTTATACACTACACTAATGTCATTTCTAAAAGTAGCTTAACTAATACATTAGAATGTATTCCTACTTTGATATTCCTTGTATCTTCCCTAATGCACCTTGAATATCTCCTCTCTTAAAAATTATTTTTCTGGGTCTCTGTCAAGATATAAACAAAAAGAAAAAAAGAGTAGAAGACAGCAATTGCCACTCATGTATTAACTGCTAAATTATCCAAAGAATAGACCAGGGATGGTTGGCAGGAAATTAGACCCGAGGAGAGTTTGCCTGTGGTTGGAGCTGGGGTTGAAGGTCAGTCACCCTGACCCTGCCTTACCTTTCTGTTGCTCCAATTGTTTCAGGCAGAGAGCTTGCTCTCTCCTCTCGCTACTCAATCTCTACTTATATTTGGAGTTGGCAGTTCTTTCTTCTTCTGCTTCTGCTTTTCCTTCTCCTTCTGCTGCTTCTTCCTCTTTCTCCTCTTCCTCCTCCTTTTCTTCCTTCTCCTCTCATCAGTATTTTGTTTCCCCTTCTAAGAAAGACTGAATCATCCACACTTTGGTCTTCCTTCTTCTTGAACTTCATGTGGTCTGTGAATTGTATCTTGTGAATGCTGAGCTTTTGGGCCAATATCCACTTATCAGTGAGTGCTTACCTTGTGTGCTCTTTTGTGAATGGGTTACCTCATTGAGGAAGGGGGATGGGATAGGAGGTTACCAGCAGGGAAACCAGGGAACAGGATAACATTTGAAATGTAAATAAAGAAAATAGCCAATTAAAAAAAAAGACTAAGATCAAACAACCATAAACATCTACCTACAAAAAAATGCTTAACAAAATAAAAGAGGCTGCAAAGTGCTGAATGATTGAAAACAGATGCAAAGAACCAGGTAAATGAAATACGGCCAATATAGTATATACACATCCAGTCCAGCACACAGAAACGCTTAAAAAAATATTTAGATTGAGATTTTTTAAGAGAAATTTTCACTAAATTATTTCTGTGGAAAGTTTATCCAATAAAATGGATTAAATGGAAAATATATCATGTCTTTGAAACAGAGTAGATAACACCAAAGATGCAGTAACCACAAATTTACATACAGAAAATATGAGATTGATAAGGCCCCATTAAAACAACAAATCACTCATACACTGAAGACCTAGAGCCACCCTTGCCCCAGGTCTCTGGGACATCCTAGAGATGTTCCCCATCATCCCACCCAACTCACAGGGAAGAACTCTAGGACATGCCAGAGACCTGACATGAGGCTCTAGGGAGTGTCTAGAAGGATGAACTCTAGCTGAGACTCAGCAGTGGGAGATATGGATCCAGAAGTGGCCACTTCCTGTAGCCAGGCAGGACTTCCAATGGAGGGATAAGAACATCAACCCACACACAAAACCTTCAACCAAAATTTGTCCTGCCTACACAAAGTACAGGCACAAAGGTGGAGCGGAGACTAAGGGAATGGCCAAGCAATAACTGGCCCAACTTGAAACCCATCCCATGGGTAAGCAACAATCCCTGACACTAATAATAACACTGTTTTGCTTGCAGACAGGAGCCTAGCATAACTGTCCTCTAAGAGGCTCCACCCAGCAGCAGACTGATACAGATACAAAGATGATGATAATGAGATGATGATGATGATGATGATGATGATGACGATGACGACAACGATGACGATGGAACTTATAATATGTGCTATCAAATTATACTACAGACCCATAGTAACAAAACCATCATGATACTGTCACAAAAACAGTCCCAGTGACCAATGGAATATAGTAGAGGACCCAAAAATAAAGCCACTCCTAGACCCACTTGATTTTTGACATAGGTGCCAAAACTAATGGAGAAAAACCAATTTCTCCAAATGGTTCTAGAAAAGCTGGATATCCACTTATAAGTGAGTGAGATTAAGTGTTAATCTCTGTCTTGTACAAAAACTAAGTAAATTAAAGACATAATTGTAAGATTTTAGAATCTGAACTTTCTACATAGGGAAAGCATTTTAGGATAGAGGCATAGATAAGGACATTCTGTGTGTTTCCTTCACTGCCTATTTAACAGTCTTTCTTTTTTTTACATTAGTTGTTAGTTTAACACATATAGTAATTGTCCTTTCAGTACACATGAGTTACTAAGATTTGTTCTGATTTGTTCACCTACCCCACTACCATTGCCTGTCTCCTCTCATCCACTTTGGCCTCTTTCTCCCACACCACAGAAAGTGCTTCCCTCAGCTTTCATGCCACGTGAGTTCCATAAGGAAGCAAGGACTTTCTAAAAATTACTCAATTATCTCAGGAACAAAACCGCCAAGAATTGACAAATGGTATTTCATAGGATTAAAAAGCTTCTGCCCAGCAACAAAACAATGAGTCATGTGAAAAGACAGCCTACAGCTTAGGAAAGAACTATTTACTAGCTATACATCTGACAGATGATTTACATCTAGCACAGATAAAGATCTCAAAACACTGGCAAACAATCCGAACAAATGGAAAAATGAAATAAACTGACAGTTCTCAAAATATGGCAAGCAAATGGCCAATAAATATGACAAAATGTTTAACGTGCTTAGAAATAAGGGAAATGGAAATCAAAAATACAATGATGTTCCGTCTCGCCCTCTTCAGAATGTCTATCATTCAAACAACAAAGAACAACAAATAGTGCCAGGAGGGAGGGGAAGGAACCCCCTTTATTTGCTGCCGATGAGGTAGGAATGGCAATTAGCCCAGCCACTGCAGAAATCAATATGAAGCTTCAAAAAAATATGTGGAAAATTAAACCATCATGTGATCCAGCTGTACTAGTCCTGAAAATACACACAAAGACTCCTCAGTGAGGAATCTGTGAAGTTTCTGCTATATTCATGTCAATTACTGCACTGTTCACAATGGTCAGTCTCTTAGAGTTTCTATTGTGATAAAACACAATGACCTATGGTAACTTGGAGAGGAAAGGTCTATTTGGCTTGCATATCCTGAATCACAGAGAGAAGCAAAAGATTCAAACTGGGCAGGAGCCTGGACACATGAGCTGATGCAGAAGCCATGGAGGAGTGCTGCTTACTGGCTCACTCCACAGGAAGTGCTCAACCTGCTTTATTGTAGAACTGAGAACCACTAAAGCAAGGATGGCACCACCCACAATGGGCAGGCCTAGCAATCTCTAATTAAGAAAATATCATTCAGGCTTCTCTGCCTATAGCTTAACCTTACAGATATATTTTGTCAATTGAGGTTCTCTTAGATGACTTTAGATTGTATTAAGTTGACATAAAACTAGCCAGGAATGCCAAATTATAGGACCAGCCTAAATGCCTGTTTAAAATTTGTAGGTAAAGAAAACATAACACTTATGTACAACGGAGTTTTATTTCGCCATGAAGACTGATGGAGAAAATGCCATTTCAGGAAAATGAATAAAAGATTATTTTATTAAGCTAAATTAAACCAATCTCAGAAAGATGAATATCCCATTATCTATCACATATTTGTCCTGGATTATACACACATATATACATATGTGCATATGCGTGCATGAATGCACAAAAGTATACACAAAGAGACATACATACACATCTATAGATATAGGTATCTATAGATATATACAAAATAAATTATATCTCTTTGGAGAAAGATGTTACTAATGAAAGGGGGAACCATGAAGAAAGAGGGGGATATATGTAGGTAAATATGTACAAAGCATATAATATTCGGATAAAAACGTGTTTACATAACTCATCACTGCAAAGTGATTACACATCAATAAAGTAAATGAAATAAAGCAAAGGGGACTGTGAAAGACAATGGAGTAATAGAAGCAGACTTTATTTCTATCTCCTTATTGGCTTATCATGTAGGCCATAAGAAATGTCTGTAAACCGATTCTCTCGCCTTCTCTCTCAATGCATGCCTACATACATAATGCATGCATCTAATTTATAGGGTCTATAGGAGATCAAGCTGTATTCATTATTAATTATCATTATTAATGCAGTTGTCTTTTAAAGGATGAAAGCTTAAATTCATGTCTTCCTGCTCCTCCATTTATCTTCTCTTCCTGGATGGACATGTGGTTTTTCAGAAATTATATAGACTACTGTTGTTTTCTGCATTTCTCCCATGCAATATCAAGTGTACATGCTTTAGAATGTCCTATTCTTTGATACAATGCTTAATAGGAAAGAATAAAAAGTCACAGCACACACTTAGAGCCAGTGTGGCTTTCTGTGTCATCTGTTGCTGAGCTTAGAATCCTTACTAGGAATGACTTAAATAAACTAACACTTCAGCAACAGATCAGCTCTATATAAGATGCAAGGAATATTTCCCATACAATGCAGAGCATACTCACAACTATGGACTTTTCTTCCTATATATTAAATTTACTTCACTTTCAAATGAACTTTTAAAACAGTAATTCCAACTTAATATACTTCTCAACATAGACATTATATATATATATATATACACATATATATATATATATACACACATATGTCAGATAGATGGTAGATGATAAATAATAAATGACAGATGATAACTGGTAGATGATTATAAGAAGTGATGGTGACATGATATGGTTGATACATGATACATGATACGTGATACATGATGTAATATGCTGTGATATGACGGGAATAGGGCTGCTGGAGAAAGGGCTTCTCCATCATCTCTTTCAGTGAGCTAGTGGCATCTGGGACATCAAATGTTAGGTCATGCAGTGCTTGGGTTTGTTTTGCACTGCAATTCCCTCAGAGCATTTTTTACCACTTAATATACAGTGTGACATTTACATAATAACCCATACTTTAAGCAGTTATTCTTGAAAATTAAGTAGAAATAACACACAATAGCATGGTTTTAAGATATAATGAAAATTTATAGCAGTTATTGCTGTATAAGAACAAAATATATATCGTTGTATAAGAACCAAAAAAAATCTGGGTTTTTATTCAAAAACAGGAAAAGAATCATACAAAATATCTAACAGACACAGAGATGGAAAAGAAAAAAAAGAGGAAAAGAACCATGCAAAATACCTAACAGACACAGAAATGGCGTAGCAGTTAGGAGAACAAACTGCTCTTGCATAGCCTTAATTCCCAGGACTCATGCTGAATGGCTCACAACTGCTGGTAACTGTAGCTCCAGGGGACCCAACACCCTCTTCAGTCTTCCACAGACTGAACTTCTGTGCACCTACTCACACAGAGACACACAGACAAGTACATACACACACACACACACACACAGAGAGAGAGAGAGAGAGAGAGAGAGAGAGAGAGAGAGAGAGAGAGAGAGAGAATTATAAAAAAATTTTAGTGCACAGCAACAGACAGTGAGCATTTAGCTATGTGTAGTTATTTGTGAGCTTATTAAATTGTATTGATTTTTTTAAAAAACCATCCCATACCTTCTTGACTCTGGACAAAAAAAGCTTACAGAATACAAAAACTAAATTTAAAAAGACCTTGTCAGGTATCAATGGGCGATGAGGTCCTTGTTCCTATGAAGGCTCGATAGATGCCCCAATGTAGGGGAATCAAGGGCAGGGAGATGAGAATGGGTGGGTGGATGGAGGAACAGCTTCATAGAATCAGGGGGAGGGGGTAGGAGAGAGGGTTTTCAGGAGGGGGAAAAACTGGGAAAGGGGATAACACTTGAAATGTAAATAAAGAAAATATTCAATTAAAAAAAAAGACTCTACAATTTCTAAGTATGGGCAAGAATGAAGAAAAAGGCACAAGGCATGAACATAGACTATGTAGTGTTAAGCTCACCTATTGTCCCAGCAGAAGCCTTTATGAGAATCCAGCTTCTGACCTGAGATCTAGAACAAGCAAGGGAATCATCCGTATGGCCCTCTACAGACACAGATCTCTCTGTGATCTAAGTATGTTGTAGTTTCAGCAATAGTGTGTTCCCATCAAGTTCTAAAGGGTAACCAAGAGCAACAACAGTAGCTGTAATGTTTCGGGTCAATGGGACACTACTGACCAACAACTCCAAAAGGACATAATCCATTTCTGGCACAGGAGTTTGGGTTGATAGCCTATGGTGTCTGAGAGAGGCCTTGTTCTAGTTATTATAGGATAACTCCATTTAAAATCTTATGTGCCCATATATTTTAAGACAATTCCACAATAGTAATTCTTCCAAAAAGTTTTAGTGTTATTTATCTCTTTTACTTCCTCCTCACCCTGCCATCCTATACTCAACCCTACTTAACCCTTCTTACTCCATCATCCCTTAATACTACCCATTTATCCAGTTGACTTATACCCAATTCAGCTCACAATTACTGCCCTGTCTCTCTTCCATTATTCCTGCTTAGGTCCTTATAAAATGTGTGAAAACCCATGATATCTCCATGATATGGTCACTAAAACAAGACCAACAGAATGTTAATACCAGTAGACATGCCCACAAGGATAGGGGAGGTCTCACAAAGCCTACCCCAGAGAAAGAGCTTCAGGCAATTAGTGGAGAGTCAGTCGTCTCAAGAGACAAGTCCTCCATAGCTTATTCAGTGCCAAGTGCTCAGCCCTAAGCACCACAAGTAACTCTAAATAAACTCAGAGGAATGCGTGTATGCATATGTGAGTGTGTAAAACAATATTTAAACAATCAAAGAAGCCATGAACTTGAGAGGAAATATGGAGACGGGAAGAGGAGAAGAAGTTATAAATTATATAAATATGGTATTAATGTATAAAATTCTCAAAAAATTAAAAATTAAGCTTAAAAAATGAAAACATATAAATGCAATGAAATACAGAATCAATTATTTAAAATAAGTTCTCCAATACTGATTCAGCTACTCCTGTACCCTCCATTTGCTTTTTAATTCTTTTCAGTGCTGAGATTGAACATTGAGCCTTGAGTATACTAGAAAAATCTCTGTCACTGTATTATAGACCTAGAAGTATTTTTTTCATTCTAATTTGTGATTCTCCAAGTACCTTAGACAACTGCTGGGCAAAGTATTATCTTAGTATCCTGTTCCCACCAACTACTTCTGATACATAATCTCCTAATCATTTCCCATGACTTAGGGGCACTTCTCCTTGGTATGTTCATCCACTGGGCTACCATAGCAAAAAGAGATAAGCTAATACAATTTTGTACATGCAATAATAGTCTAGACTCTCAAATCTACACCTATGATGAACTTTCTGAGTAAACTATATTAATTTGGTATTTTTTCAGGTTTTCTACTGGTAAAAAACCTGGTACTTGTCTTGGATAAATGATGAGAGAATGCTAAGTGCTCACTGGAAATCTATCTTAACTTCCTGCCTTGCTATACTGAGTATACACTACAGAATTTGTTCTGGGTAATTGATCACTGACTTGGAGTTTTGGAATCTGAACTGTGAAATCCTAATTTTTACTTTCATCATAGCCACAGTTATTAGCGTAGTTAATGAAAGGGGAACTGTGAGCAAGATATGAGCTATCTCATTTTTTACAGCTCTCTTAAGAAATTATTACAATTAAATTATTATTATCATTAAACTTTTGTTTTCAGATGATAAAAGAGATATAAAGAAATCCCATAGTATAGGGCAAAACCAGAACAGGGAAGTGGGAAGAGGTGGGTAGGAGAACAGGGGGAGGAAAGGGGGCTTATGGGACTTTCAGGGAGTGGGGGGCTAGAAAAGGGGAAATCATTTGAAATGTAAATAAAAATATATCGAATAAAAAAAAAAGATATCCCATGTTACTTTTCCAAACTCAATCATAAGAAGTTAGGATTGGAACCAATTACGTTTAACTTTAATAGTCTTAGGGATGCATTCCACTTTTTCACAATGGATTAAAATGTGATCTCAGTAGTAGGCACCTCCAATCAAATTCATATCACTTCCTCTGCTCTGCATGTGGGCATTTGATTAGAGCTTTTACTTCTCTGATTCCACTGTGTGGTGTGAGTCACACTGCAGGATGCAGTGCTCCCAACCTGCAAGGATGCAATCAACAGCATTGCCTCTTATTTCCCATGCAACATTGAAAGATAGGGAAGAATGTTGGTTAACATTTACAGTCATGTGAAATATACACACTTTGCATGAATATACCTATATGTTGTCATTGCTTTTTATATAGCTGTGTGGTATCACTCTGTTTTATACTTAGATGTCACCTTCCTTATATACATATACCTGTTGTGACCTGCTTTATATACTTACATGTTGTCATCCTCTTTGTATGCCTACCTAATGTCACTCCCTTTTATATGTTGTGACACCCCTTTATACGCCTACCTAATGTCATTCTCCTTTATATATCCATACATTATGATCCACCTTTATAAACCTACATCTCTTCAAGTACCTATGGTCACTGAGAAACATTTCAGAGTCTTACACTCTAATACATTTTATAATACTAGCTAAGGAAAATATGTATATTTTCATGACTGTAGAAAGGTCCTAGCTTAAACTTCATTATACATTAGAAACAGATAGTACTTATTTCCCCTTCTTAAAACAAGAGAGCACTGATTTGATCAATATTTTAGGATATGCAGTACTGTATTTGCTTTCTTTGCCATTTTGATGAATAAAATCAAAGACAGAAATTATTTTCATTGGAGCAAATGGGTTTAGATTATGAGAATCTGAAAGTTCACTATACAACCCAATTAAACACAGATAGGATATCCTGGTAGGCAGACTGAGGCTGGGAAAGTCTTCATGCAATATACATAGATAGAAGGGCTGCATTCATTAAAAGAAGACTGTATTGTGAGATAGTGAGTGAAGCCTTTGCTCTACAATCAAAGATTTAAAACTTTTATTGCAGAATTTCCAATTGCAAGTTATTGGTGTGCTACTTAAACTGGTAATGAACAAAGCTCAGCAGACCATCAGACTTTTTAGTGGTAAGATTTATTTAAATACAAATGACATGAAGACTAAAGGAAGTAGTCTTTAAAAGGACTTGGTAACTTATGAGATGAGGAAATTATAAAAGGGACACAAGCTTCTGTGAGGACTCCCAAATTTCAATACAAAATGTTGACAAGAAGAGGATGGCACCTGTCACTTCTGTTGTTAAATTCTCACCAAACAGTGCCACACCCTTTGCAGAACTCAATAATTGCTTTGTGATATCAAGTGAATAAAAAACAATTTATTTGTTTTAGAGAACAGGACACTTTGAATTATTTATTATTATTATTATTATTATTTACTATTACTATTATTATGTTATCAAGTATACGTGTTTACTATCCATCATCATCATGTTTTAGAAATGGCTTGTGATCTTTCAAATACTTGAATATAAAAATAGAAGTTTTCAAAAGCCTCAAAGTCAGTATAAGCCAAAGCCATTTTAAGATACATTAATGAATATAGAGTATAAAACATAAGTTTTGTGTCCTATGGCTCTGATTTAGTTTCCAATTCTTAACCGTTCCTAAACATTCAAATGCTGAAAGAAATTGAAGTTGCCTTGTAAAGCTGTTCATCAAATTACATCATATTTGTAAATTTACCGACACAGGGCCTGATTCTTAGCGTGCATAAATAAAAAAAAAAAGATTAATTAATTTTCTTCCTTGCTATAATTTCTCACCCATGATGATAGGAAAACGTGGCTTAATAAATGAGAAAATGAAAAAGTAATTGCACCCTAGGAAAAAGTGGTTATCTATAGTTACAATTATAAAACTTATAATATGCTATCTAAAATAAACTTATTGTATGGAGTATTTTGATGGAGTTATATAAAATTAATATAAACATACCATGTTGGGACACATATTGTGGACTATGTTTGCACAGTTTAAAGGTATAAAAGCCTTTATTCTGCTTTTTCCTAGCTTTTCTAAAAGTTATATTGATTTCAATATTAGAACAATAATTATTAAGTTTTTGTTTTGGGCAAAAACAATTGCTAATATAGTAATCAAAATAAAAATTTTAGTTTCCAAAATGGCAATATGACATAACTTGTTTGGGTTTTTGTTTCAAACAACTGAGTGGTTTTGTTTTATAATTTTGCTCTAGTGATTTTCCAAGATAAGAATGACTAAGTTTTTTAAAAATAATTAGTTTTGACATTTATGGGCATTATGAACTATGTTTTGAATTCCTTTTTATGGAATATTTGGTTCTTAAATCATGCTGTCCAGAAGATAACAAACTTCTTAACTTTTAAAGTGTTGAATGATAAACATTGTGTCAGTAACTGAAGTCTGCTGTTAAAGTGTGCAAGTAGCCACAGAAAACCAAAGTCACAGATACAACTGTAAACTAAGAAAGTTTCATAGTAAACAAGTAGTAGCAGACTTAGCATGAGAACAAGAGTTTGAAACCCACTAATCAATAAATTTGATACATAACATTCCTGTGCTTAATTTTGAGCATTTTATCATGCCTGTAGCCCTATCTACACATTTTTAACTGACAAAAATAGCTGTAGATCAAGAAAGTGAATCAGTTATGTCGCTCAACCAATAATATTAAAAGTCAACTGAATGTTTCTAGATTGCAGTATGCTGCAGTAATGAATGTCAGTCTGGGTGATGCTGAAGGTTTGGATCCTGTTCCTCTGTAATGAATCCTTTGGATCGCATTGATAGAGAGAAGGGATGAACATTAAGGAGATTTTCAGAGGAACCTGAAGGTGGCCTGTGCCTCCCATGTAACCTGGTGTTTAGAAAAGAATGAAGAGCTGAGGTGAGAGACTCTCCTGAGTCACTGCAATGCGGGGTTTCCTGAGCATCCCCTCTTGGCTGAGCGAACCTCGGGTTGCCAGTCCTCTCTCTGCTGCCGCCTTTCATATTATTACTCTCTGCAGCTCCCTCCTTGGCTCTTTTCCTTCCTCAGTTTCCCTCTGAGAGTTGTGGTCTCAAAACAATCTATTTGGAGGGCAGAGGGCAGTAATCAATTCTCTTCTACACTGCTCTGCCCTAATGATAGAGCAAACCCTACCTAAGGAGGAGTAATGGGCTCTAATTGTTCCTGAGGGTTCAGGGAATTCCCTTAGCAGGAATGCAGGCGACACAGGAAGCTTTGCTCCTAGTGCATGATGCAAGCCTAAAATTTTGTTTGTTGGTTTGTTTGCTTGTTTGTTTGCCTATCTTGGTAGAAAGCCATGAGGTTCTGTACATAATTCTCCTTAATTCTACAAGGTAGGTTCAGGTATAGGTTAATATTAGAACTTCAGATTTTCTTTTCTCAGATAAATCATCATCTAGTTTACATTGAGGCCAGAGAACATTACAATAAAATAGCAGCTCTTTTTTCAGTTTCTTGTAATCAGAATTATCCTAACTCTCAAGGTTACACAACAGCTGCAGTTCTAAGGAAGCTATAAGCAAAGTTCTATGAGAGACAAGTCAAGAGACTAGAGCCTTAGGAAAGAAAAAAGAGCATCTTCTAATGGCATCTCTAGGCCCATGATGTCCTCCCTGTCTTCAGCCTCAGGTGCCTTTGTGGATGACCTCTGAGCACAGAAAGAAAAGTCTGAACCTATTAAGTAATGTGAGGGAAGATATAAATTTCCAAGTAGAATTCTCGAGAAAGAAATTAACACAATTAAAAATATACACTGAAGATCATTAACAGCAAATGCCAGTTTGCAGGAGAAAAATATTGAGTTTCAAAGTACAGACACCAGAACTATTCGAAATAAATCTCTAAAATATGAAGAGACAACAAAATAAACCCAATGCATGAGCACGTGTCAAAATACTAAGGCTTAATACATGTGTCGCTAACTCTCCAAAAGATTATGAACAGAAGAAAATACAGAACAGAGATCACAGATATTCCAAAGCTGATAAAAAAGAAATAGTAAGTCTATTGATTCAAAGCCTTCAACAACCCCCCCCCAAACAAAACTCTAGAAGAAAAGTACAGTAACTGATAACTAAAGTGCTTTTAAAGGGTGATATATTAAAAGCAACCAAAAAGAAAATGGACAAGAAATGAGAGTAGGAATGACAGCTAATTTCTCATTGCGATAAAACAGCATTCAATGCTGGGGCAGAGGATGCAGGTCCATTGTCCAGCACTTGGCTGGTGTGAGCTAGGACTGAGATTCAATGGTAGCCATGGAAACAAAACCTTAGGGACCGATCCAGGCAAGCTCCTGTTACTCAGTTCTCCCCAAGCAGGATGAGCTTGGCACCCACCCACCTCCTTCATACCTTTCCTTACAACTCCCTCCATGATGGGAACATATTGCTAATTTTTTCCCAGGAATACTTGTCCACAACCTCTCTACTCCTTAAAGATAAAAATCAATCATTTTATGAAGTGATTTTACAAATTAAGGGAGCAGCAGATAATAAGATGGTTTTTTTTTCATTTTTATTAGTTCTTTGAATTTTCCATAGGCTCATTCTGATCCTTTTATACAAATCATCCATATCCAGCCTACAATTTATATCTACCCAACTGGAAATATGTTTTCATTAATCCATCAAATACAGTCTGTGTTGTCCATATACACTTGGATGTGGGGCCTTCCCTGGAGGGTGCTCAAGCCACTGTTTCTTAAAGAAAACTGACTCTCCCTCTCTCCTTCTCCCTCTCTTTCTGCTTTCACTCCCCCTCTCCCTCTCCCTCTCCCTCTCCCTCTCCCTCTCCCTCTCCCTCTCCCTCTCCCTCTCCCTCTCCCTCTCCCTCTCCCTCTCCCTCTCCCCCTCTCTTTCTCTTTCGAGGAACTATCAATTCCCATAGCTCCTTAGCTAGGAGTGGCTCTTGTCTCCACTGCTCCATTTCATGTTAGAAGTTTCTCTGATCTGAGCTTCTACAAGTCTTGTGCGTGCTGCCTCAACTCCTGTGAACTGACATGTACAACTGCCTTGCTGTGTCCAGAAACACTCTCTCCTTATAGCTATCTACCTCCTAGGACTCTTACAATCATTCTGCCTCCACTTCTACAAGAATCCTCAACTCACTGGGGAAGTAAGGTTCTATAAATTATATATATATATTGTGTGTGTGTGCGTGTGTGCGTGAGAGAGAGAGAGAGAGAGAGAGAGAGAGAGAGAGAGAGAGACAGTCTTATCGAGGGCTGAGCATTCTGCCATCTCTTATTTCTGTACTCTGATGGGTTGTTGGGTTGTGGGTTACTGTAATAACTATCTACTGCATTAGTGGCATGAATGTCACAGGAGTAACCACCTACTTCCTCATTAGATTTAAGGCCCTCTCCCTGGGTTGAAACCCTTATCTTGCATTGTTTTTAAGGTCAAGAACTTGTTATTAGACAAATCATAAGCCCTAGGGGAGAAACTTCTACTATGACCCTGCTAAATGGACATGGTATTAAACTGACTACTATCTCATCCTTATATATCTAGATTAGTTTGTTAGTCAGCTCTCAGAAAATAAGATTATTTTCTATACACATTATTTTATGTATACAGAAAATAGCATATTTTTAAATTTTAAAGTAATACCAACCATTCGTTGAAAGTTTTCTATTTTTAAATAGTACTTTTTATACTTTCACGTAAAACACCTACTTTCATTTATCGATCCCATAACAAAGGTATTTTCACTTACTGTGCTCTACTTGCTCTTCACAATGTGCTCAGCCTGCTATCTTATAGAACCCAGTACCACCTGCCTTCAAGGGTATCCCGCTGTAGCTGGCCAGGCCCTCCCATATCAATCCATACCTAAGAAAATGCCCCCCAAACACACTTGCCTATAGACCAATATCATGGGGGGATTTTCCTATTTGAGGTTATCTTCTCCACATGACACTGAAAAAAATTAATCAGCACAGCGTAATTTAATGTCTTCTTCATTTCATGTTTCAGTAAAGATAGACTTCTTCACAGAACTTGACTAAATTGTTTCACGTTTCCTCCTCCATACAGTTGGATAAGAACACAAACAATTTTGATTCGTGTGTATGTGTGTGTGTTGTTCCTTAGACACTTAGAATATTCCTTGGTGTGTTAATAGTTGTCTAAATATTTATTAATTTTATTATATTTATGTTGAAGATTATTTTACTATATTTATTAGCCACCTTGAGCTATTTTTACTATACTAGTATATAATCCAATATTCAATCATCTTTTGATATTTTGTAGTTTTTTTACTTCTTTGGACATAACTTCTGCATTAAGAATGAGCCCTAAATTATTTTTTTTGCACACTCACAAGTGCATATAAAGGAATGAGGAGGGAGGGAAGGAGCAAGAGAGAGACAGAAAGAGAGAGGGGGGGAGAGAGAACTTGAAGTTGGTTTGGTAGCGTGGTGGGGAAGACCTAGGAAGCATTGGGAGAGAAGAAAATATAATCAAAATATACCATATGAAAGCATTTTAATTTTAAAAAATAATATCCAAGAATATATCCTAACAGCCATAGTTTGCATGATACTCCTGACTATACTGGATTTTTACCAGAATAATATTGTACATAGATACCTGATAGGCACTTCTTAGAAATGTTTGGAATTGTTTTCTTACCCTTGTAAGTACTATTTTCCTCATTAATAGGGTGTTCATCTTTGAAATAGTCTATTTAATTTTCTGATAAAATCTTCATATTCCAGATTTCCAGGTAAGATAACAAACTTGAAGCTTCTCCTATATGAGCTGGTAGAGGGGATAGTCATAGTGAGAAAAAATGTACACTATTCTAAAGAGAGGAAAAATAGAAAAAGAAAAACTTTAGAAACCCATGGATTAGTGACCATATATTATGAGAAAAAGAAAAATACAACTACTCTTGACAAAGAAATATGCCAAGCACAATGTTACCCATGCAGTTGTGGGGAGGGGTAGACAGAAAAACTACTTCCAAATGGGTTGGAAGAAGAGTGGGTGGGAGGGTAGGAGGTGGGCATGGGAGGCCATATTGATGTGAGTGGCCCTCACTGAGACTTTGTAGATGTCCAGGGCCTGGGCAGCCTCCCAAGGGCCTTGTTTGGGTCCAGGGCCTACTGCAGCAGGAGGCTGTGTCACCAGATATCCTTTGGAGGCCCATGGCCCACGCTCCCCCTGACTGTGGTGAGCAAGGAAGCTACTTTTGCTGTGATATAGATGTGACTGTGACACAGGCGACTTGGAAGGCTTCCGTGGCAACCTCTACCCTACCCCCTAACACACACCCCAAAAGTAACAACTTAGACAAGAAGCCACTGAAGAGAACTCTTAAAGCATGTGTAGCAGAGGATGGCCTTGTCGGACATCAATGAGAGGAGAGGCCCTTGGTTCTGGGAAGGCTCGATGCCCCAGTGTAGGGGAATGCCAGGGCGGGGAGGTAGGAACAGGGGTAGGGAGGATGGGATAGGGGGTTTCCAGATGGGAAACCGGGAAAGGGGATAACATTTGAAATGTAAATAAATAAAATATTCAATTTTTTTTAAAAAAAAAAGCATGATGAGGGTGCTTTTAGAGTAGTTCTCTACAACTGCTGGCTTCTGGCTGGTGTCCAAAGGAGAAGGAGGAATCAGTTCTACTTAAGGGGCAGACCCATGAAAGTTGGACCATACTCCAGTGAGTGAATACACAACACAAAGAAGACTTGGATTTTTTTTTAACAGTGGGGGTTCTTTTTTCTTTTCTTTCCTTTTCTTTTTTAAACTTTCTTTGCAGGGGCGAGGTCACAATATGGAAAAGATGTAGAAGGACTAGGAAGGGATTGGAATCAGAGTACACGATGCGAAACTCCAGAGAATCAATGCTCTACCTCATGGAGATCCTGAATCTATAGGACCAGCCAGTTCATGAACTCCAGCAGTTTAAACAATGGGGTAAATGTTGGGGTGGGCCAGTTCAAAGCCGTGGAATGCTTAAGAGGTATCTGAACCAGTCAGCCTGTCAACTAACCTGCCCTCAAGCCGTCAGTGTTGGCTCACCAACAACCCTAATTACCAGGGCCAGTTCTGCCCTGCTGCCCAGGTGAGGTGCAGGGCAGCCACTGAGGGACACGGCCAGTTCTCCTACTCTCACGATCCTGGTGCCAGCTCTTCTATATACCATAAATAACAAGAGACAAGGAAGGGGGAAAGGTGCCTCTTCCTCATCCTCACCACCACCCAGCAGACAAGAAGCAGGGCCAGCTCTCTCGTATGCCCTTGCGGTCAGCTCACCCATAACCCTCAAATACAGGACCAACGCTAGCTACTGTGCTGTCCAGGTGCCAGGCAGGGCCAGCTATCCAATGCTAGAGCCTGTAAGGGACAGGACCACCTCTCCTTGCTCATGAGCCCAAGGCCAGGTCTCCCACCTGCTGCAGGTAGGGAGGGCTCATGAGAGGAGGGTACCTCTCCCTAATCCATGCCACCACAAGGGAAACTAGTGATAGGACCAAGTTTCCCATACTCATGTCCTTGAAGGCTGGTTTACCTGCAAACCCCACAATGTGTGGGGCCCTGAATACTGCAATGGACTAAGGACAGGGTTACCTCTCCTGCTCATAGCCCCAGGACCAGCTCGCTCACTATTACATCATATCTTTAAAATATAACTCAGAGAGTTTATGGATTGCTTGCACATACATGGCTATATGGTTATTTTCTAGATTATATGTACCTTACTATGAACGGAATGATGCGCCTCAACTCCCATTAATATCCAATAGTGCTTTAGCTAAAGGTAGGAGTTCATGTACACAATGAGCGTGTGATGGCTGAGAGCATCACACATTGTTCCTTCCTCTCATCCTCACCTTTTCCCCAGGCCTCTTTCAACAATATCCCCTGAGAACTGAGCTCTGGGAGAGGCCCTTATTCTGAGCACTTTGACTAGTTACGACTGTAGTGAACATTCTCTACTGAAAAAAAAAAAAAAAAAAAAAAAAAAAAAAAAAGTCCTTGACAAAACTTTATGGGTATAAGCATAAATGTCTAGAAGGGAGCTTGGCATTGTGTCCACCCAGTGGAAGAGCAGTAGAAGGTTGCCTCTAGAGTGGCAGTTCTCAACCTGTGGGTTGTGACCTCTTTGGACATAGCATATCTGATATCCTGCATATCAGATAGTCATATTATGGTTCATAACAGTATCAACATTACAGTAATGAAGTTGCAACAAAATTATTTCGTAGTTGGGGACCACCACAACACAAGGAACTGTATTAAAGGGATGCAGCATTAGAAAAGATGAGAACCATTGTTTTAGAGTCTATTGCATTCCAGATATGGCTTTTTTCTATTATTAAGGCTCTCTGTTTATCAGTACATACTCATTATAAAATGATATGTGTTTTATGACATTCACACACATATATAATATGTATGGCTCTTACCTCCACCACATTATCTTTTTTATTATATTCACTTTTATTTGTGAATTTTATCATTGTAATTATGCAATAATATTTTTGGTGTTATTTGTTCTTCAGATTCTTTAAGTTTTTACTTTATTAGACTATTATAAGTAGCTTTTTCAGAAATATATTTACTTTATCCAAACAATAATTGCATCCATCTGATTTCTCCAGATAGACTTTATTTCTCACTCCCAGTAGTCTTCTGACTGGCATGGGAAAAATGATCATTTCTAGTCTTTTGTATTTGATAACATTTTTATTAATTATTTAATTTATTTATTCACTTTACATCTCAATATCAGCTCCCCTCTATTCCCAGTACCCCCTCACACAGATCCTCTTCCCATTCCCACATTCTCCCCTCCTCTTTTCTAAGAAATGGGAGCCACCACCCCCATGTCATCATCATTGTTCCTCCACCACCTCCCCCACACCTCCTATCTCCCATCTCTAGTCCCATCTCTCCAGCATACCAGGTTGTACAGAGCCATATTGGGGCAGTCTTGCACTTGGTCAGAGTTTGACTTTGGTCAAGGTTAACTTCTCCCAGTTAGCCAGGATCCTGCTCCACCTAGGGTGGAGTGCACGTAGTAAAGGTTAAGTTCATTGTTCTTCCTGGTATAGGGATTCCTGAATTAAACAGGTGACCCACCCAGCTGCCGGAGCAGTCAAGACGAAGACCTCCAAGAGAAGCTAGACAACTTCCACCGGAACTCAGCCTGGAGTCTGGGGGGAAGGGTTTGCCCGAACTGTTAAAAGGTCCGGCGCCATTAAAGTTTACGGCTTTGATCAGTGAACATTGACTTAGCCGTACTTTCTTTTCGCCGCTCTTCCCTATGACCCCAAAATTCTCTCAACAGGTAACCCGGTTTACATGTAGCTGCTGGCGGCTACATAGTGGCGCCTGAACGTGGGAAGACCTGGCACGAGAGAATTTCTTGAGGTAGCCCTATCCAGCGAAGCTTCGCAGAAAAAGGTGAAAATTAATGGTGTCCGCACGGTAAGCAACATAGAGGGCAAAACTAGCGCTAGTGAATTCGTGTCTATGGTTGTGAGTGCAAGGAATGGATACAGTTTTTCAAGCATACTGCGTGGACCCAGCGCAGGACTGCTTGGGTTGATAAGATAGGGAAATATGGGGAAGGAATTTGGTAGGCATTTGCCCAAAGCTCGTAAGAGCTGATTTCGGCGAAAAGAAAGGGGTTTTTAAAAATAGGCATATGTCCACAGCTTCTAAGAGCTGTTTAAAGAGGAAAATGGATGCAATTGCTTAACAAGCACGCTTAACTTTCTGTGTATCTTTCCGTGTTTGTCCCGGTGCACCGACCGTCTGTCTATGTGTATGTTTATGTCCTCTCTGTGTCTTTGTGTGAATGACTGTTTCATGTTTAAAAGAAAAATTGGTAAAGATTACATCTGCTGGTAACCTCTTGAGCTAGCCACAGTTTGTGTGGGGATTGATTCAAAGCCACGCTGCAGCAGCGTAGCTCACTCACCCAAGACAGAAACATGGCTGGGGAAAAAGCCGCTCTTAAAGCCCAGAAACCTCGAGATTTGGGAAGACTTTGGTTTGGCTTGTGAAATTCATGTAGTCGCTTTATACTTGTTTTTAATTGGTTTTAATGATATAAGGCTTTACATTTCTTGACTAAAGAGTTATAAATTAATTGGTTATTATGTAAAAGGTATAGTGTTATTAAGAAAAGGTTAGTTTAAAACTGGTGATTCAGTGTTAGAGCTATCTTAACTAACTACACGTGGCCTAACGCCACTCATGCCTTGTTCTTGTTTATAATTGGATTTAAAGGTATATTTTGCATGTCTTGACTATAGAGTATTGGCTTAAGTCACTGCACATGATTTAAAAGGTATAATGTTATTAACAAAAGTTAGGTTAAGGCTGGTAGTTTAGGGTAGTCGCCATTTTGAACACGTGGCATGACGATTAAGGCTGGTAGTTTAGGGTAGTCGCCATTTTGAAGAACACCACGTGGCATGACGCAATCCAGGAAATACAGGCCTTTGGGACGCTCCTAAATTGGCATGGTGTTTCATGTGAATCTTGGCCTGGAGATTAGACTTAATGAAGATTAAGATTTAAAATATTGTCTCTTTAATAAGTTACACTGTTATACACTTGAACATAAGAACTGGCAGACAAACCTTGTGCTGTAAATATGTGTTTGCCATTGATTTTAAAGAAAATAGATTGTTTAAAATTGAGATTTGCTTCCAAAATTACAATTGTGCTCTAATATTGCAACAAAACATTGAGTTACAATAAAAATCAGTGTGTCATTGGCTACAGTTTTCAGTTTGCAGGCTCGTAATTGTTAACATTTTGTAATTAAGATAATTTTGAGAGTGATACAGCTATGGGTTTTAGGGGCCCATTGCCTCTTTTCCACAAGTTTATAGGCTACAATGGTAGGAGCAAAATTTAACCCTCCAAGATTAAAAAGGAGATCTCTGTAGAAATGTATTTGATATCAAGTAGGTTCCTTTGACCATGAAATTACAGGTTTCTTTTGTTTAATCCTCAAAATGTCCTTGCAGGACAGATAGTTTGGGTCTGGTCTTAGATAAAAGGCTCAGATTAGAAGATATTTACATTTGAGGAATCTCATACAATGTCCTTGCCAAGGACTCAAGGTGGATCCTAGGGCAGATAAAAAAAAAAAAAAATTTACATTTGAGTTAATGCAAAGCTTAGAGTTGCCTCAGGGGAAGCTAGTGAGGAAGTTTTGAGAAATTATTTCTGCCTTACAGGCCCCACCTAGGGAGTGTTTGGTTTTAAAAAAAAAAAAAAAAAAGGTTTTTGACTTATCCAGGTGTGGGTTAAAATGCAGTTCAAATCTATGAAAGGTCAAGGAGGCTATAAAAGCATTAACATTTGGCCTGTCTACTCCCTATAAAATTATTGTAAATTTAAAGGGTTGGTTTTTTGCTTTACATTCTGATAATTATAAAAGCATTTGCTTCTAATTTTAAAGAAACAACAAAACAATGTCATTAGAAAGTTTTTGCCTCAAGGAATGGCTAACAGCCTTACGTCCTGTGAGGAAAAAATGTTTGTCTCTCTTTCAATACTAGAAGTTAAGATCTTAAAATTTTCAGTGTATAATGTTCATAGAATGTTTGTTACAGGCCCTTGCTCCTATAGACTTTTAGAATTTTTAGGTAAATGGCTTTCAAAAGTTGTTAGGATATATTAATTGGCTTTATCTTATATTTACCTCATTTTAAGCTTGCCACAGAAGGTCTTAAACCTCTGTTTTCAAGGTAGGAAACGTTTGTTCCTTGCTTTAAGCAACAATCAAATTTATTATTAATGGTTGATCTATTACATGGCAAGCATTTTTAGGCAAAATTAATAATTGTTATCCAAAAGATAATTTGTACTATCAGATCACATGTTTATTCCTTTAAGTTTCTCCCTGCTTCAACACAGATACCTGAATTGGGTGCTATAGCAGCTATTTTTAAGATGTTAAAGGTCAAGCTTTTAATAATAGTAGATATACATAGCTCATGGTTTATAATTGCTTAAAATTGGTCCATTTTTAATACTGCTAATTCTTAATTTCTACAGTTTATACAAATGTGATTCAAATTTCTAAGAACAAAGGATATATTCTCTAAATGACTGTCCTTTAGGTATTTGAAATAATTTTATATTTTGTGCACATCAAATTATAAAGATTTGTTCTTGATGTCCTCAATTTCTACCTCTACCACGTAATGGTGTTAATCCTAGAGGACTTAGTTATTACAGATAAATGATATTCATATTTCTAATTTAAAAGATTAAAAAAAATATGTACATGTGACTAATGATTCATTTTTAGGCTGTCTAGTTGCAACTGCTCTAACAGAAAAAGCAACTATATTTTATATAATTACATAGTTATTGCCTATGTTATGGTTTATACTTTGTGTTCCAACTTAAATTAATAAAACAATATCTTCTTGGAAGAAAGAAGAGAGGGGAAATTGTGTCCCTGTGCATATAATTTAAATTATGCTTACATGTTTTTAAGAAAAAAAAAATTTTTAAAATTTAGATGCCAAGAAACTCCTTGCTAAATGTATATGACATCTTGTAATTAGACATATTGATGTCTAGGTGAAATGAAGGAATTCACTTATTAACATATGCCATGATCCTGATTTAATATTGGGGGAGAAGGCATGTCCTCTGTTTTTTCCACAGAATGCTGCAGAAGATATGCTGATTGTGCTTGCTGAATGCCCAGACCATGGTAACATAAGAGCTATATTGGATATATGTTCTTGACTTACCTCAATTGTTAAATGTCCCAGGTTAGATAAATTGCCTAGCTTCAAGCTTTTAGACTTTGTGGGACAGAACATGGAGACTGTTATGCTAGCTTAGGAAAAATTAATTAAGAAGAGTTAAAATGACTCTTCTCCTTATTGTGTTCAGCTGACTCAACCATAGACTGGTCTAGAAATAATTCCAATATTGAAGATTCCAATTTTGAAGATGGCTAACAATCTTCAGCCAGCTGTGTTAATTTAACATATAGTCTCCACTTTTCCTGAGAAGTAACAGCTTAATTCTTGATTCACAAGGCTACCTCTCCCACCTCAGAGGCCAAGCTTTGGATCCTTAAAGTTGTTAATTTACAACTGAATTGGATACTTCTGGGACAAGTTAATCCTATTCCACCTTTAACTCTTGACCTTGTCTGTTAAGCAGACTGGCTGTCTCCACCCAGGCTCACCTGGATGGAGAGATTACATGTCTGTTAAAGACACTTGCAGACCCCCCTGGCTTCAAAACTTACACAAGTGGATCTCCAAAGAGGGAGCCACATAGAACTCAGATCTATGTGTGTTTGTTTATGAACAAACATGGGTACCAGCGAGACGTGCGAGGCAAAGCACTGCATGGGGAGGTGAATTTCTGCTTCTGAGTCCCCAGGAAGTACACCTAATTGCATAGGGGTTAACGTCGAGAGGCTGTCCTTAAAATAATAAGGGAGCCTATTACCCCTCCTCTGAAAAAGACGTTATACAATATTTAAGAGGAATTACGGTCAATGCTTCCCCTCCTGGTTAAGGCCCGCCTTCTTATGAAGGATATTTATCCACTTGTTTTCTACCTCCTCGTGTTCAAATTAATAAAAAAAGGGAGGACATGTACAGAGCCATATTGGGGCAGTCTTGCACTTGGTCAGAGTTTGACTTTGGTCAAGGTTAACTTCTCCCAGTTAGCCAGGATCCTGCTCCACCTAGGGTGGAGTGCACGTAGTAAAGGTTAAGTTCATTGTTCTTCCTGGTATAGGGATTCCTGAATTAAACAGGTGACCCACCCAGCTGCCGGAGCAGTCAAGACGAAGACCTCCAAGAGAAGCTAGACAACTTCCACCGGAACTCAGCCTGGAGTCTGGGGGGAAGGGTTTGCCCGAACTGTTAAAAGGTCCGGCGCCATTAAAGTTTACGGCTTTGATCAGTGAACATTGACTTAGCCGTACTTTCTTTTCGCCGCTCTTCCCTATGACCCCAAAATTCTCTCAACAGGTAACCCAGTTTACATGTAGCTGCTGGCGGCTACACCAGGTCACTGAAGGAACAGGCTCATCCTCTCTCAATGAGGCCAGACAAGGCAGCCAAGCTAGAGGGATGGGGTCCCCAGGCAGGCAACAGATTCAGGGCCAGCCACTGCTTCAGTGTTGGGGAATCTACATGAAGACCAAGCTGCACATCTGCTACATACGTGCAGGAGGCCTAGATCCGTCCTGTGCACACTTTTTGGTTGGTAGTTGAATCTCTGAGAGCTCCCAAGGGTTCATGTTAGTTAACTCTGTTGGTCTTTCTATGGAGTCCCTGTCTTTTTCAGGTCCCCTTCCCCAAGCTCTTCCATAAGACTCCCCCAGCTCCTTCTAATATTTGGTCTCTAAATCTGTTTCCATGATTTCTCTGTGGAAACTCTCAGGGGACAAATATTCATCATTTCTAGTCTTATTACTGTGTGCAGCTAATACGGTCTTTGCCCCATTTTAGGAACCCCTCATCATGCTTTTCGATGTAACATTCATTTTATTTCTCCTGCCATTATCAGAGTTCTTCAAGAATGAGGGAACTATTGGGTACCCATGCTCCAATAGATGTTCCTATACCATGCACATATGAGGAGCACTAAGAGGTGATTGTTTTCGAGACAGGCAGTAAGAACATGAGTATGAAGTCGGGAAGGAAAAGTGGTGGAAGAAAGGGAGAGGAGCTGGTAGAAGATGGGGCAGGGGCATGAATATGATCAAAACACATATGCATGTATGAAATTCCCAAACAATAAAAATGCATTTATTCTACCATTTGAAGAGATTTTTTAACTGACCAATTAAATAACAAGCATTCTTAGCCTGGCTCACGTACTCTTGCTTAAATGTCACAGCAAATCTGTGATGAAATTTTAGAATTGAGAATTTGAAGATGTGAGAAAAATAAAGATTAAACCAATCAGATATATCCAAAGGGACCCATTGGATCAATGTTAAACCAGTGTATGAAATTGTAACTATCAGCCTCAATTTTTATGTTTTTCCTTCACCCATGTACTGTATCATTAAATAGATAGCTAACATGGATGCTACAGGTCTGCAGTGCCTACACTTGATGGTAAGCTGGGACTTATGGAAGTCTTTTCTCTAGTTTGGTAATTTTTTTAAGAATTCAAGCGATGCATCCTGGGAGTCCTATGGAAGACAACACAGATTCATTTGAATGCTATGCATTCTCAGGGCATCGCAGACACAGTACATTCAAACAGTGGTTTCTCTTATGCTGGTTACCTGTGCAGTTATGAACATGCAGTGACTATTTGTTAAATCTCCTTCCATCTTAGTTTCCTTATTTGCAATATGTATCTAGTACTATTTAGTTCAGGATCTTATAACCACACAAACTGATAAATGAGCCAAAAAGATATTGAACATTAGAGACTGACCAAAAGTTAACTAGGATTCTTTCTTCATCCCACTACTGTATTCAACTAAAAGAACAACCCAAGATCTGGATAGCATCATCCCACAGTGTATGCAAGGACATGGGGCTGAGAAAGGATAAGCACACCTTGCCCACATCCCATGTACAGAAACTGGTACAGTCTCATTTCGAAGGGAAGGTTGCAGGACCTTCAATTTCTTCATTTGCTTTCTCCAGGGAGTATTTAAGTCATGTTCTGATCTTGTTACCATGTGGGCACTTCCTTTGATCTATCAGCCTCTTCCTGTTGGAATCCCCTGAGTTTACATCTCTTTGGTGTTTCAGGCCACTGGATTTAATTAAGGAGAACTGGGTTTCTCTTTGTCAGAAAACCTTCAGGAAAGGGACCTAATTTTAATGATTTGGAAAATGGAGAATTAAATGAATCTGAGCCCATAGCTGAAATCATTAGCACAAAGTTCAGGTCGTAGTTAGAACTGTGGATAGAGAAGAGTAAATGTTCCATAACAGAACAAACTTATTGTGAGAAGATCCCTCCTTCCACTTTTGTAAATGGAAAGCTCTGGGTTCAGTTTTAAAAAAAAAGTGACAAGATGGTTATATTTAGCTTAATAATGTAGAAGCAACTCTGATTCAGCGTTTTGTAATTAACAATTACACAAATGATTTTCAGTTGTGATTTACTTTTTACATTGCATTTGCTCTTGGTGATAATCACTTTTCTTGGGACTATCCATATATTTAGTGACAGACACAGTCATTCTTAATGTCATTGCAGTGAGGTATCGAGTCCTTCTCTGTACAGTTTCTGGCTTAAGGAGTTATGGTAATTATTGGAGGAGGAAATACTTTAATTCTCTAAGCAAAGAAAGAGTTTAAAGTTTACTACTATGGGATATCATGTCCCACTACAAAGTTTCAGTGTTTCGACATTATTTAGTATGTAGGATTTTCTAGAGCACAGGAGTGATGCACACCTTGACAAAGTTTAAATAATTACATAATATCAGAGTGTGGATTTCAATTTAAGTGTTCAGACTTCTAGTCTAGCATCCATTTGGATAAAGTAAATTAAGAAAAGTTTAGCTAACATGGTTTCACTTTTTAAAATATGAACCTGAACCCACTACTAACTGGAACAACTCCAAAGGGAACACATCCCGTTGCCCTGCAGTTGTGCAATAGTCCAGCTAAGAACACTTCACAAACAGAGCTAGGAGTTTTTATTTAGATCTCTCTATTTTTTATTCGATATATTCTTTATTTACATTTCAAGTGATTTTCCCTTTCCTGGATCCCACCCCCCAGAAAGGCCCATAAGCCCTCTTCCTTCCACCTATTCCTCAATCCACTCCTTCCCACTTCCCTGTTCTGGTATTCCCCTACACTGCTGCACTGAGCCTTTCCAGGATCAGAGGCTACTCCTTCCTTCTTCTTGGGCATCATTTGATTGATATGTAAATTGTGTCTTGGGTATTCCAAGCTTCTAGGCTAATATCCATTTATCAGTGAGTACACACCATGAGTGTTGAGACTGGGTTACCTTACTTAGGATGATGTTCTCCAGTTCCATCCATTTGTCTAAGAATTTCATGAATTCATTGTTTCTAATGGCTGAATAATACTCCATTGTGTATATATACCACATTTTCTGTACCCATTCCTCCGTTGAGGGACATCTGGGTTCTTTCCAGCTTCTGGCTATTATAAATAGGGCTGCTATGAACATAGTGGAGCATATATCCTTATTACATGGTGGGGAATCTTCTGGGTATATGCCCAGGAGTGGTATAGCACGATCCTCCGGAAGTATCATTCCCAGTTTTCTGAGGAACCACCAGACTGACTTCGGGAGTGGTAGTACCATCTTGCAACCCCACCAGCAGTGGAGGAGTGTTCCTCTTTCTCCACATCTTCACCAGCACCTGTTTTTTCCTAACTTTTTCATCTTAGCCATTCTGACTGGTGTGAAGTGAAATCTCAGGGTTGTTTTGATTTGCATTTCTCTGATGACTAAGGATGTGCAACATTTCTTTAGGTGCTTCTCAACCATTCGATATTCCTCAGGTGAAAATTCTTTGTTTAGCTCTGTACCCTATTTTTTAAGGGGGATATTTGTCTCTCTGGAGTCTACCTTATTGAGTTCTTTGTATATCTTGGATATAAGCCCTCTGTCGGATGTAGTGTTGATAAAGATCTTTTCCCAATTTGTTGGTTGCCATTTTGTCCTTTTGACAATGTCCTTTGTCTTACAGAAACTTTGTAGTTTTATGAGGTCCCATTTGTCAATGCTTGATTTTATAGCATAAGCTATTGGTGTTCTGTTGAGGAAATTTTCCCCTGAGCCCATGTCCTCAAGGGTCTTCCCCAGTTTCTTTTCTATTAGTTTTAGCGTGTCTGGTTTTATGTGGAGGTTCTTGAACCACTTGGACTTGAGCTTAGTACAAGGAGATAAGAATGGATCAATTTGCATTCTTTTGCATGCTAATCTCCAGATGAACCAGCACCATTTGTTGGAAAAAGGCCATCTTTTTTTCCACTGGATGGTTGTAGCTCCTTTATCAAAGATCAAGTGACCATAATTCTGTGGGTTCATTTCCAGGTCTTCAATTCTATTCCATTGATCTACTTGCCTGTCACTGTACCGATACCATACATTTTTTAACACAATTGCTCTGTAGTACTACTTGAGGTCGGGGATACTGATTCCCCCAGAAGTTCTTTTACTGTTGAGAATAGTTTTAGCTATGCTGGGTTTTTTGTTATTCCACATAAATTTGAGAATTGCTCTTTCTAAGTCTATGAAGAATTGAGTTGGGATTTTGATGGGGATTGTATTGAATCTGTAGATTGCTTTTGGCAAGATGGCCATTTTTACTATATTAATCCTGCCAATCCAAGAGCATGGAAGATTTTTCTGTCTTCTGAGGTCTTCTTCGATTTCTTTCTTCAAAGACTTGAAGTTCCTGTTATACAAATCTTTCACTTGTCTGGTTAGAGTCACACCAAGTTACTTATTATTGTTTGTGAAGGGTGTCATTTCTCTAATTTCTTTTTCAGCCTGTTTATCCTTTGAGTATAGGAAGGCTACTGATTTTCTTGAGTTAATTTTATATCCAGCCACTTTCCTGAAGTTGTTTATCAGCTGTAGGAGTTCTCTGATGGAGTTTTTGGGGTCACTTAAGTATACTATCATATCATCTGCAAATAGTGATAGTTTGACTTCTTCCTTTCCAATTTGTATCCCTTTGACCTCCTTATGTTGTCTAATTACTCTGGCTAGAACTTCAAGTACTATATTGAATAAATATGGAGAGAGAGGGCAGCCTTGTTTAGTCCCTGATTTTAGTGGGATTGCTTCAAGTTTCTCTCCATTTAGTTTGATGTTGGCTACTGGTTTGCTGTATATTGCTTTTATTATGTTTAGGTATGGGCCTTGAATTCCTGTTCTTTCCAAGACATTTAACATGAAAGGATGTTGAATTTTGTCAAATGCTTTTTCAGCATCTAATGAAATGACCATGTGGTTTTTTTCTTTAAGTTTGTTTATATAGTGGATTGCATTGATGGATTTCCATATATTGAACCATCCCTGCATCCCTGGGATGAAGTCTACTTGATCATGGTGAATGATTGTTTAGATTCAGTTGACAAGAATTTTATTGAGTATTTTTGCATCGATATTCATAAGGGAAATTGGTCTAAGGTTCTCTTTTTTTGTTGGATCTTTGTGTGATTTTGGTATCAGCGAACTTGTGGCTTCATAGAATGAGTTGGGTAGTGTTCCTTCTGTTTCTATTTTGTGGAATAATTTGAAGAGTATTGGCATTAGGTCTCCTTTGAATGTCTGATAGAATTCTGTACTAAAGCCATCTGATCCTGTACTTTTTTTGGTTGGGAGACTGTCAATGACCACTTCTATTTCTTTAGGGTTTATGGGACCATTTAGATGGTCTATCTGATCCTGATTAAATTTTGGTAATTGGTATCTGTCTAGGAAATTGACCATTTCATCCATATTTTCCAGTTTTGTTGAGTATAGGCTTTTCTAGTAGGATATGATAATTTTTTGGATTTCCTCAGTTTCTGTTGTTATTTCACCCTTTTCATTTCTGATTTTGTTAATTTGGGTACTGTCTTTGTGCCCTCTGGTTAGTCTGGTTAAAGATTTATCTATCTTGTTGATTTTCTCAAAGAACCAGCTCCTACTTTTGTTGATTCTTTGTATTGTTCTTTCTGTTTCAACTTGGTTGATTTCAGCCCTGAGTTTCTGCCATGGTGGCCCAGTGAAAGTCTGTAAACATGATATTTTAAAGACAAAGGCAAAAGAAAAAATGTCTCCTGGGAATAATGGACCTCCCCGTATATTTAGAAACAGATAAATGTCACTTGGCAATTTCTTAAACTCTCCTATTTGCTTATAGCTGAGACATGGCCTAACCAAGCAAATATAAATATGTTAGAATCTATCTTATAACAAAAAATTCTGTTTTGCTTCAACCATTTATGTTATTATGGTAAAAAAGGCATTCCAAATATTCCAGTCACAGGTTCTAGTCTACTACCTTTCAGGGCAGATGGTTTTCCAAATAATAGCCCAGATTAAGAATATTTACATCTAAAAAAATCTTATGAGGTCCCTGCTTACCTCATAAGTATTTAGACTAGATGAGTATTTGAGCCCAGATGAGTATTTAGGCTAGGTAGAAAGAATTTACATTTGAATTGGTTCCCTAGCTACCTCCCCCCACAAGTTAATCTAGTTCTGCCTGTTGACTCTTGATTTTGCTTGCAGACAGGCTATCTCAGGCCCACCTGAATAGCAAGGGAAGCTTTATGAGGAATTGGCCTTTTGTGTTACAGGCCTCATGCTGGGAGCCCTTAAGGAAAACAACTTTTCTTAGCTTAACCAGGTGTGATTCAGGGATTCAAGATACAGTTTATACTTAACTCAGAGAGACTAAATTGAGTCACACACACACACAGAGGGAGAGAGAGAGAGAGAGAGAGAGAGAGAGAGAGAGAGAGAGAGAGAGAGAGAGAGAATGAGGATGTCAAAGAGGCAGACAGAGAGACACTAGATACTTTTAATTTACAGAGAGAGACAACAGATTCTCTCTACCTGAGAGAGAGTCACTCGGAGGAGGAATGAGTTAGTTAATTCATCAAGCTACAGCCAGTTAGCTTTACCAGGCTAGAGGCTAGAGACTGCTAGCTGATCGCCCAGAGCCTAAGATGGCCCTGGGCCCTGGGCGTGGGGCCTAGGATGGCCCCAAGCATGGCACAGAGAAGAATGCAACCAGCAGACTAGGCAAAAGACAGCGAGAGCCAGGCAGCTTCTCAAGTTCTACAATGTCGCCATTTTCGCCAGGATGCTAAGCAGGAGAACCATCCTTCTTCAGCTCCCAAGCCGGCGCAACATCCGAAACCAAGATGAAGAAGCAGTTTAGCCACATGGGCCCTGGACTTTGGGTAAACACCCTATATTGCCTGAGAAAGCCTAACTAGCCTTTTACAAGTGTATATAATGCTTAATTCGAGATGTTAACTTGACTAGACTTTGAGAGATACCCGAGAAATACACTCAGATTTTAAACCACCTCTGTGGTCATGTCGGTTTGTCATGTTTCCGCCAGACCTGTGTCTTCCTGGACCAAGGAACCCTGGACCCCCATGCTGTCGGTAACAAGTTTCATGATTTCCTGCTTTCTACTCCTCTTGGGTGTATTAGCTTCTTTTTGTTCTAAAGCTTTCAGGTGTTCTGTTAAACTGCTAATGTGTGCTCTCTCCAGCTTCTTCTTGGAGGCACTCAGAGCTGATATTTCCTCTTAGCACTGCTTTCATTGTGTCCCATAAATTTGGGTATGTTGTGCCTTCATTTTCATTAAATTTTAAAAAGTCTTTGATTTCTTTCCTTATTTCTTCCTTGACCAAGGTATCATTGAGTAGAGAATCATTCAGCTTCCATGTGTATGTGGGCTTTTTGTCATTTTTGTTGCTACTGAAGACCACCCTTATTCCATAGTGATCTGATAGGAGGCATGGAATTAGTTCACTCATATCTGTTGAGGTCTGTTTTGTGACCAATTATATGGTCAATTTTGGAGAAGGTACCATGAGGTGCTGAGAAGAAGGTATATTCTTTTGATTTAGGATGAAATGTTCTATAGATATCTATTAAATCCATTTGGTCCAAAACTTCTGTTAGTTTCACTGTGAGTCCATTTAGTTTGTGTTTCCCTGATTTGTTCATTAAAGAAAGTAGGGTGTTTAAGTCCCCCACAATTATTGTGTGGGGTGCGATCTGTGCTTTAAGCTTTAGTAAGGTTTCCTTTATGACTGCAGGTGCCCTTGTATTTGGGGCATATATGTTCAAAATTGAGAGTTCTTCCTGGTAGATTTTTTTCCTTTGGTGAATATAAAGTGGCCTTCTGTATCTTTTTTGATGACTTTTGGTTAAAAGTCTATTTTATCTGATTTAGAATGGCTACTCCAGCTTGTTTCCTGGGACCATTTGCTTGGAGAACTGTTTTCCAGCCTTTTACTCTGAGGTAGAGTTTGTCTTTGACACTGAGATGCGTTTCCTGTATGCAGCAAAATGTTGGGTCTTGTTTACGAATCCAGTCTGTTAGTCTGTCTTTTTATTGGGAAATTGAGTCCATTGATGTTAAGATATATTAAGGAATAGTGATGCTTCCTGCTGCTTCTGATATAATTTTTATGTTTGTGTGGTTATCTTCTTTTGGGTTTGTTGAAAGGAGATTACTTTCTTGCTTTTTCTTATGCGTAGTTTCCCTCCCTTTGTTGGTGTTTTCCATTCATTATCCTTTGAAGGGCTGGATTTGTGGAAAGATACTGTGTAAATTTGTTTTTATCATGAAAAACCTTGGTTTCTCCATTTATGGTAATTGAGAGATTTGCTGGATATAGCAGTTTGGGTTGGCATTTGTGTTCCCTTAGGGTCTGCATGACGTCTGGCCAGGCTTTTCTGGCTTTCATAGTCTCCTGTGTAATTCTGATAGGTCTACCTTTATATGTTACTTGACCTTTTTCCCTTACTGCTTTTAATATTCTTTCTTTGTTTAGAACATTGGTGTTTTAATTATTATGTGACGGGATGAATTTCTTTTCTGGTCAAATCTATTTGGAGTTCTGTAGGCTTCTTGTATGTTCATGGGCATCTCTTTCTTTAGGTTAGGGAAGTTTTCTCCTATAATTTTGTTGAAGACATTCAATGGCCCTTTAAGTTGGAAATTTTCTCTTCTATGCCTATAATCCTTAGGTTGGGTCCTCTCATTTTGTCCTGTATTTCCTGGATATTTTGGGTAAGGAACTTTTTGCATTTTTCATTTTCTTTGACTATCGTATCAATGCTTTCTATGGTATCTTCTGCATCTGAGATTCTCTCTTCTATCTCTTGTATTCTGTTGTTGATGCTTAGGTCCATGACTCCTGACTTCTTTCCTAGGTTTTCTATGCCCAGAGTTGTCTGCCTTTGTGATTTCGATATTGTTCCTTCTTTAGATCCTGTACGACTTTAATTCCTTCACCTGTTTTGTTGCGTTTTCCTTTAGTTCTTCAAGGGTTTCTCGCTGTTTACTTGTGTTCTCCTGTATTTCTTTAAAGGAGTTATTTATGTCCTTCTTGAAGCCCTCCATGCAGCCCACCATCAGCATCATGACCTGTGATTTTAAATCTAAATCTTGCTTTCCTGGTGTGTTGGGGTATCCAGGACTTGATGTTGTGGGAGAATTGGGTTCAGATGGTGCCATATTGCCTTGATTTCTGTTAGCAATGTTCCCACGTTTGCCTTTTGCCATCTGATCTCTGGTGTTAGTTGGGCCTGCTGTCACTGGCTGGAGCTTGCCCCTCCTGTGTGTGTGCCTGTAGGCCTATCTCAGCAACCTTGGGTGAGCTGCTTTCTCCTGGCACAAATTGCTGTGGTGCTGCAGAGTTCCTGGGTGCAGGTGGAGTCCTGGTGCAGTGCGTCCCAAGTGATCCTCTACTCTGGTGAAACCTGCCTACCAATCTGTTGCACAGTCACAGAAGCAAAAATGGCAGCTAAGACCCACTTTCTTGTAGTTGTATTTGGGTATGTACCTCTGTGGCCCCAATCAGCTCTGGATGCAGGTTGTGCTAGCTGTCTCCTCACTGGCTGCTGGGTGTATAGCTGGCTTCTTGCACTGCTTGGAGATGGTTCTCTGTGGCTGAGGGTGTTTCCAATCCAGAGGCGGAGACCAGAAGGCCTCCAGACTGGATCCTCTGCTCTGCATGGCTAGACTCACCTGTGCAGGCCACCTCTTCCTCACTGGCTGCTGGGTGTATAGCTGCCTTCCTGCACTGCTTCTTATTTAGATCTCTTTATTGAAAAAATCAGTTTCTATTAATTTAGAATTCAGTAAAATTTGAATATCTTGTCAGGGATATAATACAGTTTATGATCAAACATTTTTATTTTGGAAATTAAGACTTTGAGTTTTTGCAAGATAAGGAGCAACTGCTCTGCTGATGTAGGACTGACCATTTGATAGGTGAACACATCTTAACCATGGGACACCAAGAAATTTCAGATATCACAGTAGCTATACACATGTCATTATGTAGTTGTGGTTGATCTTGATTCTGGCTGAAATGTGAATGATTCATGTGAACTAAAGTATGACTCTACTAAATGCAAACTTAAGAGAAATAATAAAATATTCATCTGTAGAGAAAGTTAGACAATAGTTCCTAGACACTTTTCACCTTTACGGAAGTAGAAACTGAAGCATCAAAAAGCAGAATTAACTTATGTTAAACCAACAAGCTCTGGAGAGAAAGAAATGGAATTCAAGTTTGTCTTCTAATGCTATCCATGTGGGACTATTTAAGGAAGTTTTAATTTATTATTTTGTATATGGAAATAAACACATGTAAGCAACAAACAGTCTTAGACTCAGCATTAATTTGGAGAAACTTTCTTCCATGTATCTATTAACATCCCAGATGTCTGTGTGTTTTCCATGTATCTGTTCACATCACAACCATTTTCTTGATGATCAAAAGAACAGACAAATGGAAGCATATGGACAATGTAGACACAGAGCTTAGCCAGTGGCGATCTTCATGACTTCTACAAATACTGAAGACTTTAGGCATCATGTTCCACAGTAGAATAATAAGGCTGTGTTACCTTGTGAAGGTATCCTAACACAACGCCAGATGCAGTTTCATAAGCAATATGGTGAGTATGCTGCAGATTCAGTATATAGGAGCAAAGTCTCCAGTGTAAACAAAGGGAGGGTAAGCTTTATTTTGGACCCTTTATTTTGGACCCTTTATAAGTATGATTTTATATAATTATTTGTAAATTATAAGCTTTATTTATTTCCCCATGTTAATTATAGTTGATTTTGCTTTACAGAATAGAAACACCTATGGTAGTCATTAACAAGATTAAATATAGTATAAAAAAAAAAACCCTCCAGATTCTACTGTTTTGCTTGTAAAAATTCAAATTTGACCTGAGCCTGATATTTATATCCAAAGACTGATTTTCACATTCAGAATTTCGATTTGGCCTGTGTGTGACACTACACACACACACACACACACACACACACACACATCACTATATCTGGGTTGATCACTGAGGAGGCCTGAGCCCCTGCCTCACCACCTACCCAGTTACTTGCTAAAATAAAATAATTACAGACTTTCAAATCAAGCTTTGTCATAATCTCATCTGTATTTTCTGGTATTAATTATGGTTAAATAATAATGATCGGCAAAGAAATGTATTAAAGATGTAAGAGAAAGAAAACCTGATGAGGTAGTAACAAATAATTATATAAAATCATACTTATAAAGAAAATCAACTGAAAGCTTCTTCTTTCAGATATGTTGTCTTCTTGTATTTTTATAATTTTCAAAAATCTGTTAAACTTGTTTCTGCAGACTCTGATTAAAGATGTGGTGGCAGAGAGTTCAACTTCTGGAGTACAGCTTAGAACATTAGTTACTCAATAAAACCCACATATAATTTCTTCCTGAAGAAAGCCTTCCTCATTAACCCTTAAAATAAACAACATCTTAAAAAATTACTCATTCTTTTGTTGTTCTTGTGTGTTCACACTAGAGTTCCATAAAGTTTATCTCAAGCAACAGGGTGCTGAGAAAGCTGATTCCACTTATCATTGAGACTCCTTCCCCTCTGCTCAAATATTTATACTTACAATAAACAAACACAGATGTGGGGTTTTGTCAGATATTTTTTTGTAAGCTAACTAAAAGCCTTGCCATGTAAAAATGGGCATATGGTAAGGATTTTCAGTGTGGCTAGGCTTGGAATATTCTAGAAATGATGCAATTGTTTAATGGTTTTTGCATAACAAGAACAGAAATTCCTTGACTTGTGTAAATAATAATAAAGTTTTTACAAGTCATCTAAACCTTGCTACAATTTGATAAGTTTCTGTATTTAGATATATCTGGCAGAGTGAACTAAAAGTCTGCAAGTATCTGGCCTTGCTCAAGAACATTAATCAAATATGACCAACTGGATAAGAATCATAAACAGATGTTCTGCTTTCACTGTAATGTCAGCTAATACATTGGGGTGCGTGAGTAGCAAGGTCATTTATATTACACTGTCTCTACAGCTAAACGGCTCTGTCTGTTACAGATTGTGGAGTACTGTTCTCAGTGAAAACACTTCATTTCAAGGTACTGCTTTCACAAGCAGAAACTGAAGTTACACTTGTTTAATCCCAGATCAAAATATCTAGCACTGATCCCTGGTTTGAACCATGTGAACTAAAAAGACACAAATGCACAGTTCGTGTCCTGTCTAAGTGTTAGTCTGAATTTGACAGGTTGGTTTTAGTACTACCAAAACAAACATATTCTTATTCTCTCTGATACTCTATTTTCTGACAATAAAACTCATTGCATAATTTTCTTATCTATAAAATAAATACTGAGTGTAAAGTACACCTATAAGTCTTTGATAGGTTTTGTACTTTGAACTATTTGATCTTTCCAAGCATTTGGCATTGTAGAAAGATGTGGCTGTTCCTCTCAGCCTTTGTAGTGACAGGTATTACCCTCTATTGGAATGTCATGGCTTGTTGCAGTAAAATACTTTAGAATGAAAGCATTTCTATACATACTTTCATAATATTATTGATAGAAAAGCAGAGAGTTGATATCATCTGAACATTATCTGAATATTAAGATGAAGAAATTAAAAGTACAGTCTCTGTAATCAAATTCACGTGGGATTGTATCATTTCTCTGTTATTTTCCAGATGTGTAACTTTATAGATTTATTTTTATTGATGTGTATCTGTGTGTGCACACATATGTGCACACACTCTATATGTGTGCCTAAAGAGGCCAGAAGAAGTCATTGGATTTCCTCTAGCAGAAGTTAAGATGGTATGAGCCACAATGTGAGCATTGGGAACCACATTTTAGTGGTCTGGAACAGCTAGCACTCTTAACTAATGACCATCTCTCTAGCACTAGGTGTGCGATTTTAAAAGTATTAATCAAGTTCCCTGAGTTTTACTCCATTACACAGTGAAAAAAATTCTCTTCATAAGCATTAGAAGACTTAGAAATAATATATACATAATATATAGCATATTCCATTTAGTTGATGCCACATAAATTGCATAATCTGCCTTTATATTTCTCCTAGAAATTTTTCATATTTGGTTTGTGCAAGGGGGACTTATGGGGTGAGCCACTCGAGTTTCCAGAATGTTCTTACATTAATTTTTCACTGGGTGCTAAGATAAACTGCTTTTTGTCTGATTTTGCTTTCATGTCTATTTGAAAAGCCTGCGATTTGAGAGAAATCAGAAAATTATGCCTGAAATTAGAAACAAAGGGGAGAAATGAGAAAAAATATGCAGATGAAATCAAAGCACATTAAAATAATTCTTATTAAGAGTTAATATATGTAGCTTTGTATAATGCACAATAAAAATATGTCTACAAAATGTTAATAAAATGTTTTAAGTTTAATTCTGGTATTTTCAAGAAAGATACTGATAGATAACAATGCCAAATATAAAGGAAAATAAAAATTTTAATAAAATGATTTCAAACGAAAAATGTAATTGGATGTTTAGCTATGAACAGCAGTTTTCTTAATCATTGATCCATTTCCATTTCATTTCATGCATATGGGAGGTTTTCAAGTTGTTGAAAAATAGAGACAAATATGAATGAAGCATGCCCATTAGGACGAGTCTAAGAAGATGAATTCAGTATTGTCAGAGACATTCATATACTGTTTATCAGAATATAAAATGAAATAACCTCTTTATAATTTATCAGCTTATTTTATTTATTCGACAATCTTAACCCTATCTACTCCAAACTTCTCTCCTCTAACTCTTCCAGATACTCTGATAAGATACCATGAACAATGCAACTTATATAAAGGTTTATTGGTACCTTACAGTTTGGGAAAGCTGTAACTTGGCAGCAGGTAGGCAGGCATACTCTGGAGAAATAGCTGAGAGCTCACATCTTGAGACACAATCATGAAGAGAGAGAGAGTGAGAATGAGAATAAATAACTCAAGTCTTTTGAATCTCGAGGCCCACCTCTAGTGACACAGCTCCTCCAACAAGACCATACCTATTAATCCTTGTCAACTGGGGGACAAAGTATTCAAATATATGAGCCTTTGAGAGCCATTCTCATTCAAAAGACCACATTCCATATATATTAAACGATTTGTTAAAGTGGACAACAGCCTGAAGTCTGAGTAATCCAAGGAAGGCCAAAGACCTGGTAGTTGTTCAGTTCATGAATCTGAATGTCTTAGCAGTTCCAATTTGGTTCTGGCATCTGAAGGAAGTTCTAGAAAGTTGCTAGCCTTCAGTCTAAATTGCAATCCCATAAAAGCAAGTTCTTTTTATTTTTTTAATTAGATATTTGCTTTATTTACATTTCAAATGGTATCCCCTTTCCGAGTTATCCCTCCAAAAACCCCGAATCCCATCCCTCCTCCCCCTGATCACATTCCCCACAATTTCCTGACTTGCATTCCTCTATTTGGGGAATCAAGCCTTCACAGGACCAATGGCCTCTCCTCTCATTGATGTCTGAAATGGTCATCTTCTGCTACAGATGTAGCTGGAACCATGGGTCCCTCCATGTGTATTCTTTGGTTGGTGGTGTAGTCCTTGGGAGCTCTTGGGGTACTGGTTGGTACATGTTATTGTTCCTCCTGCAGGGCTACAAACCTCTTTAGCTCCTTGGGTTCTTTCTCTGGCTGCCCCATTGGGGATTCTGTGCTCATTCTATTGGCTGACTGTGTGCCATGGGTATTTTGATCCACTTTCCAGCAAGGATAAAAGTATCTACACTTTGGTCTGCCTACATCTTGAGTTTCATATGGTCTGTGAGTTCTATCTTGGGTATTCCATGCTTTTTGGCTAATATCCATTTATCATCAAGTGCATACCATGTGTATTCTTTTGTGACTGGATTACCACACTCAGGATGATATTTTCTAGCTCTATCCATTTGCCTAAGAATTTCACAAATTATTTTTTTTCTTTATTGATATATTTTTTATTTACATTTCAAATGATTTCCCCTTTTCTGGGTCCCCACTCCATGCAAGTCCCATAAGCCCTCTTCCCTCCCCCTGTTCCTCCATCAACCCCTTCCCACTTCCCTGTTCTGGAATTCCCCTATACTCTTGCACTGAATCTTTCCAGAACCAGGGGCCACTCCTCCATTATTTTTGGACATCATTTAATTTGTGGATTATGTCTTGGGTATTCAAAGTTTCTAGGCTAATATCCACTTATCAGTGAGTGCATACCATGATTGATCTTTTGAGACTGGGTTACCTCACTTAGTATGATGTTCTCCAGCTCCATCCATTTGTCTAAGAATTTCATGAATTCATTGTTTCTAATGGCTGAATAGTACTCCATTGTGTAAATATACCACATTTTCTGTATCCATTCCTCCGTTGAGGGACAACTGGGTTCTCTCCAGCTTCTGGCTACTACAAATAGGGCTGCTATGAACATAGTGGACCATGTGTCCTTATTGCATGCTGAAGAATCCTCTGGATATATGCCCGGGAGTGGTATAGCAGGGTCCTCAGGAAGTGTGATGCCCAGTTTTCTGAAGAACTGTCAGACTGATTTCCAAAGTGGTTGCACCATCTTGCAATTCCACCAGCAGTGGAGGAGTGTTCCTCTTTCTGCACATCCTCACCAACACCTGCTGTCTCCTGAGTTTTTGACATTAGCCATTCTGACTGGTGTGAGGTGAAATCTCAGGGTTGTTTTGATTTGCATTTCCCTAATGATTAGTGATGTTGAACATTTCTTAAGGTGTTTCTCAGCCCTCCGAAGTTCTTCATGTGAAAATTCTTTGTTTAGCTCCAAACCCCACTTTTTAATGGGGTTATTTGGTTCTCTTGGTTCTACCTTCTTGAGTTCTTTATATATATTAGATATTAGCCCTCTGTCAGATTTAGGGTTGGTGAAGATCCTTTCTCAATCTGTTGGTTGACGTTTTGTCCTTTTGACAGTGTCCTTTGCTTTACAGAAACTTTATAGTTTTATGAGATCCCATTTGTCAGTTCTTGATCTTATAGCATAAGCTATTGGTGTTCTATTCAGGAACTTTTCCCCTGTGCCCATGTGCACAAGGGTCTTCCCCAGTTTCTTTTCTATTAGTTTCAGTGTGTCAGGTATTATGTGGAGGTCCTTGATCCACTTGGAGTTGAGCTTAATCTTGGAATATTTTTAATGAGTGTTCGCATTTCTCATAACTTACCCCAAAGTCTATTTTGTTTGATATGAATATAATGATGCCAAACAAATGATCAATATGTCATAATAAAAGACAAAACTCACAGCAAAGTGTTAACAGACCAGTCATCTCCAAAAATATCATGTATGGCATGGCATTTTTATAAAAATAGAAATGGCTAAAGTAAGCATAAGCTATACATCGATTGAAATGAATTATAAACTGCTAAAGGGAATGATAACATGAAAGAGGGTTAACACATCCCAGCCCATTCCTCTTCTTCATCTTCCATTCCAATCCCTGCTAAAACCTTTAATGAACAATATTCTACTATTTTCTGATCTCTTAAGGCCTCCTTCCATCCTACATTTATAGTATCTTTCTAAATCCCTATCTCTACAAATACTCTAACATACCATTCTAAAACTTAAACATGTAGGCTGCAGATAAGAGAAAGAACCAGTGTTGTTTGTCTTGTTTGGTTTATATTTCCACACTTTGCATAGTGGCTTCCAATTTCATCCATTATCCTGAAATTTACTTGATTTCACTTTTCTTCATAACTCAATAAAATGCAATTGTAGATGCTGCATCAGTGTCTCTTTGGATGAAGCTGCCTAACACTCCCATCCAAATGCCCTCATCAAACCTCCTGATACAACTCAAATTCCACACCTGATTTCTGGCCTGGCCTAGTCTGGCCATCCTTCTATGCACAACTGTCAACCTACAGGCTACAAACAACATCTACCTTCCATCTACCAACTCCACACACATTATTATCCAGACTTTCTACCCAGCAAAATTCTATACATTTTATGCCAGAGTCTAGCTGGATGGGTCCACCTAGTTGTCCCTTAAACAACATACCTCCCAACTCTAACACCTACCCCCAACTCAAGGCATTGACCAGGACATGCAACCTGCATATAAATCTAGCACTTTGTGTCTGCCTGACTTCAATCTATCTAAACCATACCCAAGGTTTAGGCTCAACTCAACCCACATATCCTTCTATCCCTTGCTCTTTTTACATCAGACACAAAACTGACAAAAATTACATGCCCAGATCTCAACACAAAAAATGCAAACAATATGAAACATTGATCCAATATCATTGCCTCTCAGATTCACTGTCCTAAAGAAATTTTCACCAAATAATTACCTAAATGAACCTCATGACACTGAAATTAAAAGAATCATAAATTCCATAAAAGAACTCAAAATATTTAAAAATATGCAAAGAAACAGTTCAAGAAACATTAATAACTTAAAGAAAATAAGTGCCGGAGTGATGTCCAAGAAAGCACAAGTATAAGGCTGATAAAAATAGCAAAGATAATGTCATATTTTAAAAGAAATTTAATAAAGAGATAAAAGTATTGAAGAGAATTCAAACAAAAAGATGGAAGTTAAAATTTAGCATACCAGCTGATAAATTCAAGGGAAATCCTTAAATATACAACGAATCAAGCTGAAGATATACTGTCAGGACTCCAAGACATAGTGTCCAGATGAAATAAAAGAAAAACATGGAAAAAAGTAAAAACAAGGGGAAAGAATATGCAGAAAACATAAGACACTATAAAAAGACCAAATCTTTTAATTGTAAGTATATATTTAAGAGAACAACCCCAAAACAATGGCATAGACCATCTCTTCAACAAGATTATTTTATATATATAAAATAAAATAATATATTTTATTTTAGTCTGCAGAGTACCACACTGACAAGACCAGAAGAGAAATTTCCCATAGCATAACAGTTAAAATACTAAGTGTACAAAATAAAGTAAGTGTATTGGAAGCTGCGAGAGAAAATATATGAGTCACGTATAAAGGAAAACCTATCAGAATAGCAGCTGATTTCTAATTGGAAACTATAAAATCCAGAAGACCAGAAGAGTAATGTACTTTAAGTCCTAAAAAACCATGAAGGCCAACTTAGATTAATGAACACAATAAAACAATCTGCCAGATTTGAAGGAGAAAAAATTTTTCCATATTATAAACAGTCTGAAATGAATTTATATCTGTTGTTGTGTGCAGATTCATGACCTCCATTGTCTGGCTCCTGGTTGAACCCGCCTTCCCCAGGAGCCTTGCAGAAACCAAGAGCATCCTGCTTCCCCATGGAGGCCTGCTGGGGCCCCAAGAAGAGCCAGCTTGGACCACTGTGCCACCAATACCTTGCCGGTTGGGTCTACCTGAGACACAGCCAGCAGATTCACATCCTCTGCCTGCCCAAGTAGTTTTATTGTCATCGGAACCATCAAGCCAATATAAGGGAAACCCAGGGTTGTTTTGATTTGCATTTCCCTAATGACTAATGATGTTGAACATTTCTTAAGGTGCTTCTCAGCCATTCGAAATTCTTCAGGTGAAAATTCTTTGTTTAGCTCTGTACCCCATTTTTAATAGGGTTATTTGGCTCTCTGGAGTCTAACTTCTTGAGTTCTTTGTATGTATTGGATATTAGGCCTCTGTCGGATGTAGGGTTGGTAAAGATCTTTTCCCAATTTGTTGGTTGCCGTTTTGTCCTATTGACAAGTGTCCTTTGCCTTACGGAAACTTTGTAATTTTATGAGATCCCATTGACAATTCTTGATCTTAGAGCATAAGCTATTGGTGTTCTGTTTAGGAACTTTTCCCGTGTGCCCATGTCCTCAAGGGTCTTCCCAGTTTCTTTTCTATTAGTTTCAGTGTGTCTGGCTTCATGTGGAGGTCCTTGATCCACTTGGAGTTGAGCTTAGCACAAGGAGATAAGAATGGATGATTTTCATTCTTCTGCATGCTGACCTCCAGTTGAACCAGCACCATCTGTTGGAAAGGCTATCTTTTTTCCACTGGATGGTTTTAGTTTCTTTGTCGAAGATCAAGTGACCATAGGTGTGTGGGTTCATTTCTGGGTCTTCAATTCTATTCCATTGATCTACCTGCCTGTCACTATACCAATACCATGCAGTTTTTAACACTATTACTTAAGGTCGGGGATACTGATTTGACCCCCCCCCCCAGAAGTTCTTTTGCAGTTGAGAATAGTTTTACCTATCCTGGGTTTTTTGCTATTCCAGATGAATTTGAGAATTACACTTTCTAACTCTATGAAGAATTGAATTGGAATTTTGATGGGGATTGCATTCAATTGGTAGATTGCTTTAGGCAAAATGGCCATTTTCACTATATTAATCCTGCCAATCCATGAGCATGGAAGATATTTCCATTTTCTGAGGTTTTCTTCCATTTCCTTCTTCAGAGACCTGAAGTTCTTGTCACACAGATCTTTCACTTTTTTGGTTAGAAAGTCACCCCAAGATATTTTATATTGTTTGTGACTATTTTATGTCCCCAGAAAATTGGGAACACTATGAGAAACCAAACCTAAAGAAAAAGGAGAAAATTACCAGCTCAAAGGCACAGAAAACATCTTCCCCAAGATCATAGAAGAAAAATTTCCTAACCTGAAGAAAGAGATGCCTGTAAACATACTAGAAGCTTAGACCAGATAGATTGGACCAGAAAAGAAGCTCCTCCAACCACATAGTAATCAAAATTAAATGTTTGAAACAAAGAAAAATATTATAAGCTGCAAGGGGAAAAGGCCAAGTAACATATAAAGGCAGACCTATCAGAATTACACCTGAATTCTCAACAGACGTTTTAAAAGCAGGAGGGGCCTGGTCAGGTGTCTTGCAAACCCTAAGAGAATATAGATATCAGTCCAGACTATTCTACCCAGCAAAACTGTCAATCTCCATAGATGGAGAAAAAAAGATATTCCATGACAAAAACCTAAATTAGCCTCAGTGGGAGAAAATGTACCTAGTCTTGTAATGACTTGACATGCCAGGGGAGGTGACACTCAGGGGAGGTCCCCCTTCTCAGAGAAGGGGAGTAGGAAATGGGGGTAGAGTATATGTGAGGAGGTACTAGGAGGAAAGGGGGCTAATATTTGAAGGTAAATTGAATAAATATTTTAAAAAAGAATTTATATCCAACAAAAAATAGATAAACAGATGAGAGAGAGAGAGAGAGAGAGAGAGAGATAAAGAAGCAATATTTTGGGATGAAAAGAGGAATAAACATAGCCAAGAACTGGAAAATGAAAACTAAGAAAGTTATAATTACTGAAACACAAAGTACAATTGAGAACATAAGCAACACCAAAAGTTATCAACACAATAACTGCAATCAACACATACATTTTAATAACTTTAAATATTAATGACCCCAATTACTCAACTAAAAGATACAGACAGGTTGAATAGATTGCAAAATGAAGTCCATCCTATCTGTTGCTTACAAGAAAGTCACCTTAGAGTACAAGAATGGACCAAAAAACTCCAGTCAAACAAAAGCAGGCAGTAAGGAGGCATGACTACTCTCTTAATAGCTGACAAGATGGACTTCAAAAATAAAAGGAACTGGAAGAGGTAAAGAAGAATGCTGTATATTAAACCAACCCTGCATCCCTGGGATAAAGCCTACTTGATCATGGTGGATGATCATTTTGATGTGTTCTTGGATTCAGTTGGCAAGAATTTTATTGAGTATTTTTGCATCGATGTTCATAAGGGAAATTAGTCTGAAGTTCTCTTTCTTTGTTGGATCTTTGTGTTTTTGGTATCAGCGTAATTGTGGCTTCGTAGAAGGAATTGGGTAGTGTTCCTTCTGTTTGTGGAATAGTTTGAAGAGTATTGGTGTTTGGTCTTCCTTGAAGGTCTGATAGAATTCTGCACTGAAGCCATCTGGGCCTGTGCTTTTTTTGGTTGGAAGACTTTCTATGACCCCTTCTATTTCTTTAGGGGTTATGGAACTGTTTAGATGATCTATTTGGAACTTCGGATGGTGGAAAAGCATCTTAAAAAATGTTCAACTTCATTAGTCATTAGGGAAATGCAAATCAAAACAACCCTGAGATTTTACCTTACACCAGTCAAAATGGCTAAGATTAAAAATTCAGGAGACAGCAGATGTTGGCAAGGATGTGGAGAAAGAGGAACACTCCTCCTTTGCTGGTGGGGTTGCAAATTGGTACAACCACTCTGGAAATCAGTCTGGCGGTTCCTCCGAAAACTGGGCACCTCACTTCCAGAAGATCCTGCTATACCACTCCTGGGCATATACCCAGAAGATTCCCCAGCATGTAATAAGGATACATGTTCCACTATGTTCATAGCAGCCCTATTTATAATTGCCAGAAGCTGGAAAGAACCCAGGTATCCCTCAACAGAAGAGTGGATGCAAAAAATGTGGTATATCTACACAATGGAGTATTATTCAACCATTAGAAACAATGAATTCATGAAATTCTTAGGCAAATGGATGGAGCTGGGGAACATCATACTAAGTGAGGTAACCCAGACTCAAAAGATGAATCATGGGATGCACTCACTAATAAGTGGATATTAACCTAGAAAACTGGAATACCAAAAACATAATCCACACATCAAATGAGGTACAAGAAGAAAGGAGGAGTGGCCCCTTGTTCTGGAAAGACTCAGTGAAGCAGTATAGGGCAAAACCAGAACAGGGAAGTGGGAAGGGTTGGGTGGGAAAACAGGGGGAGGGAAGAGGGCTGCTGGGACTTTCAGGGAGTGGGGGTCTAGAAAAGGGGAAATCATTTGAAATGTAAATAAAAAATATATCGAATAAAAAAATAATAAATAAATAAATAAAAGAATGCTGTACTGTTCTCAAGAGAACAATTAACCAAAATGACATTACTATTCTAAATGTTTGGGCAACAAAATCCATCTCACCAATATCATAAAAGTGGATTATTGATTTAAAAACACAGATTAATATCAATCTATTAGTAGGAGGTGAATAAATAGCCCCCATTTTCTCCAATAGCTGAGTTGTTTGGATACAATGGTGCCAGAGAAACATTAAAATTAAATGGTATCATACATTAGATGAACTTAGACGATAGCTAGAGAATATTTCACCCAAATACCAAAGAATAAAGATGGACATTTCTCTTTAAAAAAAAAGAAAACCACATCTTAGGAAAAACAATTAACAATTTCAGAAAGATTTATATAACTTCACATACCCTATCTCACTATAATTCAAAAAAGTCACATAATGGACAAACTAATCTATAGCAAGTACACAAATACATGGAGATTTTGACAATCATTACTGAATGATGGTTGAGTCAAGAGAAAAATTCCTAGAACTAAATAAAAATAAAAACAAAACAAAATCTCTGGAACACATTAAAAGCAGTCCTATGAAGTAAGTTTACAGTTTTAGGTCCTATTATTTAAAATCAGAAAGAATACAAATAAATGACTTAATGCTATAATTTTTAAAAATTGGGAAAACAAGAACTCAAACCAGATGGCAAAATATAATTAAAAGCTAAGCCTACTTTGTTTCCATTTTACTTGTTTCTTAAAATTTATTCTTTTCTCATACAATACATCCTGACCACAACCTCCCTTCCCTCCTCTTCTCCCACACCCTGTTCACTTCCCTACTCCCCCAGTTCTTCTGTTTCCTTTCAGAAAAGTGCAGGTCTTCCAGTGATATCAACTAAACACAGCATAACAAGCCACAATAAGAGTAGGCATAAAGCCTTATATAAAGATCAGACAAGGCAACCCAGTAAGAGGAAAAGGATACCAGTATCAGGCAAGAGTCAGAGACATTCTCATTCACATTGTTAGGAGCCCCACACAACCACCAAGCTAATGACCACAAATAAGTATGCAGGAGGTCTACAGTAGACCCATGTAGACCCTGTGCTTGCTGCTTCGGTCTCTGTGAATCCCTATGAACCCTGCTTAGTTGATTCTGTGGGCCCTGTTCTCTTCAACCCAAGGTGTCTTCAACCCTTTTGGCTCCTATGATCCTTCTTGCCCCTCTTCTGCAGGGGTTCCACTTAGTCTTTAACTGTGACTCCTTGTATCTGCTCCTATCAACTGCTCAAGGAAGCCTCTTTCTGATGACTTTGGCAGTATATCATTACAAATAATTCATTGGCATTTTTTGTCAGTCCTATTTGATTCTATCCTAGGCTTCTAAACCATTTAGCTTCTGGATCATAGTCATCTGGTCAGTGTCTGGCATGGGTACCCTCTTGTGTCGTGGACCTCAATTTAGAATAGTCATTGGTAGACCACTCCCACAAGCTCTGAGCCACCATTGCCCCATACATCTTTCAGGCAGGACAGATTGTAGGTTGTAGGTTTTGTATCTGAGTTGGTGCCCCAGTCCCACTACTGGGAGCCTAGCCTGGTTACAAAAGATGACTGATTCAGGTTTCATATCCCCTATCATTAGAAGTTCTCACTAGGGTCACCCTCATAGATTCTAGGAAGCTTCCTGTGCAGCAGGTTTCCACATCACTCCCTAAATGCACAGCTATTACAGTCATCTCTCTCCATACTCTTTCCCTCCATTCCTCGCTCTTCCACCTGATCCTGATCCTGTTCCTGTCCCCACCCATGCCCAATCCACCTACAAAATCTGTTCCATTTTCCTTTCCCAGTGAGACCCAATGAACAGAAATAAATCATTATAAATATATCATGAATCTAAGAATTGGGAGCAGGGTGGTGGTGGTGGCGAACGCCTTTAATACCGGCACTTGGGATGTGAGGCAGGTAGATTTCTGAGTTCAAGGCCAGCATGGTCTACAAAAGTGAGTTACAGGACAGCCAAGCCTACACAGAGTAACCTTGTCTCCAAAAAAAAAAAAAAAAAAAAAAAAAAAAAAAAAAAAAAAAAAGAACTGGGACTTTGAGAAGATTAACAAGAGTGACAGACTTTGGACCCAACTAACCAAAAGGAAAAGTGGACCCAGATTAAAAAACTAAGAGATGAACAGGATACCATTACTACAGACAACAAAGATGCTCAGAGTATTATAATGGAATACCTGTTAAAACCTGTACTCTATTAAATTAGAAAGCCTAAAAGTGTGGAAATTGCTAGATTCATCCAAACCATCACAATAAATAAAGAAAAGATAAATAATATAACAAATAAGATTGAAACAGTATTAGAAAGCTGTCTAGCAAAAAAATGAAATGAAATATTAAAAAATTTAAAACCCAAGGCGCAGATGGAGTCTAAACATAATTCCATCAGATTTTAAAAAAGAAAATCTATAATTAATCTTTCCTAAACTACTAATTTAAAAAGAACAGAAAAAACAGAAAGACCACTCCCAAATACCTTTTATGAAGCCACTATCTCTCTAACACTAAAACTAGGTAAAGACATGACAACAAGAAAAGAAAACTACAGGTCAACATCTCTGATGAACATAGCTTTTAAAATCCCCACAAAATGCTTTTCAACTTGAATATAGACATACACCAAAATGATTATTCACCATGATCTGGTTGGCTTCATCACAGAAATGCAGGAATGGTCCGATATGCACAAGTTAATAAATGTATTAAACTCCATAAGCGAACTTAAAGACAAAATCATATAATCATTGTCTTAGTTAGGGTTACTATTGAGGTAATCAAGCACCATGACCATAAACAACCTAGGAAGGAAAGTGTTTACTTGCATTTCCACATAACTGTTCTTCACTGAAGGAAGTCAGGACAGAAAACTAACAAGGCAGGGACCTGGAGGGAGAAGCTGATGCAGGCTGTGGAGGAGTGCTGTTTACTGGCTTCTCCATGGCTTGCTCAACCTGCTTTCTTACAGAACCCAGAACCACCAATCCAGGGGCATTCCCATCCACAATAGTCTGGGTCTTCACTCACTGATCACTAATTTAGAAAACATCCTACAGGTTTGTCTGCTTACAGCCTGATCTTCTGGAAGCATTTTTTCAATTGAGATTAACCCCTCTCATATAAATGTACTTTGTGTCAAGTTGGCATAAAATTAGCCATCACAATGATCTCAACTGATGCCAAAAAAGCCATTGGCAAAATCTATTATGCCTTCATAATAAAACTTATGGAAAGATTATGACTTTAGTCATCTCTGTCTCAGCATAATAAAAACTACACAGGAGAAACCCACAGCCAACATCATCCTAAATGGAGAAAAACTTGATGGAATTCTACAGTAATGAAGGATAAAACAATACTATCCACTATTCCCACTATTTTCAGTATTTTGCTCAAAGCACTGGCTGGAGCAATAAGACAAGAGCAAAAAATTAAAACGATACAAATAAGAAAGAAGCCAACTCCTATTTTGTAGATGATGTATAGGTGATCTCAAAAATTCCACTACAAAAATTCCTAGAAAGAACAGACAATTTCATCAATCTGGCAATATACAGAATCAAGGTGTAAATTCAATACTTTTACTATACACCAACAAACATAAAGAAAAAGAGACCCCTTACGCACTCCCATTCACAATAGCAAAATAGAAAATGAAAATAAAATATCTACCAATAAACCTAACTAATGAGGTGAAAGACTTTAACAATGAAAACTTTAAATCTATGAAGAAAGAAATAGAGAAGTATTCTGTTCAGGAACTTTTCCCTTGTGCCCATGTGTTCACGATTCTTCCCCACTTTCTCCTCTATAACCTTCGGTATGTCTGGTTTTATGTGTAGATCCTTGATCCACTTGGACTTGAGCTTTCTACAAGGAGATAAGAATGGGTCGATTTGCATTTTTCTGCATGCTGACCTCCAGTTGATCCAGCACCATTTGTTAAAAGTGCTTTTTTCCACTGGATGTTTTTAGCTCCTTTGTCAAATATCAAGTGACTGTATGTGTGTGGGTTATTTTCTGGGTCTTCAATTCTATTCCATTGATCTTCCTGCCTGTCATTGTACCAATACCAAACAGTTTTTATCACTATTGCTCTGTAGGGATGGTGATTCCCCCAGGAGATCTCTTGTTGTGGAGAATAGTTTTTGCTATCCTGACAAATGGGACCTCATAAAACTGCAAAGCTTCTGTAAGGCAAAGGACTCAATAGGACACAATGGCAACCAACAAATTGGGAAAAGACCTTTACTAATACCACTACATCTGATAGAGGACTAATATCCAATGTACACAAAGAACTCAAGAAGTTAGTCTCCAGAGAATCAAACAACCTTATTAAAAAATGGGGTACAGAGCTAAACAGGGAATTCTAAACTGAGGAAACTCAAATGGCTCTAAAGCACCTAAAGAAATGTTCAGCATCCTTAGTAATCAGAGAAATGCAAATCAAAACAACACTGAGATTCCACCTTACTCCAGTCAGAATGGCTAAGATGAAAAACTCAAGGGACAGCAGATGCTGGAGAGGATATGGAGAAAGAGAAACACTTCCCCATTGCTGGTGGGATTGCAAGCTAGTAAAACCACTCTGGAAATCAGTTTGGCAATTCCTCAGAAAATTAAACCTGAGGACCCAGCTATACCACTCCTGGGCATATACCCAGAAGATGCTCCTACATGTAATAAGGACACATGCTCCAATATGTTCATAGATACCTTATTTATAATAGCCAGAAGCTGAAAAGAACCCAGATGTCCTTCAACAAAGGAATGGATACAGAAACTGTGGTATACATACACAATCGAGTACTATTCCGCTATTAAAAGCAATGAATTCATGAAATTCTTGCACAAATGGATGGAACTAGAAAGTGTCATCCTGAGTGAGGTAACACAATCACAAAAGAACACACATGGTATGCACTCACTGATAAGTGGATATTAGCCCAAAAGCTCAAAATAAACAAGTTACAATTCACACAGCACAGGAAGCTCAAGAAGAAGGAGGACTTAAGTGAGGGTGCTTTGGTTCCTCTGAGAAAGGGAACAAAATACACACAGGAGCAATAAAGGAGAAAAAGTGTGGAACAAAGACTGAAGTAAAGGCTACCCAGAGACTGCCCTACCTAGGGATTCATCCTATAAATAGTCACCAAACCCCCACACCACTATGGACAACAAGAAGTGTATACCAAAAGGAACATGCCATTGTTGTCTCCAGAAGGACCCTGTCAGAGCCTTACAAATACAGAGGCAGATGCTAGCAGCCAACCATTGGTCAGGTTGTGGGGTCCCCAATGGAGGAGCTAGAGTTTGGTCCAGAGGAGCTGAAGGGGTTTACAGCCCCGTGGGAAGAACGACAATGTCGGCGATACCTCAGGACTCCCAGAGACTAAATCATCAGCCAAGGTGTACACATGGTTCCAGACAAAAATGTGGCAGAGGAATGCCTTGTCAGGCATCAGTGGGTGGAGTGGTCCTTGGCCAGGTGAAGGCTCTATAGATGCCCCAACAAAGGTAGGTGGGGAGTGTGGGAGTGGGTCAGGTGGAGGGGCATATACTAAGAGGCATGGGGTGGGAGGAGGAGCTGGAGGTTTGGGGGGAGAGGGGAAATCGGGAATGGTTTCACCATTGGAAATGTAAATGAAGATGAAATTCAATAAATAAAATAGAAAGAAAGAAAGAGAGAGAGAGAGAGAGAGAGAGAGAGAGAGAGAGAGAGAGAAAGAAAGAAAGAAAGAAAGAAAGAAAGAAAGAAAGAAAGAAAGAAAGAAAGAAAGAAAGAAAGAAAACAAGAGAAGTATACCAGAAAATGGTTACAGGTTGAAAGAATTAAGATTGTGAAAATGCTCCAAGACTGACAATATAGTTGGCCACAAAGCACACCTCTACAGATACAAGTAAATAGAAATAACTCCTTATATCCTATCAGACCACCGTGGACTAAAACTGGATTTCAACAACAGACACACCAGAAAGCCTACCCACTCAGGGAAACTAAACAACTCTCTACTCAGTGATCTTTGGGCCAGGAAATAAATAAAGAAAGAAATGAAAGAATTTCTAAAATTTAATGAAAATGAAGGCACAACATAACTAAATTTATGGGACACAATGAAAGCAGTGTTAAGAGGAAAGTTGTTAGTCCTCAGTGCCTCCACAAAGAAATTCAGAAGTTCTCATACCAGAAATTTAAAAGTACACCTGAAAGCTCTAGAAAAATAAAAGAAGCAAGCACACCAAAGAGGAGTAGAAGGTAGGAAATAATCTAAATCAGGGCTGGCATAAATCAATTAGGAACAATATAAAGAAATAATGAAACCAAAAGTTGTTTCTTTAAGAAAATCAACAAGATAGCCAAACTAACCAAAAGACAGAGAGATAGTATCCAAATAAAGAAAATCAGAAACAAAAAGGGAAAGATAATAACAGATGATGAGGAAATCAAAGAATTCCTCAGTCTTGCTTCAAAAGCATGTACTCCACAAAATTGGAAAAACTTAATGAAATAGATGATTTTCTAGACAGATGCCACTTACTAAAGCTAAATCAATACAAAGCAAACTATTTATACAGTCTTATAAACCCTAAGAAATAGGAGTCATTAAAAGTCTCCAAACCAAAATAAAACTAAGCCAGATGGTTTTAGTGCAGAATTCTACCAGACTTTCAAAGAAGAGCTAATGCCAATATTCCTCAAACTATTCCAAAAGATAGAAATTAATAGTGTCAAATTCATTCTTTGAGGCCACAGGCACCCTGATACCTAAACCACACAAGAACCCAACAAAGAGAATTTCAGACCAATTTCTCTTCTGAACATTGATGCAAAAATACTCAATAAAACATTTGCAAACAAAATCCAGGAACACATCAGAAATAGCATACACTATGATCATATAAGTTTTATCCCAGGAATGCAGGGATGGTTAAATATAAAAAAATTGCCAAACAAACTAAAATCCACATAAGCAAGCTGAAAGATAAAAGTCACATGATCATCTCATTAGATGCTGAAAACACATTGATAAAATCCAATATCACTTCATATTAAAAAGGTCAAAGCACATACCTAAACATAATAAAAGCAATATACCCGTAGCCAGTATCCAATAGTCAACATCAAATTAATGGAGAGTGCTGGAGTCTGAGAGTTGCCTCACAAAACACAAAAACACCAATCTCAGTCAGAAAGGGGTCATTTATTGAACTCAGACTCCAACACTGATCAAATCAGGGACATAGTTCAGATTTCAGGAGCAGAAGTTATAACAATGAACGTCTTTCTTTGTCAGCTTAAGAAGGAAAAAAATACAAAGAACACAGACAAATCATAACCATGTGCAAGAACTATTTCCCAGTAATCAGTTCTGACTCAAGGCATTTTAAACATAACAATTTATTTTGACTCATAACTCGATAGTTCCTATGTAAAGTGTTAATGAAATTTCTTAAAATTAACAAACTTCATACAGAGCATAAACAGGGGATATGGTCATAATAACCTTGCTCTGAGTCAAGTTATTTTTCTGTGACAATGACTGGTAGATGTATTACAGCAAAAATATGAAATATCTGGCAGTCATGGAACAAAATGGCTACAGTTATGCTAAGGGTGCAGGGAGACCTCAACAGAAGAAACTTAAAGCAATTCCTCTAAAATCAGGGACAAAACAAGGCTGCCCCCACTCTCTCCCTGTCTATTCAATATAATACTTGCAGTTATAGCTAGAGCAATAAGACAACAAAAGGATATCAAGGGCATACAAATCGGAAAGCACAAAGTCGAAGCATCACTATCCCCAGGTGATATGATAGTATATATAAGTGACCCCAAAAATTCTACCAGAAAATTCCTACACCTGGTAAACTCCTTCAACAAAGTTCTTTGATACAAAATTAATTCAAACAAATTAGTAGCCCTCCTTTATACAAATGATAAATGGGCAGAGAAAGAAATTAGGGAAGCAACACCTTTTACAATAGCCACAAATAATATGAAATATCTTGGTATAACTATAACCAAGCAGGTGAAAGACCTATAATAAAGCTTCAAGTTTCTAAAGAAAGAAGTGGAGGAAGATATAAGGAGATAAAAAGATCTCCTATGCTCATGGATAGGTAGGATTAACATAATGAAAATGACAGGCTACCTCTGGATCTGAAGCAGCTTGGGCCACGCACCCAATCCCCAAGCAGTGCAGAGGGCCAGCGGTGCATCTGGAGGCCGGCCACAGGGAGGCTGCTTGCTCAGGTGAGTCTATCTGACCCGGCAGAGCGGAGGATCTATCCAGAGGCCTCTGGCGGGAGCCTTCTGGTCGCCACCTCTAGATCAGAAGCAACCTGGGCCACAAGCCCTGTCCCCAAGCAGTGCAGAGGGCCAGCAGTGCATCTGGAGGCTGGCTGCAGGGAGGCATCTTGCAAGGGTGAGTCCTGCATTGACAACAAGACCAACTAACACCAGTGAGAACTAGATGGCAAAAGGCAAACGTAGGAACGTTACTAACAGAAATCAAGGCAATATGGCAGCATCTGAACCCAATTCTCTGTTAATAGCAAGTCCTGGATACCCCAACACTCCAGAAAAGCAAGATTTGGATGTAAAATAACTGGTTGTGATGCTGTTAGAAGAACACATGAAGTACATTAATAAATCTCTTAAAGAAATTCAGGAGAAAAATGATCAAAAGCTAGAAGCCCTTACAAGGGAAACACAAAAATCACTTAAAGGAATTCAGGAGAATATGAGTCAAACGATAGTAGCCAATAAGGAGAAAATGCAAAAATCACTTTAAAAAGTACAGAAGAAATTTGATCAACAGGCAGAAGTCATGAAAGAAGAATTACAGGAAAACACAAACAAGCAAGTGAAGGAACTGAGCAAAAATATCCAGGATCTAAAAATAGGAGTAGAAACAACTAAGAAATCGCAAAGGGAGACAACTTTGGAGATAGAAAACCTTGGGAAGAAATCAGGGACCATAGATGCAAATATCAACAACAGAAAACAAGAGATAGAAGAAAGAATCTCAGATGCTGAAGATACCATAGAAACCATGGACTCAACGGTCAAAGAAAATGCAAAATGCAAAAAACGTGTAACCCAAAACATCCAGGAAATCCAGGACACATTGAGAAAGCCAAACCTAAGGATCATAGGCATAGATGAGAGCAAAGATTTACAACTTAAAGGGCCAGCAAATATCTTCAATAAAATTATGGAAGAAAACTTCCCTAATCTAAAAAGAGAGATACCCATGAATATACAAGAAGCCTACAGAACTCCAAACAGACTGGACCAAAACAGAAATACATCCCGTCACATAATAATCAAAACCCCAAATGTACTAAACAAGGAAAGAATATTAAAGGCAGTAAGAGAAAGAGGCCAAGTAACATAAAGGAAGACCTATCAGAATCACACCAGACTTCTCACCAGAGACTATGAAAGCTAGAAGATCCTGAGCAGATCTCATGCAGACTCTAAGAGAACAAAAATGCCAGCAAAAACTTCTATACCCAGCAAAACTCTCAATCACCATAGATGGAGAAACCAAGATATTCCATGACAAAATCAAGTTCACCCAATATCTTACCACAAACCCAGCCCTACAAAGGATAATAGGAGGAAAACACCAATACAAGGAGGGAAACTTCACCCTGGAAAATGCAAGATAGTAACCTTCTTTCATCAAATCCAAAAGAAGATAACCAATCAAATATAAAAGATAACATCAAAAATGACAGGAAGTAATAATCACTATTCCTTAATATCTCTTAACATCAATGGACTCAATTCCCCAATAAAAAGACATAGACTAAAAGACTGGATACGTAAACAGGATCCTACATTTTGCTGCATACAGGAAACATACCTCAGGGTCAAAGACAAACACTACCTTAGAATAAAAGGCTGGAAGACAATTTTACAAGCAAATGGTCTCAGGAAACAAGCCGGAGTAACCATTCTAATATCAGATAAAATTGTCTTTCAACCTAAAGTCATCAAAAGAGACACTGAGGGTCACTTCTTGCTGGTCAAAGGAAAAACACACCAAAAAGAACTCTCAATCCTGAACATCTATGCTCCAAATGCAAAGGCACCCTCATTCATAAAAGAAACTTTACTAAAGCTCAAAGCACACATTGCACCTAACACAATAATTGTGGGTGACTTCAACACTGCACTTTCCTCAATGGACCGATCAGGAAAACAGAAACTAAACAGGGACACAGTGAAACTAATTGAAGCTTTGAACCAATTAGGGTTAACAGATATATATATAGAACATTTCACCCTAAAGCAAAAGAATATACCTTTTTCTGAGCACCTCATGGTAACTTCTCCAAAATAGACCATATAATTGGTCACAAGACAGACCTCAACAAATATATGAAGAGTGAAATAATCCCATGCCTCCTATCAGATCACTATGGAGTAAAAGTGGTCTTCAATAGCAACAAAAACAACAGAAAGCCCACATACACATGGAAACTGAACAATAATCTACTCAATGATACCTTGGTCAAGGAAGAAATAAACAAAGAAATCAAAGACTTTTTAGAATTTAATTAAAATGAAGACACAACATACCCAAATCTATGGGACACAATGAAAGCAGTGCTAAGAGGAAAACTCATAGCCCTGAGTGCCTCCAAAAAGAAACTGGAGAGAGCATACACTAGCAGCTTAAGACACACCTGAAAGCCCTGGAGCAAAAAGAAGCTATTTCACCCAGGAGGAGTAGAAGGCAGGAAATCATCAAACTCAGGGCTGAAATCAATCAAGTAGAAACTGAGAGAACAATACAAAGAATCAACAAAACCAGGAGCTGTTTCTTTGAGAAAATCAACAAGATAGATAAACCCTTGCCAGACTAACCAAAGGGCACAGAGACAGTATCCAGCTCAACAAAATTAGAAATGAAAGGGGAGATATAACAACAGAAACTGAGGAAATTCAAAAATCAGATAGTACTATCAAAGCCTATACTCAACACAACTGGAGAATCTGGAGGAAATGAACAATTTCCTAGACAGATACCAAACACCAAAATTAAATCAGGATCAAATAGATCATCTAAACAGTCCCATAACCCCTAAAGAAATAAAAGGGGTCATAGAAAGTCTCCCAACCAAAAAAAGCACAGGACCAGATGGCTTCAATGCAGAATTCTATCAGACCTTCAAAGAAGACCTAACACCAATACTCTTCAAACTGTTCCACAAAATAGAAAGAGAAGGAACACTACCCACTCGTTCTATGAAGCCACAATTACGCTGATACCAAAACCACACAAAGATCTAACAAAGAAAGAGAACTTCAGGCCAATTTTCCTTATGAATATCGATGCAAAAATACTCAATAAAATTCTTGCCAACCGAATCAAAGAACACATCAAAATGATCATCCACCAAGATCAAGTGGGCTTCATCCCAGGGATGCAGGGATGGTTCAATATATGGAAATCCATCAATGCAATCCACTACATAAACAAGCTCAAAGAAAAAGAACATATGATCATTTCATTAGATGCTGAAAAGGCATTTGACAAAATTCAGCGTCCTTTCATGCTAAAAATCTTGGAAAAAACAGGAATTCAAGGCCCATACCTAAACATCGTTAAAGCAATATACAGCAAACCGGTAGCCAACATCCAACTAAATGGAGAGAAATTTGAAGCAATCCCACTAAAATCAGGGACTAGACAAGGCTGCACTCTCTCTCCATATCTTTTCAATATAGTACTTGAAGTCCTAGCTAGAGCAATTAGATAGCATAAGGAGGTCAAATGTATACAAATTGGAAAGGAAGAAGTAAAATTATCACTATTTGCAGATGCCATGATAGTATACTTAAGTGACCCAAAAAACTCCACCAGAGAACTCCTACAGCTGATAAACAACTTCAGCAAAGTGGCAGGTTATAAAATCAACTCAAGCAAATCAGTTGCCTTCCTATACTCAAAGGATAAGCAGGCTGAGAAAGAAGTTAGGGAAATGACACCCTTCACAATAGCCACAAACAATATAAAGTATCTTGGTGTGACTCTAACCAAACAAGTGAAAGATCTTTACGACAAGAACTTCAGGTCTCTGAAGAAGGAAATCAAAGAAGACCTCAGAAAATGGAAAAATCTGCCCTGCTCGTGGATTGGCAGGATTAATATAGTTAAAATGGCCATCTTGCCAAAAGCAATATACAGATTCAATGCAATCCCCATCTAAATCCCAACTCAGTTCTTCACAGAGTTAGAAAAAGCAATTCACAAATTTATCTGGAATAACAAAAAACCCAGGATAGCTAAAACTATTCTCAACAGTAAAAGAACTTCTGGGGGTATTAGTATCCCAGACTTCAAGCAATACTACAGAGAAATAGTGTTTAAAACTGCATGGTATTGGCACAGGGACAGGCAAGTGGACCAATGGAATAGAATTGAAGACCCAGAAATGAATCCACATACCTATGGTCACTTCATCTTCGACAAAGGAGCTAAAAACATCCAATGGAAAAAAGATAGCCTTTTCAACAAATGGTGCTGGCTCAACTGGAGGTCAGCATGCAGGAGAATGTGAATTGATCCATTCTTATCTCCTTGTACTAAGCTCAACTCCAAGTGGATCAAGGACCTCCACATGAAACCAGACACACTGAAACTAATAGAAAAGAAACTGGTGAAGACCCTTGAGGACATAGGCACAGGGGAAAAGTTCCTGAACAGAACACCAGTAGCTTATGCTCTAAGATCAAGAATTGACAAATGGGATCTCATAAAATTACAAAGTTTCTGTAAGGCAAAGGATACCATCAAAAGGACAAATCGGCAACCAACAGATTGGGAAAAGATCTTCACCAACCCTACATCCGATAGAGGGCTAATATCCAAAATATACAAAGAACTCAAGAAGTTAGACCCCAGGGAACCAAATAACCCTATTGAAAAATGGGGTATAGACCTAAACAAAGAATTTTCGCCTGAAGAAATTCGGGTGGCCGAGAAGCACCTTAAGAAATGCTCAACATCATTAGCCATTAGGGAAATGCAGATCAAAACAACCCTGAGATTTCACTTCACACCAGTCAGAATGGCTAAGGTTAAAAACTCAGGAGACAGCAGGTGTTGGAGAGGATGTGGAGAAAGAGGAACACTCCTTCACTGCTGGTGGGATTGTAAGATGGTACAACCACTCTGGAAATCAGTCTGGCAGTTCCTAAGAAACCTGGGCATGACACTTCCAGAGGACCCTGCTATACCTCTCCTGGGCATATACCCAGAGGATTCCCCAGCATGCAATAAGGACACATGCTTCACTATGTTTGTAGCAGTCTTATTTATAATAGCCAGAAGCTGGAAAGAACCCAGATATTCCTCAATGGAGGAATGGATACAGAAAATGTGGTATATATACACAATGGAGTACTATTCAGCAATTAAAAACAATGAATTCATGAATTTTTTAGGCAAGTGGGTGGAACTGGAAAATATCATCCTAAGCGAGGTAATGCAATCACAAAATGCAATGGAATTTAATCATTGATAAGTGGATATTAATTAGCCCTGAAACTCTGAATACTGAAGATACAATTAGCATATCAAATGATTCCCATGAAGAAGGAAGAAGAGGGCCCTAATCCTGGAAAGGCTTGATCCAGCATTGTAGGGGAGTACCAGGACAGAGAAAAGGGAGGGGGAAAGACAGGAGAATGGATGGAGAGAAGAGGACTTATGGAACATATTTGGGGGGGGGGGGGACTGGGAAAGGGGAAGGCTTTTAGAATGTAAACAAAGAATATAGAAAATAAATTAAAAAATTAAAAAAGGGAAAAAAAGGGGAAGAAAAAGAAAATGGCCATCTTCCCAAAAGCAATTTACAGACTCAATGCAACCTCCATCAAAAGTCCAACACAATTATTCATAGACATTAAAAGATCAATTCTCAACTTCACATGGAAAAGCAAAGAACCCATGATAGCTAAAACAATCATGAACACTAAAAAAGTTTCTGGAAATAACAGCATCCCTGACCAAAAGCTGTACTACAGAGCAATAGTAATATAAACTTCATGGTATTGATATAGAAAAATGCATGTTGATCAATGGAATCGAATGAAAGACCGTGAAATAGACCCTCACTTGATTTTTGACAAAGAAGGCAAAACAATACAATAGAATACAGAAACCATCTTCAATAAAAGGTGCTACTCTAACTAGATGTCTGCATGTAGAAAAATACAAATCGATCTATATCATCCTGCACAAAACTAGCGTCCAAGTGGATCAAAGACCTCAACACAAAATGAGATACACTAAATCTAATACAAGAGTAAGTAGAGAATACCCTTGAACTCATTGGTACAGAAGACAACTTCCTAAACAGAACACCACTGGCTCAGGCTCTAAGATCAATAATTAATAAATGGGACCTCCTGAAATTGAAAAGCTTCTGTAAGAAAGGACATTGTCAAATTGTAGGCAAATGGCAACCTACATAGGTTGTACAGCTCAGTCTTCCTGTGGGTCCTGAACACCTGGAGTGGAGGCTATCCCTAAAGCTGTTGACCATCTGTGGAATATGTTTCCCTAGCTGAGTTGCCTTGTCAGGCCTCAGTGGGAGAGACTGGGTCTAACCTAGCAAAGACCTGATGTGCCAGGGTGGGGGACACACAAGGCAGGTCTCTATCTGCTCATAGGAGAACAGGAGGAGGATGGGGAGGGATTATGGGAGAGGGACTTGGAGGGGCAGTGATTGGGATGTAAAATGAATTAATTAATTAATAACAGAATGAAAAGATTATGAAAAATCTATCATGATAATCTTTGATAGATTATGGCATTCTATCAAAAGCCATATACAGATTCAATGCAATCTCAACCAAAACCCACATCTTATTCTTCACAAAAATATAAAACAAACTATCCTAAAATTCATATGGAACCACTAAAGACCCTGGGTTAGCCAAAACAATCCTAAGCAAAAAGAGTAGTACTGGAGGAATTATCAATACAAACCTTAGGACATATTATAGAGCAATAGTAATAAAAACAGCATGGTGCTGGCTTTATAATAAGCTTGTGTATTAATGGAACAAAACAGAAAACCCAAACATAAGTATACGTAACTACAAACATCTGTCATTTGACAAGAAGATGAACACACACACTGGAGAAAAGTCAGCATCGTCAGTATACAGTGCTGAAAAATCTGTATGTCCATATGTAGAAGAATGAAATCAGAACCATTTTTATTATCCTTCATTAAAAAAAAAATGATGCCCTTAAAACTTGACCTAGGAAATGAGCAGTTGTCACTCTTTTAATATCTGACACATTACACATAAAATCAAAAGCAGTGAAAAAATAAAAAGAGCTGTTTCATGATAATAAAGGGAACAATACATAAAGAGGAATTATGCTTCTAAATACATGTTCAAACACAAGTGCTCTGAGTTTCATAAAACATACCAGTCAATGTAAAAGTCACATAACTATCACAATAGTAGCAGTTGCCTTTAATACCATAATCTCATGAATTGGCCAGTCTTTCCAACAAAAACTAAACAGAAAACTATGAGACTTAAATGACATCACTCAAGTAGACTTAACACACCCCCTACAGAGTATTTTATCCAAATGCTATAGAAGACACGTTCTTCTTAACGACCCATAAAACTTTCTCCCTAATAGATCATCTTGTAGGACACAAAGCAAGTCTACACAAATACAGAAAAATATGAAATAATCACTTATATCCTATCACAATGTAAGAATAATACATATTAATAACAAGATAAATCCTAGAGCACAGACAACCTTGTGAAGATTAAACAACACATTATGGAATAACCAATGGGTTTTCAAAGAAGTCAAGAAGGAAATTTCTCTTAATTACTATAATTAAATGAAAATGAAAATGCCATACCAAAACCTATGGACTATAATACAAGTAGTCTCAAGATGGAAGATCACAGCATATAAATATAAGAAATCATAGGATTTTCACATAAATAATACAGTGGTACAACTTAGATCCCTGGGAAAATTTAAAAAAAAAATTCAAACCCAAATCAAACATCATTAAGATCAGAGTGAGAGTTAGAGCCACAGGTACATGGTGAATTGTTTAGCTTAAAACAGCCCTGAGGTAGCTGTGGATCCAGGTTGGGTAGCAGATCTGAACCAAGGGAAAGTCTTAGAGCTGCATGGAGAATTCCAAATTGCCCAGTGGCTTCATGATTTCAGTAGAAGTTATAGCCCCTGAGTGGATAATGAATCTGAACCAAGATAAAGCCTACACTTAAGCAAGGAGTTCCACAACTTGCCGGAAATAGTGCAGACCCAGTAATGACTCCAGATGACTCAAGACAATACCTTACCCTTGGAGAAAGACTAGAGATAAAACCTCTGCCTCTAAATACCAGTCCACCTTGATTCAATTATGTACTGATTATTGGAAATGCATCCAATAACAGGCAAGTTTGATTTAAAAAATATATCAAAAAGAAAGAAAAAGTCTGCCAACAAATTAAGTCCAGATGCACAAATCTAAGCAAAAATAAAAATATGAAAAACCAAGATGCTGTATCTTCTCCAAAAATTACAAATCTAATAGTAATGTCCCTCAATAATATTCTTTCCCTGGAAGAAATTCCAGCCTAAGAATTTAAATAATGATTCTATGTCTTTAAAAACAATTAGTGAGTGCACTTTAGCAAAACAAAAAGAACTGAGTTACATAAAGTAGTCAATCTAAGTTACAAAAAACTCATTCAATAAAGAAAACTGCCAAAGAAAAATAAAAATGAAGTTGAAAATTAAAAGTTGAATAAACCAAGTGAAAAGCACACTGGAAATCCTCGCTAACAGAATGGAATATGAGAAAAACAGAGTGTCAGGGCTAGAAGACAAGACAGAGGGATTGGATCACATGGTAAAGACCAATAATAAACATGCAAAAATGGAACAATGGGGAGAGCTCTTGGACACAGTTAAAGACCAAACCTTTGCATTACTGTCATAGAAGTAGAATAGTGCCTCCATTCAAGCTTAGAAAATACTTTAAATCAAATCAAATTCATTTTTTTTAATTAAGAGAAAGGAATTCCCAGCCTGGAACATGAAGCATAATAACAGCAAATAGACAAGATAAAGAAACTCTTCATAGCATACTATACTTAGAATATTAACATCCAATGATTTTAAAAGGAGATCTGGAGAAAACTTCAAGAGAGAAAGATGAAGTCACTTAAAAAGCCAAGTCTGTCAGAATAAAACTGGCATTTCTATAGAAATATTTAAGGCTATAGAGACCTGGAAAGATATAGTCCATGTTCAGAACGACCACAAACTTCAACCGAGACTATCATACTCAGCAAAACTGTTAAAACTGAAGGAGTAACAAAGACTTTGCACGATAAGATAAACTAAAGAAACTTATCGCTACTGAAATAACTCTAGGGAAGATACTGAAAGCAATACTTCAAGCTGAAGAGAAGGCTAAATACATCAAAGACATGGCAGGAAATAAATAATTCCAGGAGAGTTAAGCAAAAGAGTTCTAGAAAAATACCACAAAATGAACAAATTAACAGAAATTAATACATGTCTTTCAGTAATTCTCAAGGCATCAAAAAGAAAGGATTTGTTTGAGGGGCAAACAAAGTGAAAAATCAGAGAAAGATTTGGCAAAATGATTTATAAATAGGATACACCCAGCTCTCCTGAGAACAGACAGGAAAGGGGCTGCTTAAGGCAGTTCAGTGTGTTGAGGGGCAGTGCTGTAGAGTTGAGTTTGCAGCAGTTCAATCGATGGCAGTTCAATTCATGAAGTTTAGAGGCCAGTTTTAACAGGACAGTTTTATAGACCAGTTGCAAAGAGAACAATCTATACACAGGTTAAGACAGAACAAGCCAGGGAGTGAGAAGGAGCCAGAACATTAGAACAGATTGCTAGAGTTAGCTTGAGGCCAATCAGAGTGATTCAGTGAGAAGATGAAAGAAGTCAGTTTGAATTAGTCAACTTGGAAAGGAGTTTGGGCTGGAACAGCTGAGTTGAACCAGTCAGCGAGAGTTCAGAAAGAACTAGAATGTGTGAGTTTATTCAACAGTAAGCACCTGAAACAACAATTTCATGTGGTGAATAAAAGTTGCACTTATACTCCTCTGCTTTCAGACATACAGAGGGCTACAGAGATCTTCTGGAGGTGTGCCATGTGACAGGTTCTGCAATGATTTTGTGCACTTCATGTGTACCTCTTTTTGTTAGTCTTGCTGAAAAGCCACATAAAACCTCTAGGTCACTCTTCTCTGATGCTTACAAAGAATTTATTTAGCAGTGGCATGCAGAGACCCCATGAACTTGGTTCATGTTTGTTGGCAGCAAACATGGAGCAAGAGTAAGACATGCCCCTTTTCTGTGCTAAAGATGGATGGTTTTCACTCATAACTCACCCTGTTTTGAATACTTCAATCATTTGTGTCTGCCATTGCAAGTGAAGTTGCTGTTAAAATAAGGTCTTAGTTGACCTTATTTTAACAGCAACTTTTGAGAACAGACTGGCATAAGACTTTATACATCACTCACTTGGCTTACAATATTATTTGTTTGCAAATAGTTGCATAGTCCTTTAACAATATTGTATATTCATCCTAAATAAGCTAGATATATTGTCCCAGACCTTGTTATAGAATATCTCTACTGTCTTTTCCAAATGTTGTTGATATTAATACTTTAAATACAGACTACATATAGAAAGAAACTTAATTGCTCATGAAGATAATCTTCATTTGTTTTTGAGTTTGTCAGCTACTCATGATGCCACAAATATGCTAGATTAATCATTTGGCCCTCCTCACATACATATAATTGGGATAGAAAAAATAATTAGTTTTTATACATACACTGGGATATATTCATCATTCCCAAAATTTTAAAGGTTTTCTGGGAAAACAAAACTTATGAAACCTTAATGAGGCTACTAGCTGCCTAGGTATTTTGTCAAACATTATTCTATGTGTTTTTAATGACATGATTGTTTGTGCAAGCGTATTGAATTAAATAAATTGTACTCTGAGATGGAATATGCCTCCTCTAATCCTCAGCAGGCAGGACTGAAAAAAGGGCACTGGAAAAAAAAAACAGAGTCCCCCATGAGTTAAGGAGAACTCTTCAAAGTGAGCATGCTCTACTAGATCATAGCTGCTCTGAAATGACAGCAGATTTTCTTCCCTCATTCCTTTGGGGACTGATTATCATTGCAGTCACTACCTCCATAGAATTGCTAGGAAACTGATACATGTGAAGATAAAAAATAAAATAAAACAAAACAATAAAATAAAAGGTAAGAGACTTTTCAAGGATTTCTTAGAGAGGACTCACTCTCACGCCTAACGTGAGGACTAATGTAGATGCTTAAGGCCTTTTCTGTCCAAGATAAAAATTACTTCCAAGCTTGGGGTTGTGTTGAGTCCCGGCTAGAAGACAGAGATGGAAGGAAAAAAGTAAATACCAGAAAGCATTCTGGACTTGATCAGCCTGCTACTATTGTCTTTCAAAAAAATTCATGAATGGATTTTTCATTAAGACAACCTAGTCTGGTCTTCAAATTGTATTCTCCAGATAGGTGCTAGATTCACAGCTGTGTGCCACAGTGCATACGGCTCTACTGTGTTTTCAAACCTCTTATGTTCCATGTATTGTTGGTATCTTATGATTGCATTCAGTGAGATGGGCAGACTGCATTGTACCTGTTCTTTCTTGACCAAATGAAATTCGCATTCTCCTTACATTGAATAAAAATGTTGCCATCCATGTTCTGATTAAAACCTCTTATTGAAGTCATCAGTGTTCTCAATAATGAGAAATCCATTGTTTCTATCCTCGTTAGAATGGCATTTAAACCTTTGACAAATCTTACCTTCTTTCAGAAGCCATTTCTATCTACTTTATTCAAAGCCACAAAGTTCTCCTATGATTCCCTTGCTTTTTTTCTTCTGTTTTGCATCCTTTCAATGATTATTTACTTCCTCAAATTCAGAGAGTTTAGAAATGTATTATATTCATTCTTGCCACAGTAAAACATAGTATACATGATATCATCACACATTATATTTTATTTATTTATTTATTTATTTATTTATTTATGTATTTAATTCCATGTGTGTTCTTTTCTGATTGGGTTACCTCACTTAGGATGATATTTTCCAGTTCCAACCATTTGCCTAAGAATTTCATGAATTCATTGTTTTTAATTGCTGAGTAGTATTCCATTGTGTAAATATACCACATTTTCTGTATCCATTCCTCCATTGAGGGACATCTAGGTTCTTTCCAGATTCTCGCTATTATAAATATATATATATATATATATATATATATATATATATATATATATATATATATATATATGGCTGCTATGAACATAGTGGAGCATGTGTCCTTATTGCATGCCGGGGAATCCTCTGGGTATATGCCCAGGAGTGGTATAACAGGGTCCTCCGGAAGTGTTATGCCCAGTTTTCTGAGGAACCACTAGACTGATATCCAGAGTGGTTGTACCAATTTGCAATCCCACCAGCAGTAGAGGAGTGTTCCTCTTTCTCCACATTCTCACCAACATCTGCTTGTCTCCTGAGTTTTTAATCTTAGCCATTCTGACTGGTGTGAAGTGAAATCTCAGGGTTGTTTTGATTTGCATTTCCCTAATGACTAATGATGTTGAACATTTCTTAAGGTGCTTCTCAGCCATTTGAAATTCTTCAGGTGAAAATTCTTTGTTTAGCTCTGTACCCCATTTTTAATAAAATTACTTGGCTCTCTGGAGTCTAACTTCTTGAGTTCTTGGTATATATTGGATATTAGCCCTGTTAGATGTAGGGTTGGTGAAGATCTTTTCCCAAGTTGTTGGTTGCTATTTTGTCTGATTGACAGTGTCCTTTGCCTTACAGAAACTTTGTAGTTTTATGAAGTCCCATTTGTCAATTCTTGATCTTAGAGCATAAGCTATTGGTGTTCTGTTCAGGAACTTTCCCCCTGTGCCCATGTCCTCATGGGTCTCCCCAGTTTCTTTTCTATTAGTTTCAGTGTGTTAGGTTCTATGTGGAGGTCCTTGATCCACTTGGAGTTGAGCTTAGTACAAGGAAATAAGAATGGATCAATTTGCATTCTTCTGCATGCTGACCTCGAGTTAAACCAGTGTGGTCACACTTCTGAAGCAAGCTCTTTTGCTCTTGGCAACTATCAGTTAACAACAATTCCACAGCTAGATATTACTTCAAGCACATGCCCTGCCCATCCTGAGATTTTTGTATGGATTGAGCTTATGTGAGCTGACACAACCATTGTAAATTCATATGTACCATTGCCCTGTTATGACAGGAAAACTGTTTCCTTGTCTTCATCCACCACCTCCAGTTCTTCAGTCATCCTCCCTTTTCTCTGTTAGTGTACTACAAGCTGGTAACTACTCTCTAGAAAACAGTGTGGAGAATCCTCAAAAAGATAAAAATACATCTACCACACAGTCCAGCTCTATCAATCTTGGGCATACACCCAAAGGACTCTATACCCTCCTATAGAGTATATCTGCTCATTTATAGTTATTGATGCACTATTCAAAATATCCAGTAAGTGAAAACAGCCTAGATGCCCATCCGTTGATGGATAAATAATAAAAATATAGGATATTTTTATACAATGAAATATTATCAGTTGTTTAGAATGTGTATATGAAAATGATAAAGCTGCAAAAGATCATTGTAAGTAAAGAAACTCAGATCCAGATGTGCTTGAATGTGCACATACTTTTACTGGAATAAAAATAATCCTCTATATTTCCTGTTAATCTGCTAATTTAGAAGCAAATGAATCATAAGGAAAGTCTGCCGATGTTTTCATGATTTGTAAGTCAGGGCTAAGTCATTTAATTTGTGTGTGTGTGTGTGTGTGTGTGTGTTATTAAAGGAGGAACAATTATTTTAAAAAAACTAAATATTTACCTGAAATTCTCTGATCAAGGCAATACTGTTCCAACATTGAAAAATTATTTTAAATGCTATAAAGTTAATTGTGGTATATGTCTTTTGAAGATCACAAAGTTAAAAGCTAATACAATTACTGTCAATTATTAGTTGAATTTTCCTTTTATTTAACTGAAAGAAATAATGACAAATAAAAGAAATAGATATAATAATGTAATATTCAAAAATGAACATTTCAGATTGTTTCTGATAACTTCTTTGTACCCATATCAGATAAAATTGTCATTCATAAGTAAATTTTCCTCATGTCAAATTTGCCATTTTATTATTAATAACAAAAATTGTATCTTATTTTCTATCAAAATTCACCTTTTTGGTTATAATACTGCTACTAACCTAGTTTCCTATCATTTATTTCATGGAAATGTAAGCTGAAGACAATCCAAATCTGAAGTTTCCTTACAGATGAGAGTTGAAGAATAAAACCAAAAATACTCTGAAAATACACTAATAGTTGGCATAAGACCATTAAATTTATCCTTAAGTGTCTGCTATTGATTAGCTTGAGTTAGACAGATCAAAGCTGTCAACATAGGTCCTAAAGCTATAGAACTACTGAAGAAAAAATACAGTGTACACATAAACATACAGGCACAAGTATAGATTTCTAAATAGGATTCCAGTGCTAACAACGAGTCCAACAATAGATTCAACAGTCAAAAGTGGAATGTCAATAGGAAATTATTGATCAAGAGAAGAGGCAGCCCACAGAATGTGAGAAAACCTTTGCCAAGTATTATGTCTGATAGAGAATTAATGTCTAGAATATACAGAGAACTAAAAAGAGGGAAATGGAGACTAAATACCAAAAATAAGGAGAGAAAGACTAACCTAGTTAAAACAGAATTGAACAATCTCAAACGAAGAATTACAAATGGATTGTAAAAAATTTAAGTGGCATTCAACATCTTCAGTCATCAAGAAAATACTGATGAAAATGCTTACCAATTTCATTTTACCCAAATCAGAATGGTTATCACCAAGAATACAGATAACCACAAATCCTGGCATGGGCGTGGGAAGACAGGAGTGCTTATACACTGTTGGTGAAAGGGAAATCAGAAAGAAAGTTTCTCAAAAATACAAAAACAAAAACATAAACTACCATATGACTTAACTATACCACTCCTGGACATATACCCAAAGGGCTCTATGCTACTGAAAAGTTTGATACACACTCATGTTTGCTGCTGCTCTACTCACAATAGCTAGGAAATGGAAGCTGTCTAGATACATATCAAATGATGACTAGACAATGAATTGTGAAGCATGTACACAGTAGAATTTTATTCACCTGCAAAGAAAAACTAAATTATAAAATTTGCAGATAAATGGATGGAACTTTGTAAAATTATGAGGTAACCCAAGCCCAGAAAGACAAGCTACACATTCTTTTGCACTTGTCCATTATAGCCTCAAATGTTCACTTTTGTGTGTTTAACTTCAAGCAAGTTTGGAATCCAGGAAATTAGAATGAGCCACCGATGGAGGATGATTTAAGGGAAAGGGGATAGTAGAAATGGGTATAATAATAAAGACGGGGAATAGTATGGAGAATGGTTAAGCAAGACAAGGACATGGATTAGCAAGATAAAGGTGTGTGATGAAGTATCAACTAAAATGAAGGACACATGATAGAACTCTAATCCCTTCCACACACATACAAAAAAGGTTTTTAGCCTTACCACCCAGAACACCCAAAACAAGACAGGCTATTATCACTGATCTTGGTGTCCCACCAGAAATAGACAGTAACATACTATTCGTCCAGTGTTGATTTGAATGAGAATGGCCCCCATAGGCTCACTTGAGTCATTGACCCCAGATGTGGAACTCTGGGGGAAGAATTAAGGGGTATGGCCTGGTTGGAGGAGATACGTTTTACTAGGAAAGTGAGGCTTAATTGGAAATCCTCCTAGGAGCTTTGGAAGACAATACTTATGAGTGCAATGTAAACTACAAAGGCCACCTCAAGAGGTTTCAGAGAGGAACAATATCATCAACTAACATATACACCATTCTGTGATATTTTGACAAAGAATATGGCTGCTTCTGCTATTGTCCTAAAATTCAGACTGGGTCTAAATTGAAAAGTATTGGATTAATTTTCTGTCCAGGACTTTGAAGACAGTCTAAAATTGGTTCTGGTGTATGGTTATTAATACTCATCCTTGGACAGATATAGGATGGAAAGACCAAGCAGAGCAGAGAGAAGTAAAAACGTGTCTCATCACCAGCCCTGCAAATAGACTGCTTTGCAGGTATCTCTCTTCCCACCCTTCCCCCATTCTGCAGAGATGCTGCTGAACCTTGTACTGGATCCAGGTTTCTCCCTCCCTGTGGTCTCGCCAAGCCCTCTCTTCCAGCCCATTCCCATCCTTTTGTGTCAAACCCCAATACCTAGAAACACTTTTTACTCCATGAGCCTCCACACCCAGTGGCCACTCCTGACAGGGACTCAGTAAGTGCTTCACACTGTCCTTCCTATCCTCCATTCCAGTGTTGGTATTCTCAACCTCGGCCCCAATAACAGTCTGTTTGCCGGTGCCACTGTTATCCTTAGCTATACTTGAGGCCCATTTGAAGGATTCTCTTACCACACATCTCCAAATCCCTGGGGACCCCACTTCCTGGTGTAGATAGGATCTCCTTGGCTATTTGCTGTAGCCCTTCTCACCCACTCTATTCCTCTCCATACCTACTGATATGCAGAAAGAACCAGCACATTTTCTTAAAATCAAACTCATGAAATTTTCTCCAAAACTGACCGCATACTGCTATACAAAGCAAGTTGGAACCAATATAAGAAAATAGAAATAACGCCCTGCATTCTACTTGATCACCACCATTAAAGCTGGCTATAACAACAATAGAAACTATACAGACTCATAACTGAATGGAAAGTAGGTCAAGACAGAAACTAAGGAAGATTTTAGCCTTTCCTTCCGCCGTCCTCCTGTACAGGAGGCAGCCATGATGCTCAGCCAGAATGGCGAGATCCTGAAGCCCCGCTTCCTCAAGGATTGGCAGCAGCGAGTGGACACGTGATTCAACCAGCTGGCACGCAAGATCCGCAGACACAAGGCCCGGCAGGCGAAAGCACGCCACAGTGCTCCTTGCGTCGGGACACATCAGGCCCATTGTGAGATGCCCAACAGTTAGATACCACACCAAGGGACGGGCTGGCAGCGGCTTCAGTCTGGAGGAACTCAGGGTGCCTGGTATCCACAAGGAAGTGGCTCGCCTCTCAGGACCAAGAGCCATCCTCTGCTACTTAAGCAGCTGGAGCCAAGGGAAGCATGAGTGGGTGGGTGAGTGAGTGAGTGAGTGAGTGGGTGGGTGGGTGAGCTGGGGGCGAGGGACAGGATGGAGGGTTACAAGAGGGGAAACCAGGAAAGGGGATAACATTTGATATGTAAATAAAAAACATCTAATATTTATATCTAATATATTATTTATATCTAATTCTTTAAAAAAGCAAAAAGAAAGAAAGAAAGAAAGAAAGAAAGAAAGAAAGAAAGAAAGAAAGAAAGAAAGAAAGAAAGAAAGAAAGAAAGAAAGAAAGAAAGAAAGAAAGAAAGAAAGAAAGAAAGAAAAAAGAAAATGACTCGCACCATCAGCATCACTGTGGACGCAAGGAGGCGGAACAAGTCCACGGAATCAGTGCGGGGCCAACGAGCAGTCACTGAAGGCGTTCTGCTCCAAGCTCATACATTTCCCCAGGAAGCCTTCTGCTCCGAAGGAGACAGTTCTGCTGAAAAGCTTAAATTGGCCACGCAGCTGACAGGACCTGTGATACCCATCCGGAATGTGTACAAAAAGGAAAAGGCCAGAGTCATCAAAGAAGAAGAGAAGTCTTTTGCCAGTCTCCGAATGGCCCGGCTCTTTGGCATCCGAGCAAAAAGGGCGAAGGAAGGTGCAGAGCAAGACGTTGAAAAGGAAAAGTAACGCGTGGCTGGAGAGTTGCAATAAATTTTCCATAAAGAAAAAAAAAAGAAGGAATTTAAAGACTTTCTAAAATTGAATGAAAATGAAATTACATCATACTCTTAATCTATAGGAAACAATGAAGATAGCACTGCCTAAGAGGCAAGAACATAGCTCCAAATGTCTACATAATAATAATAATAATAGTATTTGGGGTTGTGAGCCTAGCCTTTAATGGCTGAGCCAGGAGCCTAGCATGGCTACCCTCCAGGAGGCCCAACAAGCCTTTGAAAGTCAGATGCAGATTCTTACACCCAACCAACCAATGGACAAAAGCTGTGGACCCCTGTGGTCGGATGAGGGAAAGGAAGGAAGAAGCTGAGGAGGAGGGCGACCACCTAGGAAGACCAGCAGTCTCAACTAACCTGGACCCAGAGATCTCTCAGACACTGAGCCACCAACCAGGCAGCACACATCAGCTGGTATGAGGCCGACACATATACAGCAGAGAACTTCTGGGTCTGGACTCAGTGAGAGAAGATGCACCTAACCCTCGAGAGACTGGGGCCCAGGGAGTGGGGAAATCTGGCTCGGTGCAGGTGGGGTGCACAGGGAGTGGGGAGGTCTGGCTGAGTGGAGTGGGGGTGGGTACATCCTCTTGGAGGCAGGGGAGGAGGAATGGGATGAGGAACAGTCTGAGGGCAGACCAGTAGGGAAAACGACTGGACTGTAAATAAGATTGAAGGAGGAATAGGAGGAGGAGGAAGAAAATAATAATAATAATAATAATAATAATAATGGAGAACTTTTATATTACCAATGTAATTCCACACCTAAAAGCTCTAAAACAAAAGGAAAACATGACACCCAATAAAAAAGTAGTAGGCAGGAAAAAAATGAAACATTGCTAAAATCAATTAAAAAAAGATTCAATGAAACAAATATTTGGTTCTTTGAGAAAAACAATTAAGATTGATAAACGCTTAGCCAAATTAGTTAAAAGATGGAGAGAGGAGATCCAAATTAATAAAATTAGAAACTAAAAGAGAAACATCACAACAGGAACTAAGAAAATCCAGAGATTCATAGGGACACATTTGAAAAACTCTGTCCTTGACCAAACTGGAAAACCTAAAAGAAATGTGTAAGTTTCTTGCTATATACAACCTACTTAAGTTAAATCAACATCACTTAAGCAATTTAAACTGACCTATAACCCTTAGTGAAACAAAAGTACTACATAAAAAAAAAAATCTACTAGCCATAAAAAGCCCAGAGCCAGACAAATTCAGTGAAGAATTCTACCACATATTCCAAGAAAAATAATACCAATATTCCTTAAAGTATTCTGCAAAACAGAAGCAAAAGGAATATTGCCCAATTCTTTTTACAAGGCTACAAATAACCTGATGCTTAAACCATACAAAGACCCAAAAAGTAATAAAATTACATACCAACTTTCCTTATAAACATGGATGCAAAAATTCTCAATATAATATTTGTAAACTGAACCCAAGAACACAACACAAAGATTTTCCACCCTGACAAACTATTCCTTATCCCAAAGATGCAGGGATGGTTCAACATACATAATCAATAAAAGTAATCCACCACATAAACACACTGAAAGACAAAAATTCCCATGATCATCTCATTAGATACAGAAAAGGCCTTTGAAAGATCCAACATCCCTTCCCCATAAAGGCAGTGGAGAGGTTAAGGGACATACTATATCAACATAATAAAGGCAATTTACAGCAAGCCTACAGTCAACATCAACCTAAATGAAGAGAAACTCAAAGCAATCCCACTAAAATCAGGAACAGAACAAACTTGTCTACTCTCTCCATACCTATTCAAAATAATACTTAAAGTCTTATCTAGGGCAATAAGTCAACAAAAGAAGATCAAGGGGATACAAATAGGAAATAAAGAAGTCAAAGTATCTTTATTTGCAGATTATATGATAATATACATAAATGACCAAATGACCCTTAAATTTCCACAAGAGAACATGTACAGCTAAAAAACACTTTCAGCAAAGTACTTGGATACAAAATTAACTCACAAAAATCAGTAGCCCTCCGCGATATACAAATGACAAACAGCCTAAGAAGGAAATCAGGGAACCAATACCTTTCACAATAGCCTCAAAAAAAAAAAAAATCCTGTGATAATTCTGGCCAAGCAAGTGGAACATACACTATATAATAAAAACCTTAAGACACAAGAGAAAGACATTAAAGAAAATATCAGAAAATGGAAAAATAGTTCATTGTCGTGGGCCAGCAAGATTAATGGTGAAATGTCCATTCTACAAATTTTATAAACTAACCTTTTAATACATCATTTATATTTTGGTAATCGGTATCTTTTAAGTTTTTCTACAAGTTTTCTTAAATTTCAGATCTATCTTTCATCTGTCATTTTATTATCCCTTTCAAAGAGCATTCATCATGCTACTGTTTTCAGAACATTCAATAATCATAGGTTAGAACTATATCATTTCAGAGCTAGAAAGTGTCAAATGTTAAATAATTAAATATGTGCCAATGCTTAAGAAAGAAGCTAAGTTTTATATTATTGAAGTCTAAAATCATTGTTCTCAATAATGAAATGTAATTGCCTTGTAGTAATATAACTAATTTTTAATCTAAAAATAATTACACAAAACATTGTATTATCTTTCTCTGCAGAATATTAATTAATTTGCTTCTGTTGACAAATTCACTTCATTTTTACTGATTATCAATACATGTTTTTTCAAATAAGCTAGAAATTGATTTTTCTCATTAAAATAATGAGATAAATAAAATTACTAACATTCAATTACATTCTTGTCTGAATCATATCTTAACTGTTAGAAAAACTATGCTTTAAAGTTAATAGTAACTCCATTTAGAAGCAACTATCTTAATGAATGTTATCATAAATGTAAGGTTGAACAAATTGCCTTTGTTGTTATTTTATTTTATTTTTTGGTTTGGTTTTTCGAGACAGGGTTTGTTTCTCTGTATAGCCTTGGCTGTCCTGGAACTTACTCTGTAGACCAGGCTGGCCTCGAACTCAGAAATCCACCTGCCTCTGCCTCTGCCTCTCAAGTGCCACCCGGCCCTTTGTTGTTAATTTAAAAAAACAAAACAAAACAACAACAAAAAAAACAACCCCATAGCCCAGAGTTCAGGTCTTTCCTTTTGCCTAATGGTGGTTAGTGGTGATAATCCCTAAAATTTTCTGACTTCTACTTCTCTTCACTCCTGTTTTTTTTTTTTAAGGATTTATTATTGGTGTATATACACTTACACATACATATATATGTACACGCAGAGCACAACACACAATCTAAACAAAGATATCAACCTAAAAATAACACTAAACCAAAGGGGAAAGGCTTAGTATTTGATAGTGTTGAATTTACAAATTGTATTTTATTAGTGGTTATAAAATGGGAAAATATTGTGTATAGATAGGAAAGACTACATGTTTATGAGAGAAAATATAACCTACACTTTGTTTCTAGTCACTAAAGTTGCTACAACCTAAAGTGAGCAATGATGGTTAAAGTATGAAGGTCTGTTAAGGGTTATAGACACTTTGTATTGTGTTTTATGGTAATGTGTATATATGTAGGGTTATTATTTGCCAACGAACTGCTTGCTTGTTTTTATTACTAATGTTTAAGCACACTGTTTCTCTCCTGAGGAAGAAGCTATTTCCTTTCAAAACAGTGATGAACACATTCAAGAGACAAGTACAATCTTACAATTTTGTTTGTTTGTTTGTTTGTTTGTTTGTTTGTTTGTTTGATGAAGTATAGAGTATGCACCATGACACACATTTGAAAGTCACAGGACAATTTGCTAAGATCCATTGTCCTCTTGTAAATTGTGGAGGTGGGATCCAAGTTGGTAGCTAGTCTCATTACTTGCTGAGCCATTTTTTCTGTTCTCCTTTTTAATAACACGTTGTACACATTTAAAAAGAAATAAAATTGAGGAACAGGTATCAGGGTGAGGGAGAAGCCTAGAGGGCCAGGAGAATTTATGAAAATATAGAGCTGCAGGGGTGTGGCTGACCTTAGCCGAAATGCCCAACAGTGGGGAGATGGAACCTGAAGAGACCACCTGCCTTGTCTAGCCTCAGTGAGAGAGGATGTGCCTAATCCTGAAGAGACTTGATGCCCTGGGGAAGGCAGGGTGCAGGGGGAAGGATAAGGTAGACGTGGGTATGGTGGGAAGGGAAGCACCCTCTCAGAGACAAAGAGGGTAGAGGATGGGGTGAAGAATTCTGGGAGGGGGAGAACATTTGGAATGTGAATAAATAAAATAATTTAATAAAATTAAAAAAGTAAATAGAAATAAAAAATTAAGGAAGTAGATATTTTGCTTAAGAATAGAACATGGGTAGGAATATTTGTATAGTAATAGATGTGTTTTATAAGCATCAGAGAATTACAAAGAAAATAAAACATTAATTTTTCTCCTAGATAGTAATATACTGTTGGATTTACCTTCTTTCTTTGTATAGCAAAGAAAGGCTGGAGGAGGTGAGAGAGAACTGTTGTTAGTATGGGTTACAAAAAGATTTTTTCAGATGGAAATTTGGTGCATAAAATAGCCCACAGTGTGAATAAGTTGGCCCTAATAACTCCTAGTTCCTTTATGTCAACAGTCCTCAGCTACTAAAGCCCTTTGCTTGAACCAATGTTTCCCACATTGTGTTGTGAAGTTTTCACTGGGTGTTAGTAACTCTAGCTCTAAATGTGTGTGTGTGTGTGTGTGTGTGTGTGTGTCTGTGTGTGTGTGTGTATGTGTGTGTGTGTCTGTCTGTCTGTCTGTCTGTCTGTGTATTCTCCATTTTTATGGTGGAAAAAAAGCCAATTGGCTAAAGTCAAAGAATGATTTTCCCTATGGTTTTATTTTGATGGAGTTATTATTATTATTATTATTCGATATATTTTTATTTACATTTCAAATGATTTCCCCTTTTCAGGCCCCCCACTTCCCGAAGGTCACATAAGCCCCCTTCCCTCCCCCTGTTCTTCCACCCACCCCTTCCCACTTCCCTATTCTGGTTTTGCCCTATACTGCTACACTGAGCCTTTCCAGAACCAGGGGCCACTCCTCTGCTCTTGTACCTCATTTGATATGTGGATTATGTTTTGGGTATTCCAGTTTTCTGGGCTAATATCCACTTATTAGTGAGTGCATACCATGATTCACCTTTTGAGTCTGGGTTACCTCACTTAGTATGATGTTCTCCAGCTCCATCCATTTGTCTAAAAATTTCATGAATTTATTATTTCTAATGGCTGAATAGTACTCCATTGTGTATATATACCATATTTTTTGCATCCATTCTTCCGTTAAGGGATACCTGGGTTCTTTCCAGCTTCTGGCTATTATAAATAGGGCTGCTATGAACATAGTAGAGCATGTATCCTTATTACATGCTGGGGAATCCTCTGGGTATATACTCAGGAGTGGTATAGCAGGATCTTTTGGAAGTGACGTGCCCAGTTTTTTGAGGAACTGCCAGACTGATTTCCAGAGTGGTTGTACCAATTTGCAACCCCACCAGCAGTGGAGAAGTGTTCCTCTTTCTCCACATCCTCGCCAACACCTGCTGTCTCCTGAATTTTTAATCTTAACCATGAGCAGATAAAAAGTTTAAAGCCATGTGTTTTAAGGGATGTAGAGAAAGAAGAAATATGAGAAATTTGAAGAGAGGTCAGGAAGGAAGAAATATTGTGATTATAGTAAAATTTCCCAAGTTAAAAAAATATTAAGAAAAATAATTCAAAGCTTTTCATTCTTAACTCAGCCTTGTGATAACTTTACCATATTCCAAAACCATAGACAATGTTCTGTGTAGCTTTATGAAAAAGCAGAGAAGAGTAAAGTTCTAAAGTACATTTAAAGTACATTAGTCCAGATATAACTCCAACACAAGCCCTTTGTTCTTCTGTAAACCAAAGACCTCAAATGGTTTCTACAGCCCCTTCTTTACAGCACTCTGGTTGGCATTTATCATTCCTGAACAACCAAGCCAAGTGTGCTGAGAAGCCCTCAAATATTCCACAGTACCACTAATCAATAATAAAACTAGAAATTAGATTATCTGCTGAAATTACCTATCTCACTGTGTGGCATTGATTGTAGCATCATAGACATAGGTTAATGCAAGTCTTTGTGTGTAGATTGTGTATAGAGTGAGATATTGTAATCTCTCAACTTTGTGGTTTTACTTATTTATCTGATGTTTTGATTTGCTTAAGCTTATACAACTGTTGCTTCCCGTGTTTAAAATACAACAAATATACATTTATCCACAAAACTAGCAGTTTAGTTTTAACATTCAAAAATGCAATCTTAATCAGTACAGCCAAATAAAAATATTAACAAGTTATGAAATCTGACATGGTATCAGATGGGAGATGTGTTATACCTATTGGATATACCAGTTGATTGGAAGTTAACATGGTATGCCAACTTTTTCACTGAGGTTCAATTAACTGTAGAAATTATAGAAAAATGTTTAATACTACTTTTGATGCTGAGTTATTAAACATTAAGTACAGTATACTACTTTCAGGTTAAAAAATACACATCTTTACAAAAATGTGGAGAGCCATTGTCAATTGATGATTCACATTCAACTCTGGGCTACTTGTGCCTGATGATGGACTATCGGGAACCTCGAAATTCTGCTGTCTAATCTGGTTCAAAGATCACTCTTGACACTAAATCACAAGCTTTGTAGTTGAAACATAACTCTACATGTGGGTGGTTGGCTCTAGGACTCCCCTCATCAACTGCGTGAATTGGAAAGTCTTATGTATGAAATGGCATGGTACTGGAACTTTACCGGTGTACATCCTTTTGTAAAGTCAGTTCAGTTGGAGGCCACTCTCTACACCCAATATAATGGAAATGCTAGATGAATCATTGTTACAAGTTATTAGTTAGATAACAATGACTAAAATCCTGTGTCTAGGTTTAGTACAATTTCAACTTGTCCAAGTATTTTCCATAATTCAGAACCAGGAGATGTAAAAGAAGAGAAAGCATTAGGGGGTAGTTAGTGGGTGCATTAACCAAAGTTAAGGACGTATGAAAAAGCCTAATGGAAGCCCATTAGTCAGTAAGCCAATCTGAAAATATATTCTTTACAAAAAGGAAAAAAGGGGTCAAATGCCATTACCCTCCCTGCATAGGTGAATAATGTCAGTCCCAGAAGATATGGATTATTAATTTAAAACTACATTGCAAAGCATGGGATACCTCCCTATGAATTATTGATCAAGGTGGTTCCTGAGGTCTTCAAAAAACACCACCTATTGCCATTCCCCTTGTTTATCTAGAATAACTACGTGATAAGACGCTATTGCTGAAGACGTCACACACTTAAGTTGCAGGACATACATCAGTGGTTCTCAACCTGTAGGCTGCGACCTCACAACCCCTCAGGGACGGGGATAAATTCCCATTTCCATATAAAGTAGCAAAAGAAAAATTATAGTTGAAGGTCACCACAACATAAGAAACTGTATTAAAGGGTTGCAGCATTAGGAAAGTTGAGAATCACTGACAGAGAGAAATCAGTATCAAACGGACCGGAAATTTTCCTCCCAATTAGGTAGCATTCATAGCACTTGAACGCGCTATGAAGACCATTGAATATGAAAAATTATCAATGGGATTATCTGGCACCTGACCATGCATAGTGCAATAGTAATCTGAAAAAAAATGTGCCCAGTGTGCACTAGAGGCATTGTTTTTAGAGGGTAACTGAGCTGTTTTCTGATTGGATATGAGTCCTACTCTATGGAAATACCGCCATGCCTGGTAATGTAATCATCCCATGGTTGGGGAGTATTGTAGGCCCTAGTGTATACCCTACTGTTGTTGTTTGCCGAATGTTCATGCTATCAAATTGTTTTCTAAATATTTATTTATTCCTACAGACCTGGGCTGCTCTCAACATTGGTCAAAAAAATGTCTTTATGTCCTGGAGAACAGTCAATGCAGACATACAGAAACATTCAAGGTGGTGAGGAAAACCTGTGCACTCAGTTCTAAATGGGATGCTTTTGTCAAACTTGCCCTCACAAAGCACAGTAGTCTCTGAAGAAGAGGAAGATAGAAGAATGTGAAAGCTGAAGAAGTGCTGTGAAATACAAAATGCAAAGTTCTAGCTTTGCCTTGGCACAAGATGTGTACATAAGCATGCAACCGATGGCTTCTGGAAGGAGAACCCTCCTCCTCCTGAGGGTGCTCCTCCTGAGGGTGCTCCCACGTGTGACTCCAGCTCCAACGGATGGTATGGATGGTACCACGCCCATTCAACATGAGCATCATTAATCGGACTTAGTGTATAGTAGAAAAATAAAAAAGAGGGAGAAGAAGAGTAGGAGAAAAAATTGAGAGGTAATACTTAGGAGTGTGGGAGGAATTGGCAGGGGGAAATGGGAGCATGGATATGATATTTTTATTGCATACATGTATGATACTCTTAAGAATAAAGATTATTTTTAAAAAATGATCAAAACCAAAATAAGTACATGATATTCAAATATTAACTCTTAGGTTGATAGATTTTTTTTAAGTTTTTAAAGATTAAAAAGCACAAATATCAACACTACTATGGGCAACAAGAAGTGTATACCAAAAGGAGGATGCCATGGTTGTCTCCGGAGGGGCCCTGCCAGAGCCTTACAAATACAGAGGCAGATGCTAGCAGCCAACCATTGGTCTTGGCGTGGGGTCCCCAATGGAGGAGCTGGAGGGGTTTACAGCCTCATGGGAAGAACAACAAGGTTGGCCACAGAGATGCCCCAGGTCTCCCAGGGACTAAACCATCAACCAAGGGGTACACATGGTTCCAGTCAAAAATGTGGCAGAGAAATGCCTTTTTGGTCATCAGTGGGAGGAGTGGTCCTTAGCCAGGTGAAGGCTTAATAGATGCCCCAACAAAGGGTAATGGGGGAGGGGCTGAGGAAGGGTGGGGGAGTGGGTGGAGTGGAGGGTTTTTGTGGAGGCAGGGGGTGGGAGGAGGGGTTGGGGGCTTTTGGGGAGGGGGGAAATTGGGAAAGGTTTTATCATTGGAAATGTAAATGAAGATTATATTCAACAAATAAAATTTAAAAAGAAGCACAAATATTTGTGTGCCAGTCATGAAAACTGAAATGGTTTCTGCAGAACATTATGACACAATTTTATTTCCAAATAAGAATCTTACTTTAGATTTTAGTATTATAAGTCCTGTAATAATCTTTGCATATTGGGCAAAGATTTAATGCCCTAGTGTAAATAATATTTTGATAGACAAATTTGTTGCATCAACCTTATACTGTGCAGTTTCTATTCATAACACTGAACACAGTCAGTGTAGCCTTACTTCTATATACTTTAAGGCAAATTATGGGTCAGTTATGAGATGGGCAAGTATTAGGAAATGAATGTAACCCTGGGAATTATATTCCACAAAGAAAAACGCTTTCTTTAATATATTGTCCTTTCAGAGTTAAAAACAAATCATCTTCTCTCGGCGATTTGCTAAGCCGCCAGTTCTGTTTGTCCATCTCTACTGGAACCATTCTACATTTGGAAATGGATTTTTTTCTTTTTATTTCAAGACACTAAATTAATGTTTTACCAAATCCTTAGAAATCATTTATGAACAGTGGAAATTTTGGGGTAGGGAGATAAGAAAAACTATGAAAGTAATTGACTCATGAAAACTGAATAGTCACAATTGTCACACTGAAAATATTAGTGACAGCTAAACAATAAGGGATCAGAGAGAGTTGTGAACAGGAATAAAACAAGTTTCTGTACTTCAAATTGTTAGACAGCTGTCAGTCTTTCAGATATTCATCCAATTAGCAAAGATTTCATGAGGTGATACTCCTAAGTCAGTCATGTGTTGACTTAGTTATGATCTTGATATCATAAAGATTAGAAATATATTTATTAGTAACTGGGTCCTAACACATGCCAAGGAATTAAAAATTAGCTTCTATTAAAGTTAACTTTCAACTCCAGTGATTTTAATATCATTGAACCATAGATTCTGTCTTAGTCAGGGCTTCTATTCCTGCACAAACATGACCAAGAGACAGGTTGGGAAAGAAAAGGTTCCATTCAGCTTACACTTCCACACTGCTGTTCATCACCAAAGGAAGTCAGGAGTGCAACTCAAGCAGGTCAGGAAGCAGGAGCTGATGCAGAGGCCATGGAGGGATGTTCCTTACTGGCTTGCTCAGCTTGCTTTCTTATAGAACCCAAGACTACCAGCCCAGAGCTGGTACCACCCACTAGGGGCCCTCCCCACTTTGATCACTAATTGAGAAATGCCTTACAGCTGGATCTCCTGGAGGCACTTGCTCAACTGAAGCTCCTTTTTCTGTGGTATCTACAGCTTGTGTCAAGTTGACCCAAAACCAGCCAGTACAGATTCCCTCGTATTCCATGGTAATCTATCATAAGAGCATGACTCTCTTAGTGCTTAGAAAACAAATAAAGTGATATTCCTCTTACCAGTAGAGTGACCAGAAGACTGAGAAGGTAAAACTTGGGAGAAATCATTCTAAATAAAATACTTTGAAATGTGTATGATGTTGAAACTGCTCCACACTAAGAGACATTAGATGAGGCTCATCACTGAATTTTCTGTCATCCTGTCTGAAACACCACAGACTCATCTCAACAAAGTCAACTTATTTTAATATGTAAGTATTCTGAGTTTTCCTTTGGGATTTTTCCATCCAGTTTTTTAAAATATGATTTTAAAGCAGTGAGTTTCCATATGGGGTTTTCATGCATATTACATGTTGGCTAATTCTTCCCTCTCCTGCTCCCCCTCATCTCTTGGTAACCTCTTCCCCACTGCATCTTCTCTCCCCAGCCTTTTCCGCTTCCACCTCAGTGTCTTCCCTTCCCCTCTGCCGGAGACTCTCTGATTTTTTTTTTCCAGTCACATGTACATCTTTCTATTTTCCTGGCCTGTACCTATGTTTAATACCACATGAACATACATATTTAAGAGCTAAATATGAAACATATGATATTTGTTTTTCTGAGCCTGGGTTACCTCCCTTACAATGGTTGCAGGACCATCAGCTTCCTCAGCAGGTAAAGGCATTTGCTGCGCAGGCGCAATGGCCTGGGTTCAACCCCCGAAACACACATAAGGTTGAAGGAAGAGAACACATTCCAGATGGTTGTCCTGTCACTATTTTCTGAATCAGGTGACACACAGTCCACCCCCATAATAATAAGAAACCACATATAAATATAATGCTTTCTAGTTCTATTTTTCTGAAATATTTGTAATTTCTTTTTTCTTTATGACTGAGTAAAGTCCCATTGTGTATGTGGACTATATTCACATCCATTTATCTGTTAATGAATATCTACATTGATTAGATACAGTAGTACTGAACATGAATCATCTCTGGAGTAGGATGCAGAAGCCCTTTGGGTGTGTGCCCAGGAGGGATATGGTTGGCTCATATGGTAGTTTTATTTTAGTTTTTGAGAGCCCTCCACACTGATTTCCATAATGGCTGTACTAGTTGACTCTGCCACCAGCAGTGAATAAAGGTTTCTATTCCCCCACATCCTCGCCAGCTTCTGTCGCTGTCTGCTCTTAATGATATTCATTCTTACTGGGATGAGAAGAAATCTCAAAGTAATTGGAAACTGCATAGCCATAGTGATTAAAGATATTGAAGACTTTTTAAATGTATTTATTAGTCACTCGTGTTTCTTGTTTTGAGAATTGCATATTCAGGTAAGTGGCCCATTTATTGACTGACAGCTTTTTTCAGTGTTTAGTTTTTGAAGTTCTGTATATATTCTAAATATTAGCTTGTCTGAAGTACAAAAAGCAAAGATTTTTCTTGTGTTCCATAGGTTCCGTTCTTTCTTTTTTATGTTGTTGAGTTTTTGTGTTTTGTTTTTGTTGTTGTTTGGTTTTGTTTTTATTTTGTTTTGCTTTTTAATGTAGCACATCAAATATCACTAGCATATGATTTCTTTGTCAATGCCAGTATTCAAAGACAAATCAATGGACTAATATTACCAATCACACATATTTGTGCATATAAGCAAAACAATTCAGAGTTCAATGTTTCTAAATGTCTAATTCAACAACAACAAACAGCAAACTTTTGTACCAGTGCTTTGAAAACAGATGTTAAAGAACCAATATTTTAAAAATTAAGTATTCATTTGGTTTTGTCATATATGCATGTATTCATATTTATTACACATAGACTAATTTTTCCTTTTATTGAAAGTGGTTTTTCTCATATAATATATGCTGATTATATCCCTATATTTCTGCTTTTTGTAAAGCTTTAAGTGCTATAATAAACCTCCCAAATTCTGAGTGACTCAATTTCCCATTCATTGAGAACACCATATGTACTTTGGCATAATTATATTAAATACGTCATTCTGCAACCATTTGGAACAGATATGACTCAATGTCCCAATTATATTCTGATTTACTTTATTTATTTAAAGTAACAGGAAACTCCACTGGATAGGATGACATAAAACTGCCTGTTGATCAGAGCATTGTATTAAACAAACAAATAGGCAATAGCATTTAAAAACAGATTAAAAACTAAACTGTATTCATGACAAGTAAGATATGCCTTATTGTTTTATTTCAAAAAAATAAAAATATGAAACAGAGAATCATATCAGTAATTATTCCAAAGCATCAGATAAAGAGAAACCCTCCAGCAAACACATGACCTATGTATGGCTCCCCTGCTTATGAAGCGGTAGTTTTAAACCATAAAATTGGCTATTATGTGCATAGAATTTCATGGTAAGTTGATTTTTTAAATTTAAGTTCTGTTTCACTTGCCTGCTTTGTTGAACTCTTAGAATTCATTTTCATTCAATATAAGTACTCTATCTTCTGCTCTCCAAAATGGGCATGGGGTCAGCTTTAATTAAAGGATAGTATAGTTCAGATTTAAGAAGGCAGCCTCAACTTCACTTTATTTTATTTTTTCCTTCTTTTTATTAGTTATTTTATTTATTCATTCACATTCCAAATGCTGTCCTCCTTCCTGGTCTCCCCCCCTAAAGCCCCCCATCCAGTCCCCTTTGCTTCTAGGAGACTGCTCCCCCACCCATCCACTCCCATCTCACCACTACGTATCCTCTTACACCGGGGTATCAAGCCTCCACAGGACCAAGGGCTTCCCACTCCATTAATGCCAGATAAGGCAATCCTCTGCTACATATGTAACTGTAGCCATGGACCCATCCATGTATACTTTTTGGTTGGTGGTTTAGTCTCTGGGAGCTCTGGGGGGTCTGGTTGGTTGATATTGTTGTTCTTCCTATGGGGTTGTAATCCCCTTCAGCTCCTTCAGTCCTTCCCCCTAACTCTTCCATTGGGGTCCCTTGGCTCAGTCCTATGGTTGGCTAGGAATATCTGCACCTGTATTAGTCAGGTGCTGGCAAAGCCTCTGAGAGGACAGCTATACTAGGCTCCTGACAGCAAGCATTTCTTGGCATTAACAATTCATTTTCAAATTAAACTCATTACCTCACAAACTCAACCCAGGTAAGTCTTTGAAGGCATGAATTCTATTCTTCTTCCAGTCCTGATAGTCAAATGGGGTGGGACATTTAAAGATGGCACCCAGTCCTGATAGTCAGATGGAGTGGAACATTTAAAGATGGTCCCATGAGGCTGGAGAGATGGCTCAGCAGTTAGAGACTCTGGCTGTTCTTCAGGAGGACCCTGGTTCAATTCCTAGAACCCACATAGCAGCTCACAACTGTCTCTAACTCCGAGATCTAACAACCTTACACAGACATACATGTAGGCAAAAACATAGCAATGTGCATAAAATAAATTATTTTAAAGATGGTCCCACATGTTCCACATTGCTGCCCCTGCTTCAGATACTGTATGCTGAGATGACACAGTCTCCAGCAGTTGTGTAATCTCAATGCAACATTCTATATTTGGTGTTGAAGAACTTTTTCCTTTGATGCAACCATAAAACCTTAAGAGTCGATAAGTACATATTACCTAAAGGCAGAAAAATAATATGCTACAATGGGAATGGTAAAATAGTAATGTTTGAGGAATATAGGTTAAATGTATAAAGTGACTTTATAATGGTTTTCAACTTTTGAGAATAGTTTCAAACTAAAGCATTAAAATAAATCTTATTTTAATTCAAAAAGAATAAAAGATATGACTAATACTAAGCACATAGCATTTTATGTACAGGCAATCAAGAGACATGAAACTTGGACTCCAAACCCTGTCCAGCTTATGGCCACATATCCAGAGCTCTGCCATAGGTAACACTGCCCACCTCCACCAAAGCTCAGCCACGAAGATCACAGAGATCCCTGCACACCTCCCACAGACAGCATCACGAGTTCCTGCTGTGAACTGAGCCCTGGCCATGACAGACCTATTGAAATCCCAGCACACCTACACAGATACAATTATTTACTCATGCCAGGACTCCAACCCTGCCACCTCAGGACCACCTATACAACTATGTGCACCTTCCACAGATTTCTGAGGATCTACAGTGAGAACTTGCTAACTCTACAGTTTTTTTTCCTGTGTTCGCAAGCTGCACCTACCCCTTGCTGAACAGGAACCATTTCTGAAGCCACAATGGCACATCAGCACTGAGTGCCCCAAGACTGAACCTGAAGCACCACTCAGATAATCCAAAACCTGATACGTTTACCTAGCATTAGAAAGAAGTCCAGAGCTTCTAAAAGCACTTACAGTTCTTCCAGAATCCCTGAGTTCAATTCCCAGCAACCACATAGTAGCTCACAACCATCTGTAATGGGACCCAATGCCCTCTTCTGGTGTGCTGAAGATAGCAAAAGTGTACTAATATATGTAAAATAAATCAATCAATTGGAGGAGGAGGAGGAGGAAGGAGGAGGAGAGGAGAAGGAGGAGGAGAAGGAGGAGGAGAAGGAGAAGGAGAAGGAGAAGGAGAAGGAGGAGGAGGAGGAGGAGGAGGAGGAGGAGGAGGAGGAGGAGGAGGAGGAAGAAGAAGAAGAAGAAGAAGAAGAAGAAGAAGAAGAAGAAGAAGAAGAAGAAGAAGAAGAAGAAGAAAGTTCAAACTCTAACTCAAAAAAAGTAGCACAGACAACCACACAAAAAGGCACTACCATTATCCTAATTCCACATGCTTAGATCCCATCTCAGAAAAACAAACAACAATAACAATACACACACAGTATGTCTTTTCCCAAAATTAATCCTCCAATAGTAATGTCCCCCAAGGATAAGAACTTGGATGACACTAGTGTCCACACTAGAGGAAGGTACTACGCACACTACTAGAAGAAAGGTTAACATCAACCCAGCCACAAACCCTTTTTCTACAATGGTGTCATGCCTGCAAGACACACTATGGGAATGGAAGCACAAAATCTGCAGGAGTCACCAACCAGTATCTGGTTTGACTCACGGCCCACTCCACAAGATTGAACTCATATCTGATGCTGCCTGGGTGACCAAGAACTAGAATAGTTAGAATCAGGATCTAAGGTAAAACTAAATGTTACAATTTTTAAAAAGCAATAACATCTAAGGTTCCTCCCTTCAAGTCCTGAGAGTCTTTCACCTCCCAGGTCTCTGGATCCCCCACCTCTTACCTCCCAAGGTTGCCTGTTTCCATTCCTGTCCCCCTACTCCCATCCAATACCTAATCATGTTCCTCTCTTCTCCTCCCTGTCTTAGAGAAGAAAGGGGAGTGGGGAGGAGGTGTGGGATATGAAACAGTCAGAGAGTGGACTGGCAGAGGAATGAAGTCTGGACTGTAAAAAAGATTAAAGAATAAATAAGAAAGAAAAGGAAAAAAAGAAGCAATAACATGTCTCCTAATGACATTCACCTATTCTCATGTAGCAGTGCTTTGCTCGGCCATCATTGGAGAAGTTTCCTCCTGCAGTAGAAGGGAACAAATACAGAGACTCAGCCTGGCAATGTGCAGAGAAGGAGAGAAATTGGAGCACTCATTCATAAATGATATGTCTCTATCAAATCCCTCCCATCAGCACTCAGAGAACTCTGAAGAAAAAAAGACAGGAAGATGGTTAGAGCCAGTGGGAATGAAAAACTGAAAGAGATAAGGCCTTCTAAACATAGCAGGACCAACTCATATATGAACTCACAGGACCCTCGCAGCATGTGCAGGGACTCTACAGATCTAAGCCAGATGAGATCTCAGCCCTGAAAGGGAAAGTAGGAACAAGCCCCTATCCTTAACTCCAAAAGTACCAACAACTGATAACCACTCACAAATGAAAAACTAGTTTCCTCCAAGGGAGTCTTACTGGGTATACAAGACACACTTATGGGCAGACCCCATGCCCAGCAATTGATGGTCAACACAAAATGAACTCAATTGCATTTGGGGATTTTTTTTTTCTGTCTCATAGTGCTTTTGTCTGGGTTTTTTATATTTTTATCTTACAAGCATTTTGTACATACATACAAACACACATATTATGGTTTCTGTTCCAGAAGACCTGGGTTTAATTTCTAGTAACCACATGATTGATAACAACTGCATGTAACTCCAGTCCCAAGGGATCTAATGCCCTTTTCTGGCCTCCAAAGGCAGCAGGTATGAATATAGTACACAAATAAACATGGATATGAAACAGCAATACACAGTCAATAAATAAATGGCATAATGAAAAGAAAATCATAGACCAATATCCCTGACAAACATAGAATCCAAAAATTCTCAATAAAATAGTTGCAAAGTGAACTCAAGAACCCAATACAAAAGATTATTTTCAGCAATAAACTTTGTTTCATCCAAGAGATGCAAGTATGATTCAACATATGGAAGTTAATAATGTAGTTTACAACATAAATAGACTTGAAGACAAAAACAGCAGGCTCATCTGATCAGACACAGAAAAGGACTTTGAAAAAAATCCAACATAACCTTCCTGATAAAAGTCCTGGAGAAACCATGGACATTTGAAACACATTTCAATTCAAAAAAGAAAATAGACTCCACATCGAATATCATGCTAAGTAGAATATAAAGCATTTCCTCTAAAATCAGAAACAAGACAAAGATGCCCACTCTTTCTATTCCTGTTCAATATAGTGCTTAAAGTCTTAGCTAGGACAACAAGACAAGAAAGGGAGAGGAGATAACGAAGTTATATATAGGAAAGCTAGAAGTCAAAGTATCATGTTTATAGATTGTATGATCCTATACAAAATAGACCCTAAAGACTCTACCAAAAAAAAAATCCTCCTACATCTGATACATATGTTTAAAAAAAATCACAATAAGAATTAAAACATAAAAATCAGTAGCCTATCTACATACAAATGACAAACATAACAAGAAAGAAATTGAGGAAAAATCTCATTCAGAACAGCCTCAAAAATCTTGGAATAAAACTAATTATTTAAAGGACTCATATAATGATACTTTAGGACATTGAAAAAGACCTGCCATGCACATGGATTAGTGGGAGAAATATCATGAAAATGGCCATCCTACCAAAAGCAATCTACAGACTCAGCAAAATCTCCATCAAAGTTCCAACACGATGCTTCTCAAAAAATGGAAAGAATAATCTCAAATGTCATTTGCAAACACAAAAGAATCAGCTTAGCTCAAAAGATTCTATACATACACATACATACATACATACATACACACACACACATACATACGTACATGCACATGTAGCCTGCAACAGATATCATCATCTCAGATTTCAAGTTATACTACAGAACTATAGTAATAAAAACAACATGGTATTGGTATAAGCACAAGCACATTAATCAAAGAAGTAGAATTAACTGTGAACCAAATATAAGTCAACACCTCTACAGCCACCAAATTTTTTTTACAAAGAACCCAAAACTACAGAGTTCATAGTAACTGAGTAGGGAAAGACAGGATATGTGACAATTATCCTGGTCAAGCTGAATATTTGCATCTGGAAGAACACCAGCAGTGAGACAGAAATCTGTGGAAATCTCTATCTGAGTGTCTATTGTGAAGACCATAGACAAATGCAAAGAGAATAAAGATACTAAATAAAGAGAATAAAGAGAAATAAGAGGGGTTAGGCTTCTGAACGCTGGTGCTATATTTACCATCAAGAACAAAATAAAAGTAATTCTACAAGTGTTAAAAATGTGCACTTATCATTAAAAGTATGATAGTAAGGCAAGAGTATTTTAGGATTATTTTAAAGGAAAACATATGTGTAATTATTATGTCTTGAAGGACTGGTTAAAAAAAGGGATCTAGAAATAACTCTTACCACAAATAGAATTAATTACATACCTGATGGAAACAGAAATGGATGCAGAGAGAATGGTAGGCTCACTTAGCAAAGGGAAATATAGGTCAGAGGTACCTGATCTTAGAGATACCTGGTCTTCAGAGTATAAAGCCTAGAGAATATTACTGTAGGTGGGCACTAGAAGTGAGAAAACAGATTACTAAAGATAGTGAGTTCTGTTCTAACTATGCTAAGAATGAGAGAGCAATGAATTCTAATGCTTCCGTCTAAGAAGTGTTGGCACTGAGGAAAGAACCCCAAGCAGTTGTCCCCTGGGATTTATTCATGTGTCCCTTTCCTATCCCCATGGGTGGCTCACCTTAGTGGAAAATGATCTCTTTCTGCTTCTGTCCACCACCATCTCAATAGAGACCGATCACAATCAATGTCCTTAAAAGGCTTCTGTGTCCAAGCCTTTATTGAGTTATGCCCCTTGCCTAGGTAAGCATGGTGCAGTTCTCACAGACTGGATGGCCGCACCTCACCAGCATGATTAATGGACAGTATTTAGTGTGCCAAGCTTTGAGGGAATCAGAAAAGAAAAAGAACCATTTGTGTATTAAATAAATTATAAAGATATTTTCTGCCAGACATTAGATCCCTAAATAGAAATGCATTAAGCCTGACTGAGATTTCCCAATCATTCTCCCCAGAGGTGGGGAGGTTCTGGGAACCAGATATCAGGGTGCCTGGAAATAGATCAGCTGAGTGGACTGTTTCTGACCAGTCGCCACAGAATGTTAATGAAGTCAAGGTCAGAAGTTGGAGCTTTCTCAGAGTCAATAAGTTCTGTGGAATCTTAGGCCAATTGTGTCACAAACTAGGAAGTCGCACAGAGAGAAAGCATGTGGGGCTCTCAGCAAAGCACATCAGAGCCACTAAGAAAACAAGAACATGAGACATGTTGCTGGTGGCCACCATGGTGTCAGGGGTGTGTAAATATATGAGATACAAACACATGTCATGCCTAAGAGATTACGGTGACAAGCCAGTTTTGTCCATAGCTGATCATCAAAAATCACATTGGTACCTATGACACATAAGGCTTATCATATACAACAATCAATGATGTTGAATGATCTATTGTCCCTGCCATGCAGAACAAGACCCATCCCATAATGCACACTTGATACTTTTGAGCATATGAACACAAACTTTTAAACAGCTATCAGTAACTTTGATAGCTGAATCAATCACAGCATTAAGCGAGTGAGTTTTGCTCAGCCATGCATGAGAAGTGTCAGAGTCAAAATTAAATTGTATTTTCTCAATCTAAAATCAGCATACTACATTGCCTGGTTTTATATTAAAATCTATTAAGAGAAGATAATAGCAAAAGGATACAATGGAAAAATTAATGATACTTCTGAGAAAATTCAATTCGTAGCAAAGGGATGCCAGTTTTATTTGAGCAAAGACTATTCAATGGGTATGACCTGTAGAGAGAAGATGCACTTGGATGTTAATCATTTAAATGTTTAGTCACTAGAGAGAAGCACTATTTAAAAGGATTTAAAAGGATTAGGAGAGGTGGTCTTGTTAGAGTAGCTGTGGCCTTATTGGAAGAAGTAAATCCTTGGCTTTGAGGTTTCGAAAGACAAAGCAGGTTAAGTGTTTTTCTTTTCTTCCTCCTTCAGCCTACGAATCAGGATGTAGCTCTAAGCTTCTGTTCCAGTGTCCTCTGTGCCACCATGCTCCCTGCCATGATGATAACGGACTAAACTTCCGAAACTGTAAGCACCTTCCATTAAATGCCTTCTTTTATAAGAATTTCCTTGATCATAGCTCAGCAATAGCACATTGACTAAGACAGGGAGGAAAAAGTTTGTTTTGTCTTACAGTGTGCGGTAGGAAATCAGGGCAGGAACCTGGAATCAGGAACTGAGTGAAGCATGGACAAATGTTGCTTGCTGGCTTTCTCGTCATCAATTGCTCAGTATATTTGAATTTAGCGCCCAGGACCACTTATCTACAAGTCGTACCACCCACAGTGAGCTGCTACATCCCACATCAATCATCAATTAAGAAAACTCACTACAGGCTTACCCACAAGGCAATGTGGTGGGGCATTTTCTCTATTGAGATGACCTCTTCCCAAATGACTCTAGTTTGGGTATATTTTATGATTCAGCAACGCCAATATTCAATTTATTGTTAAATGGGAAAGATCAGTATACTTAAGAGATTCTGTTGCATTTAACACGTGATTACTGTTCAAGAATTTGCAACGCTGCTCAAAACATAGAATCCAAACTTCTTCTCTGAGAATAATTAGAATTTTTACAAGCAGTGAAGTGGGAAGGTATTCCAAATAGAAACTACTGATACCAAGATGTTAGGAAACCATTAGTATCAGCTTGCTTTGGAGACCAGTAACTGTCGATTTCTCTTGCCAAAGTGCTTAATCATGTTTGTTTCCTTGTTCTTACTTTTATTGCATCACTGTTTGCCACATAAATCAATTGTAATTGCTTATTCTTAAGAATTTATTCTTAGCTAGACTTGGTAATATAGGCTTATCACCCTAGCACTAAGGAAGCAGGGGCAGAAAGATGAAGAATTATCAGCTATTTTGGCTGCAAAATGAAGCTCTGTGTTAAAACAAGAAGAAAAGCAAAAGGTAAAACAAAACAAACAAAAAACAACTTTGAAGAATTTATTGTTTAAAATAATTTATTAAGCATTTTGGTGTGTGTGGCAGGCACTGAATTAAGCATTTCTCATTCATACAATCTCACTTAATTCTAAAATGTAGGGGGCTGGAGAGATGGCTCAGAGGTTAAGAGCACTGACTGTTCTTCCGAAGGTCCTGAGTTCAAATCCCAGCAACCACACAGTGGCTCACAAGCATCTGCAATGAGACCGGATGCCCTCTTCTGGTTGTGTCTGAAGACAGCTACGGTGTACTTATTTATAATAATAAATAAATCTTTGGGCCTGAGCAAGCAGGCCTAAATTCAATTCCCAGCAACCATATGAAGTCTCACAACCATCTTTATAGCTACAGTGTACTCATATACATAATAAATAAGTAAATAAATCTAAAATGTGATACAGTCTATTAATCCCATTTCACAGAAGAGGAATCTGAGGCTTGAAGATAGTTGTTGAGTTTTCAAGACCTACTGTGACTCCAGACAAGTGCCTTGACTGCAGAGAACATACCATCAAGGACCTAAGGGACTCCCCTGGCTCTGTAGCAGTGGTCAGTCTTCAGTGTGTGGGCCTAATCTACCTGCTGCCTGTAATTGTAAACATTTTTATTAGTACTTAACATTTGTATGTTACACTGACACAACTCACACAAAGTTGGATGTCTGTAACAGACCAGAGTATCTCTGGTCCACAAAGCCTAAAAATATTCATTATCTGACCCTGAGCAGGAAAACTTGAAGCATCCTGGTATCCTATGGTTTCACAACCCTGTACTGTATCTTCTTACTATTGTAAAAAGTTTCATTAATGTTTTTAAAAGTGTTTAGAAGTTTGTTAAGCCATAGGCGCTCTTCTTGCTAGTCAGGCAAAAGCAGTGAACAGAAAAGAGAAAGTTGCTTCTTTGTACAAGTTTTATCTTAAAAGAGCAGCTGGGACAATGATGATCAAGACAAGCCAACGCCCTGTGTGTGACACCATTAAACACTGGCAAATGCTGTGAAGGCATGAGATTGGGCAGAGAGGGAAATGAGGTACAAAGGATCAGATGTGCTGTCCCCAGGCCCCACATTCTTCAGCCCTCTCGTCTGTCACCTGTCAACCAACTAACCTACATACTTTGCATTACTTAAAGAATATCCCATGAAAAAACCATCTGTATGCAAGGTTCTTTGTTAATATTAGTATCTTGAATTAAGTTTAAGTATCTAACTAAGCTTCTAGAGTAGTATTGAAACTAGGTTAATTGACTAATTTATATTTGATTCTCTTATTACTCTTTGTGTAGTCCTTGGGTTCAATCAGAATAATTCAGGCAGCCTCTTCTTAAAACCATTCCCTCACAGCGCTCTTTGGATTGTAGCTTGTGATGGAATTAATTTTGGTTTTGAGCTTGGATCTAGAATGCAAACTGGAAAGGCAATCATTTGGGCAAATGAGAAACTGAAGTTGTGTATACAGATTAGGAATGTGGCTATCACACCCTCCTCCAATATCATCACTCAGTATAAATTGCTTGGTGCCATGATGAATTTACAGAAACCATAAGGAATTACATAGAGTAAAGTCTGTTTGTTAAGCTCAATAACCCTTTCAACTGCTTGGCTTGGTCTATGAGGAATCAAATGGATTCAACAGATAAATAGAGAACATTTTACCCATATAACAAAGAATACATATTCTAGTCAGCAACACATAGAAGTTTCTCTGAAATAGACTACATCCTGAGACACAAATCTTTACAAATTCAAAAGTTGAAAAAAAAAAAACCCTCTGTGTATCCTATCTGATTAAAATATAATGTTTCTGAAGTATTGTAGCTGCCAAATCTCAAAGCCAATTCACAGTGGGCTTTCAGGGTTCTTCAAGCTTATCTTCAAAGCCCCATTATTTGCCATAAAAGGTAGCCCTGGATATTTCTTGCTCACTCTTCCCACTCTCATGGAAAAGGTCTCACTATGTAGATGACATCATGCACGTCACCTGGAGTTTTACAGAGTTAGAAAAGTATATGAAAAACATAAGTGTCCCTAAAGATACAAAGACAGGAATAAGCCACAGAAAGTGCAACCCCAAGAGGCAGCTGTAAAACTCTAGGCAGTGAAATAGTTGAGTGAGCCACATGGGATACCTGATAAGCTTGCTGAGAAAACCCTACAATATCCTGTACCTATAAACGTGAAACAGTGGCAGATGCTCTGCGGGTTTATGAGCTATCTAAGCCCAATCTTACTCGAACAGCTTATCTTTTAAATAACTTTTGAAACTGGGTGCTATTTGAGAACAGGAAAAAATAAATAAAACCTTCAGGAGACTTCCAATCATGCTAAGATCCTCCATTTGCACTGCATTCAGAGATCTGTCTTTACGGCTAGCTCAGTGGAAAAGGAAAACTGGAAAGTGTTACATCAGCCACTGTCAGTACAACAGATGTGGACGGAAACAGTGCCTTCAGATCCGTATGGCAGTTCATAGGTCGTTGAACCATCAAAGAAGTTAGGATGCAGATTCCATTCCCAAAACACAGGCCATCTGCCCTCATGAGGCTGCTCACTGAGACCACAAACAATCTGGATACAGCCTAAAAAACAGTTAAAGTTGCTGATGTTTCTGTGAAGCATCATGATTCAATTATGTGAAGCCTGTGCAAGGGTCAGGTAGAGTTGTAAAACCCTTGTAGTATTGTGGTCAAGTAAGAAGCATACTGTATCTGAAAAGTATCAGGAACCCCTTCAACAGCTTATGCTTTCCTGAAGATGGCCTTGGCGGATGGATCCTCCAATGAAGAAAACACACAAGCCAAGCTGTTCTGAACGGAACTTGTAGGTAGGCTTTTCATGCCTTATACTGACAGTGAAGGATGCAATGATGAGATATTCCCTCATCTGTTTAGATACCACCACAGGCCTCCTGCACCATTTCCAATAAGCAATCGGCATATAAAGCCACCCAGGGCTTGCTTAGCAGTCTGTGTAGCATGTGGTATACCCAGAGAATTGACACCAATAGGTTTTCATAAATAGACTCTAGGCAACCAACTCTAATGATACCTCCATCTATCTTAGGTCTTACAGGTGCTGGGTTAATTGAAGTCAAAAACTATGATTAAAATAGTGCTTGATGTGTTAAATCACAGAAGTCACCCTGCAGTTATCGAAAAAAAAAAAAAGTCTTCCTAGAAAACAACACTTAAATGAAAATCCCAGTACAGAGCTGGCTACTTCTATGGAAGTTGTTAGCCTGAGACACCCAGGAAGCTCTACAAATGACAAAGCCTGGCTATTGGTATTTGCATGCCAAAAAGTATTACGAGTTCTTATTGCTAAAAACATTGCAGCTACACCACTTCTGGGCATATACCCAGAAGATGCTCCTACATGTAGTAAGGACACATGCTCCACCATGTTCATTGCTGCCTTATTTTATAATAGCCAGAAGCTGGAAAGAACTCAGATATCCCTCAACAGAGGAATGGATACAGAAATTGTGGTATATGTACACAATGGAGTACTACTCAACTATTACAAACAATGAATTAATGAAAATCTTAGGCAAATGGGTGGAACTAGAAAGTGTCATCCTTAGTGAGAGTCTTAGTCAGGGTTTCTATTCCTGCACAAACATCATGACCAAGAAGCAAGTTGGGGAGGAAAGGGTTTATTCAGTTTACACTTCTGCATTGCTCTTCATCACAAAAGGAAGTCAGGACTAGAACTCAAGCAGGTTAGGAAGCAGGAGCTGATGCAGAGGCCATGGAGAGATGTTCCTTACTGGCTTGCTTCCCCTGGCTTGCTCAACCTGCTCTCTTATAGAACCCAAGAATACCAGCCCAGGGATGGTACCACCCACAAGCCCCCACCCCCCTTGATCACTAATTGAGAAAATGCCCCACAGCTGGATCTTATGGAGGCACTTCCCCAACTGAAGCTCCTTTCTCTGTGATAACTCCAGCCTGTGTCAAGTTGACACACAAAACTAGCCAATACAGTGAGGTAACCCAATCACAAAAGAACACACATAGTATGCCCTCACTGATAAGTGGATATTAGCCCAAAAGCTCAAAATAAACAAGTTACAATTCACAGCTCAAGAAAGAAGACCAAAGTCGGGGGTGCTTTGGTTCCTCTGAGAAAGGGAGCAAAATACTCACAGGAGCAATTATGGAGAAAAAGTGTGGAGATGAGATTGAAGGAAAGGCCACCCACAAACTGTCCTACCTGAGGATTCATCCTGTAAACAGTCACCAAACCCTGACACTACTATGGATGACAAGAAGTGCATACCAAAAGAAGCCTGTTATGGTTGTCTCTGGAGGGGCCCTGCCAGAGCCTTACAGATACAGAGGCAGATGCTAGCAGCCAACCATTGGACTGAGTGCAGGGTCCCCAATGGAAGAGTTAGAGGGCAGACTGGAGGAGCTGAAGGGGTTTGCAGCCCCATAGGAAGAACAATGATGTCAACCAACCACATGCCCCAGGACTCCCAGGGACTAAGCCATCACCCAAGGGGTACACATGGTTCCAGTCAAAAGAGTGGCAGAGGAATACCTTGTCCGGCATCAGTGGAAAGAGAGGTCCTTGGTCCTATGAAGGCTCAATAGATGCCCCAGCCTGGGGAGATCGAGGGGGTGTAGGTAGGAGTGGATTGGGTGGAGGGGCATATTCTTGGAGGCAAGGGGTGGGAGGGTGGGTTGGGGGGTTTGGGGGGCGGAGGAAACACTTGAAATGTAAATGAAGAATATATTCAATTAATAAAAAAAGGAAAAAATAAAAGAGTTGCCGTGATCATGATGTCTCTTCACAGCAATAGACATCCTAACTGTACCTAACAAGTCTGTGCTTAAGAAGCTACACAAGCATTTAGGGCAGAGTTTCAGTGTGCCCTTATATGTGGAATCTCCTTTGATCATTTCATTAATCTTCTGAATGAAGTGGTTCAGCTGTGCCTACTCATCTGCAGAGAAGGCAAAAAACATGAAGTTGCCCAGGGCTGTGTGAAGGTGTTTGACACCCCGATGTGTCTCTGAGAGAGACAAAACAAATAAGAGCTTTTGAAGTTGACCTTGGAAATCAGAACAATCCGAAGATGGCATATCTAATTAATAAAAATATGAACTAAATATAATAAATTAAGTTAATTGGATAAAGGTTTTTTTTCAGGAAGTAGCAAATAAAATATTAATGAACGGATTATTAGTGAATCATAATGACTCTTGCAATTAAAATCACCTAGGTACATAATAAACTCCTGATTTAAAGAAAATCCTTTCAAATTATTGTTCTCTAAAATACTTACTTTTTCCAGGATAGTGGTATTAATTTGACTCATTTCATGAGTAAAATCTTTATTTTTAGTATATATGACAAAAATGGAGGGAGCAAGGCTCCGTGGTTAACTAGACTGGCTATGAAATCTGGTAACCTGGATTTGTTCCCTAAGATTCGCATGCTGGAAGAAGAGAAAAGATTCCTCTGGCCTCCATGTATGTGCCACATGTGAACACACACACACAAACACACACATACACACAGACATACACACTAAATACAAACCACAGAAAGGAATTGATCTCTTTAAATTAATGAAAATTAGACAGGATGTTAGTTATAATAACAACTCAATTTTTTCAAATTTTCTTTTTTCTGAATTATTTTATTTTAATCAAATTATAATTACATCTTTCCCTCCTACTCTTTCCTCCCTCTCACCTTTCCATCCATCTCTCTTTACACACTCTCTCTTTCTCTTTCTCTCTCTCTCTCTCTCTCTCTCTCTCACTCATAGTCACTTTTCCTTTATTGTTTTTGATATACTTAAATATATAAATTCAACCTGCTGGGTCCTTTCAGTGTTGCTTGAGATGTAGGCGCGTAATTCTATATATCTCATCTTGTGTCTGTTTTTATTGTCTTCAAATTATCTACCAAAAGACAGAGCTGTATTTTCCAAAATACAAAAGGCCAGCTGGGCATGTATTCAAAACAAACTTTCATAGTTTAAATATGTGTACATGGTATCCATTTTTTAAAACTATATCTCTTCAGTATTTACCATGAAACTGGCACCATCCAGTGGAACGGGCCTAAGGACGTGCCTCACTCCCCTCTCTTAATCAGGGATATGCAACACTTCATTGATCAATGTCATGTGGGCAGAAGTATCAACTGTGTTGTAGACTGAATGGTCATTATTCTTCAGTATACACATCCTTGTCCTTTACATGAGAATAGAGGGGGAGCATTCATTGGCCCAGGAAAAATGATGACAAGACTCACAGGGAACTCGCGGAACGCTTCAGCTCCAGACTGGAGTCAAAGACAGCAGAATTTCAAAGAATTTGCTGAGCCCTAGACGCATGTCCACAGAAGCAGAGATAGATGGACTCTGCACATGTGTACACATACAATGATAATGAAGAAGAAACTGTGAGTTTAGGAGGAGCTTGGGAAGGTTTGAAGGGAGGAGGAAAAGGAGAGGTGTGGACATGGGGCTCATGTATGAAGTGCTCAAAATTAAATTATTAAATTTAAAAATCTACAGAAACTTGATATACGGCGCTAAAATTTGAAGTGCTTTGTCTTCCAAGGCATAACTGCAGAACAAGCCAACTCATAAACATAGGCGGTTGATTTTTTGTTTTGTTTTTATATTCTAAAAGCTTTTTTTTCTTTTCTTTTTTCTTTCATTGGATACTTTATCTACATTTCAAATGCCATTCCCCCTCCTGGTTTCCACCCCTAAAGCCCCCACCCCATCCTCCACCTCCCACCCCCACAAGGGTGCTCCCCCCCACCCTGCCTCCCTGCCCTCACATACCCCCACACTGGGGCATCGAGCCTTCACAGGACCAAGGGCTTCTTCTCTCATTTGTGCCTGACAAGGCCATCCTCTGCCACATATGTGGCTGGAGCCATGGGTCTCTCCATGTGTACTCTTTGGTTGGTGGTTTAGTCCCTGGGTGCTCCGGGGGGTCTGGTTGGCTGATGTTGTTCTTCCTATGAGGCTGCATGAAAACATGATCATTTTTAAGAATTTGCTTAGCTCTATGTAATATTTTGTAAGATGCATTAAAATCACTCAGCCAATGTGATCTCACAAGACTTACCGTAGAATATTTGTAAATTTTCCACAGGAGCAAATCCTATCTGCAAAGTGCACGGAGGATAACCAAAAATGTTGAAATAAAAGGGACTTTTCTTCCTGTGCCTTTTATTTATTTATTTACATCCCAAATACTGCTCTCCCTCCCGATCCTCCGCCATCTTCCCTCCCCTTCACCTCTGAGAGGGTGCCCTCCTTGGATATCACCCCAGCCAATCCTGGTGCATCAAGTCTCTGCCGGATTGGGTGCATCCTCTCCCACTGAGACCAGACAAGGTAGCCATAAGGACTGAGCTGCATATCTGCTATCTATGTGCTGGGGGCCTCATTCCAGCCCATGTATGTTCTTTGGTTGGTGGCTCAGTCTCTGAGAGCTCCCAGGGGTCCAGGTTAGTTGACTCTGTTGGTCTTCCTGTGGGGTTCCTATATCTCCTTTGGGGCCCACCATCCTCCTCGCTCTTCTATAAGAGTCCCCAAGCTCCATCCATTGTTTGACTGTGGGTCTCTGCATCTGAGTCAGCTGCTGGGCGGAGCCTCTCAGAGGACAGTTATGATAGTGTACTGTCTACAAGCATAACGGAGCATCAGGAATAGTGCCAGGGATTGGGAAGACAGGTGCTCATCTCCTGGCCTGCTCACTTTCCTCCTTGGAAACCTGGAGTTGGAAGCTCCAAATCTCCTCAATCATGTTCCTTCAGCACTTTGTAGCTATTTTTTCTGGGGTTTTGTTGGTGGTGGTGGTGGTGGTTTTTTTTGTTGTTGTTGTTTGGTTTGGTTTGGTTTGGTTTGGTTTGGTTTGGTTTGGTTTGGTTTTTCAAGACAGGGTTTCTCTGTGTAGCCCTGGAGAGTGGGGCTCTCCAAATTCATGATTCTTCTCTGTCACCTCAACTGAGTTCCTATCCTGGAACTCACTCTGTAGACCAGACTGGCCTCGAACTCAGAAATCCTCCTGCCTCTGTCTCTGCCTCCAAGTGCTGGGATTAAAGGCGTGTGCCACCACTACCGGCCGTATCTATTTTTTCTATAATTAACCTCTCAGTATCACTTAAGAATTCATTCCTCGACTATTAAATTACTCCTGAAGATGCCTGCAATGTTCCATTATGCACATCTGGGAATTGGTAGTGAACCTATGTGCCTCATTAGTAAGCGGGGCTCTCCAAATTCATGATTCCATCTCTGTCACCTCAGCTGAATTCCTCAGGACAGGGGGGCTTCTGTTATCTCAAGTATCACAGCATTAGCTGACACATGCAACTGTATAAAATCGTCCCATGAACAAAACTGGACAATTAAGGAGACTTAAGTTCAATACTTCAATAGAAAAAAATCAAATTATCACTATTTGTTACACACACACACACACACACAATCAAGGGAACTGACAATCTCTCAAAACTGATCAACTTTATATGAAAAATACTTACACACCTTGCCTAGACACAGAATATTTAAAATACAGCACAGACTATGGATATAAACGCAGGCAATGTGCTATGAAAGCAGAAGCCATCAACTACAGTCAAGAACGTTTCTGTGACAACAAACGAGATAATCAAATATTAAACAGCTCACCTGCTACTGAGCAAAATCCATTTCTAACTATTCAGCACTGCTGCTCTGCTCTCTAACTTAAGACAACCTATGACAACGGGCAGCCAAGAGGATTCTTACCACAGGCTACCCCTGCTTGAGGACTTGCATTGTAATCCCCGTGTGCTGCTCACACACTATGCAAATATTAAAGACACTCCTAAAATACGTCAGGGAAGAAAACGATCGTGACATTACACTACAAAAATATATGTACAGCCAGAAACCCTATTCTCTGCATTACTGCTTTAAATATCATGAAATTGGGGCGGTGAGAAGAACTTTCATGGTGGTTAGGGCAAACACAGTTGTGTCATGGCGACAGCGTGGTCTACACCTGGGAGGCCTCAGCTGGTTCTTTAATCAGCTTCTTCTGCTTCTCTGTGTGCAGCGGTTTCCAGTGAGGCTAGCCACTGACTCACCTGGAACAAAGCCTTGCCTTCCCTCAGAAAATTTTGAGCTGTTTGGATTCTCAGCCAAGAAAGCCTCCTTTTAGACAATTTCAACATTTTAAAAAGGGGCGGGGGGAGGGAAGTAACAGACCTTTTGGAGGCTGCTGTTGTTAAAGTGTGCCGCCTGAATGAGGGAGTTTGTGTGTCACTGGTCTGAAAGAAAGAAGCAATTGTTTCTCTGCTTTAGCTCATCTAGGAAGGCAGAAGAGTGCATTTCACCGACAGCTGGGCTTCAGTCTGTGTGTGTGCGTGTGCGTGCGTGCATGCGTATGAGTGTGTGTGTGTGTGTGTGTGTGTGTGTGTGTGTGTGTATGGATGTGTGTATGGGTGTGTATACTGAGTTATTACACACTTAATTTACTTTACTTGCTTCAAGTTACTTCTTCAACTTGAAAAGTGAGAATCAAAAATGCCTTTCGTTTCCTTCCAAGGTCTCCTCATTTCGATCAATTTCTGGGTGGGGTCATTGTCTGCACACGGCACTTCACTAGTTGAGAAGTGCCAGCAAACCACTCCCAACCTTGCAACTTAGCTAACTGCTGAAGACCAAGTAAGAAGAGAGAGAGACGATTGCCACTCTCTGGTAACTGAATAGGCCTGACTGGTCACCAGCTCTGGAACGACAGCACAAAGTGTACAGTTTGCCAAACATGATTCCAATAAGGCTATGTCAACCACCAGCTTGGCGCACTGGCCAGATACAGGGGAGGTATGCATGAAGTGGTCACTTCTGTTAATTGTCAGGCAATATGCTAATTACAGCAACAACTATCCACTACCATTACCAAACCGAGACACCATTGTGGATGCCAACAAGGCTCTAAGACTGTGTCCACGATCAGCTGTATGATCTCTTAAAGGTAAATTTAGACTCTGCCTTTATCTAGGGACCCACAGCCTAGCGTGTCAAACTTCCCAGGAGTGAGTTTATTTTGTATGCCTCTTATTTTCCTGTATGAGTTGTTTGTTTATTTGTTTGTTCATTCATTTGTTCTATCTTACTGCATCTTATTATTATCCTATACCAGCAGGTTGGTTTCCTAATGAAAGGCAGAAAGGGATGGCTCCAGATGGAGGGTAGGAGTGGAAAGGAACTGGGAGTGCCAGAAGGGGAACCATGGTGAGAGATAGGACATATTATCGAGAAAACAATCTTTTTTCAGTATAAGGGGAGGAGAAAGATTATGAAGGCTGCATTCTGTGATAAGTTGGCTCCCTGGAATTGTCATCCACATTCTTTCTTTGAACAAATAAGTATGAAGCTACAGGATATGACAGAATTTACTTCTGGTGGTTAGAAGGTGGAAATTAATATACAAGGCTAGCTTTAGGCAATTCAGTGATGATGTTGGAATGACATATCAGAAGTAGTCCTAATTCATCTGAAGCTAAGTGAGGTTTCTCAAACCAAGATCAAATTCCTGTAAAGTTAGAAGAGTCTCAGATCCAATCTGGAGAGGTTTCTGGAGTTTTTCAAAGGCAGTATGAGCTGGTGTGATTGGTTATATGAATTTAGGACACCAACCTTGAAACAGAGGGGCTGTACTGGGAGGTCAGAAGGAAAGGGAGACGTGGTCCTTAAGGAGGTTGGGAACATGGAATTACTTGGTGTGGTTCTTGACCCTGTCCCTGGAGATGGTTGGTCTTTTTGTCTCGGGGATGGATGGAATTGGTAGGGGTGAGTGGAGTTGGTGGTGGAATTGGCATGAGTTGGGAATTCTTACCTGAAGAGAAGATTTGAAAGAGGACCAGGGAGACAAGCACAAGATCCATGATCCTCAGGCGAGTCTTAGGTGATGGTCTACTGCCCATGCTTGGAAAACAACCGTCTTCAGGTCACAGGGATGGGCGGACTTGGCACTCAGAGTTTAGACTCTCTGCCAGACAAGGGAGTTCATGAGTGTAGACTACATTAGTGTCATGAGTCTTTGGTCCCTAGCTGAAGAGGTGACACAAAAAGGATTAGAAATGCAGGTGTGAGGCATGTAGTTCTTAGGTAGGTCAAAGGGGTAGGTCCTCAGGTAACACAAAAGAGAAACATTACCATGACCCTGAGGCTGGAACCACCTGCAAAAGGCAGAAGCCAGGGCTGAAGCATTGCCTTGAGAGTGCTGGGGACAGAGAGGAAGCAGAGCAGCTCTCAGAGGCAGGGGCAGCGGAGAGTTACTGAGCAAGCATGGAAATGGCTGAGTGACATTAGGTCTCCCTCTGTTCAAGCTACACACAGCTCCTTCTAAATACCAATCTGTCATTCTGTTCTAAAGGTTCCTTAGTCCCCTTTTGTATCAAACACATCCTGGAGTATATTCTAGAACTAGAGGTAATGGATTGACCCAGCGCATTCTGATTCGTAGTGCATGTATGATAAGACAAACTGTTATTAAACTAGGGTAAATCTATTTGCTATATTATGCCTATACTGGTAATATATATCACTAAAAGTAGATACATCATTGGGAAGGACATATGCAGTGAACAAAGGCTTTCATAATGCAAGCTCAAGATCAAAACAAAAAGCCACCAACACCCATTAGTAGCATCCAGCCCCTCCTTTTCCATGACTCATTAAAGGGTGGCTCAGAAGTAACCCAGACTGCTGAGCAGATCCTGCTCAGTGTCCATGCTCTCTCATACCACATCCATTCCACAGCTGCCTTCTCATACCTTTAAAGAAAACCTTTTTCTACTTTGCTATTTGAGTGTCCCTCAGATCTTCGAACAAGATTTTTCAAGAGCCTGGAATACCTCATCCAGATAGAAACTACCAGTAACATAGAGCACAAACCCCTTTGCCTTTCTTCTTCCTGTTCTGCAGTCTAACATTTGCTCTTTGAGGCCAAGGCACTACTGAAGTGTTTAGGGGGTGTTGGAAACAGACTTTCCAAACCACGCAGAGAAAGACAGAGAAGAACAAAGTGAGGAATCAAAGTTCCAAGTATATCAATGCAAACTGCAAATATAGATCTCTCTCTCTCTCTCTCTCTCTCTCTCTCTCTGTGTGTGTGTGTGTGTGTGTGTGAGAGAGAGAGAGAGAGCGAGAGAGAGAGAGTGTGAGTGTTTGTGACAGAGACAGACAGACAGAGACAGAGAGAGGGAAAGAGACAGAGAGATACAGAGAGAGACAGAGGAGGGAGAGACATTCAATGTCTTGCAAAGTCATCATTATAACAGTGATTTGGCCTAAGCCTCTCTATGTCTGCATCTGATCAGTGGAGAACACACAAGGCATTGGTCCTGTGTGTCTGGTAACTTTTCTTTTTTTTTTTTTTTCTTTTTTTATTTTTTTTTTATTTGATATAATTTATTTACATTTCAAATGATTTCCCCTTTTCTAGCCCCCCCCCCACTCCCCGAAAGTCCCGTAAGCCCCCTTCTCTTCCCCTGTCCTCCCTCCCACCCCTTCCCAGTTCCCCGTTCTGGTTTTGCCAAATACTGTTTCACTGAGTCTTTCCAGAACCAGGGACCACTCCTGCTTTCTTCTTGTATCTCATTTGATGTGTGGATTATGTTTTGGGTATTCCAGTTTTCTAGGTTAGTAACCACTTATTAGTGAGTGCATACCATGATTCACCTTTTGAGTCTGGGTTACCTCACTTAGTATGATGTTCTCTAGCTCCATCCATTTGCCTAAGAATTTCATGAATTCATTGTTTCTAATGGCTGAATAGTACTCCATTGTGTAGATATACCACATTTTTTGTATCCACTCTTCTGTTGAGGGATACCTGGGTTCTTTCCAGCATCTGGCAATTATAAATAGGGCTGCTATGAACATAGTAGAGCATGTATCCTTATTACATGGTGGGGAATCCTCTGGGTATATGCCCAGGAGTGGTATAGCAGGATCTTCTGGAAGTGAGGTGCCCAGTTTTCTAAGGAACCGCCAGACTGCTTTCCAGAGTGGTTGTACCAATTTGCAACCCCACCAGCAGTGGAGGAGTGTTCCTCTTTCTCTGCACCCTCTCCAACACCTGCTGTCTCCTGAATTTTTAATCTTAGCCATTCTGACTGGTGTAAGATGAAATCTTAGGGTTGTTTTGATTTGCATTTCCCTAATGACTAATGAAGTGGAGCATTTTTTAAGATGCTTCTCCGCCATCCGAAGTTCTTCAGGTGAGAATTCTTTGTTTAACTCTGTACCCCATTTTTTAATAGGGTTGTTCGGTTTTCTGGAGTCTAACTTCTTGAGTTCTTTATATATATTGGATATTAGCCCTCTATCTGATGTAGGATTGGTGAAGATCTTTTCCCAATTTGTTGGTTGCCGATCTGTCCTCTTGATGGTGTCCTTTGCCTTACAGAAACTCTGTAACCTTATGAGGTCCCATTTGTCAATTCTTGCTCTTAGAGCATACGCTATTGGTGTTCTGTTCAGAAACTTTCTCCCTGTACCGATGTCCTCAAGGGTCTTCCCCAGTTTCTTTTCTATTAGCTTCAGAGTGTCTGGCTTTATGTGGAGGTCCTTGATCCATTTGGATTTGAGCTTAGTACAAGGAGACAAGGATGGATCAATTCGCATTCTTCTGCATGCTGACCTCCAGTTGAACCAGCACCATTTGTTGAAAAGGCTATCTTTTTTCCATTGGATGTTTTCAGCCTCTTTGTCGAGGATCAAGTGGCCATAGGTGTGTGGGTTCATTTCTGGATCTTCAATCCTGTTCCATTGATCCTCCTGCCTGTCACTGTACCAATACCATGCAGTTTTTAACACTATTGCTCTGTAGTATTGCTTGAGGTCAGGGATACTGATTCCCCCAGATTTTCTTTTGTTGCTGAGAATAGTTTTAGCTATCCTGGGTTTTTTGTTGTTCCAGATGAATTTGATAATTGCTCTTTCTGGTAACTTTTCTAAAGCGGAAATTTAGCGTGCAAAGAAGATATTAGTCAGGGGCACAGTGTTGGATGGAGAAGTCCTCCTGGGAATATGTTTAATTCCTTTCAGATGTCTCCCATCAACATGTTTTTGGCATTTTTTCCTAGTTTCCATTTAGTATCATTTATAGCCGTATCTTCAAAAGTGAGTACAAATGGCTATTCTAAAACTAAATATTTACTATACATATTCATGTGTGCCCATATTACTTGTAAACACTTGTAAAATGCAGAAACCTATAAAATATAAACAAACGTATTTTAGAGGAAGACACTGTGATTACTCTTCATTTACCTTTTTTTCTGTCTCAACTATTACTGTTTATAGTGGAAAACAATAATAAATGATATATAAATATGCCCCATTCCTCTTTACAGTCAGACATTCTTCCTCATAAATTGTTAAAACTGTGCAAATCTCCAGTTTTTTCCTCTGATATATTTGAAAGATAAAAAAAAAAAATCAATCACAGGTCTCAGGGACAGTTATATTGGGTGTTGGGCAGACAGGACTTTCAGGAGAAGACAGGGATGTATTAAAAAAAAAAAAAAAAACTCTTGTATATTCTAACAAGTAATTCCTCAATATATTTCCTCAGACCCTTCCTAAAGGATGTAGGCCCTCTTGGTTTAAAAAAAAAAAAAAAAAAAAAACAGAACAAAAAAAAAAAAATCCACCAAACCAATGAACAGAAACCATCAACAAATCACCAATGGCTGGAAGTCAGCAGATAAATAGATAGGTAACTAAATCGGTTCTCTTCATCTCCACCGAGCTTTCTAGAAGTTTCATTTCTGTAGAGGATGCAGAATGTCTTGGGCTGACTGTCCTGTCATACTTCTGGAAATGCTCTCTGCTTAGCCACCGAGAAGGAAGTAGCTTCCCAAAGTTATTTCTTCTTTGAACTATGTTAGCTTCTGAGGGACCTCGTCTCAGACAGGACTTATTCCGCACTCATTATTTAAACATGACTCTTTTCTTCCTTTCTGAATAAATCAATTGTTCCAATTAAAAATTCAAAGGGACTGTTTTACTTACCTAAGAGAACCAGCTGTCCTAATGGATATAAAATATTCTCATTCAAAAAGTACAAACAGATGACGTACCAGTTGCTGCTATTCATTTCGATTTAGAAGGTCTTTCTCTTCTGTGCTATACTTCAAACAACTAACCAGGCAGTTTACAAGCAATTCATCAGTATAATAAACTTGTTTCTTAGATGTTTCTGTTAATAATGAGGTTTGGCTCATTATATAATATCATCCACAATTTTAAGAGTCCTCTAAAAGCATTATATGTCATTAGATATTTTACAAGCCCATATTGAAACTAGAACACTATGTTACATTAGTACATCCCATTTTATTGAACTAATAACCTAGGGTTAAACCCATAAAATTATCATCTGTTTCCCCTCATTATGTAAGACAACCAACTGTCTTAAAGAATATACACATCCTAATAGTGAATTTTCCATTCTTAATATTAGTTCCTTTGTAGCTATTCCTATAGTCACTGCATCAAAAACTAAAAACATAAATCTTTCCATATGTTGATACCTAGAAAAGTTACTCCAGCTTTGATTCTCCTCATCGGTAAGAAGGTGTTCCTTTATTCACTGTGTACTTGCCAAGTGCGAGTATCATCACTTTTAATTTTATTTTTAATGTTACCTTGACAATTTGCGAAGTACAAATTTCTCATTTCTTGAAGCATTATACCTATGTTCTAGTTTATATTGTACATAGACTGGTTGATGAGTTCACATTCATATATTTCAAACTGGCACAGAACATTTTAACTTATATCTACATAGATCTTGTGCTAATGATGGAGGCTGCAGTAGTGAGCAAGCCATGCAAGGACAGCAGGCCTGCACAGACATCCCCACTGGGATAGGCAAGTTGCTAATATACTGAATAAAATGCCATCCCACGGACTGGAAAAGCTGGAATGTGTTACAGGGTCTGTTCTCATCTAGAACGAGAAGAACCATGATGAAAAGACTGGTCATTTTCTCTCCTCCTCCTCCTCCTCCTCCTCCTCCTCTTCCTCCTCCTCCTCCTCCTCCTCTTCTTCCTCCTCCTCCTCCTCCTCCTCCTTCTTCTTCTTCTTCTTCTTCTTCATTGCTTATGATTTTTAAGTGGTGCTCATCTATTAAGAATATCATTCATTGTTTCCTCAGAAATACAAATATTCCTAAATTGGTATTATTTGCCTTTTAATTTGATTATTTTTTGCCAAATCTATCAATTAGCCCACATACCATTTTACTCTTGTTCAAACTCAGAAAAATATTCTCTAATACATGATGATAGATATCATTAACATTTTCACTAATGGTATGTGTGATTTTGTTCATATTTAAATCTTTATGTGGAATGTATGTTATAATTTAAAATGATATTTCTATGACCCTTTTATTTTAGGGATTTTTAAAAGGTTTCAATCAACGTTTTATTAGTTACAATTAGACAGGATATAGAATTCCTCTTTTCACACTTTCTCACAAATTTTTTAAAAATCACAGGTTTTAATCACAGCTCATGCTTGTTGTGTTTTTCCAGATCGTGATTAAACAAACTTATTACCAGTGGCTTCAAACTCTTTCCTAGTTCCACTGTCCTGGTTTGCTTTCAGTGGCTATGACAAAACACTGACCAAAAGCCAAGATGGGTCTTGGCTAACAGTTGTTAGGCCACCATCAAGAGAAGCAGGACAGGAACTCAAGGCAGGACTCTAGAGGCAGGAACTGAAGTAGAGACCACAGAGGAAGGCTGTCTATTCAGCTCATATTCTTATACAGGCTAGGACCATTGTCCAGGGTGGTGTCACCACACTTCCTGGAAAACACCGTTATAGACCAGTCTGATGGATGCAACCCCTTTATTGAGATTCCCTCTTCCCAGGTTTGTGTCAAGTTGATAAAACTAAGCAGAATGCCCACCTTTTGATCCTTTCAATGAAGCTGGGAGGGGAGAGGATCATGATGACTCTTACAGCTTTTTTCCAAAGTCATTGGAGAAATCCAGATTGTATAACTAGAGAGCTGCATATAACCAGATGAGTGACTTTTTTAATTGTGTCATCACTGTTTATATGATTCCTTCTTTAGTTCTTAATTGTATCCAATGATTCCAACCTTTAACAGCTGGAAGTCAACAGTCTGATTGACAATAGTCAGTGGAAACTCCTGGCTGGGAAGAACTTCAAAGCACTGTTATTATGAAGAGTAGAACTGTCAAAATCTAGCTCAAACCATGGAAGAAAACCTCTCATCATGTAGACTACTTGGACAGAGGATGGAGATAAATCAACATGATTGAAGTTTCAAACTCTGAAACTGGAAGCTATGTGAGTAAGGTTCAATCCTGAGGTCACTATTCAGCTTAATGGCTTTGTATTTTTTTTTTAAGAACAATTTGTCCCAACTTGGAAGGATGCCAATCTAAAGTGCATTTATGACTTGTCATTTTCTAATCCTCCATTCTGAAATTGGTAACATTTAGCTCTTGACCTTGACTGGTTTCCAAAATGTCTTTTGTCAGAACCAAAAAGTTCAGAAACCTCTTTATTAGCTTTTGAGATATCGGCAAGATTTTATTTGTTTGTTTACTTACTTACTTACATATATTTCAAATGAGTGTGTGACTACACAGTCAATTGATTAGTGTAGCATCTGGCTTCTGATGATGCTTCACACAGTTTTAAAGATCGGCAATCATTGAAAGCCTAAAACGTTCTCATGTGTAGCAGAGCAGCTAAGCAGTGAGCACTTATTTCCAAAATCTGTCACAGCTTAACCTTCATTCTGAGCCTGGTGGATATGTCTGTCCATAACAGCCAACGCTTCTACTCGTTAAAAGACAAAGGCTGCATTCAGATTGCTTCCTTTGTCTGAGAGAAACTCTGAGTCGACCACAAAAGAAAGGACTGCCTTAACTGTTTCCATAGAGGTGACACTATTAAATATCACTTAAAAAATATTTGTACTGTATTAAAATATGGTCAGTTTTTAGTCATCATACTAACTCAAAATCATCGGATATGTAAGAAAACTGTGTATACAACTAGCCCAGAGATACAAATGCTCACACTAAAGAGGGCTTCTATTTTAAGACATCTTGAAGTTACCATGTTCCAGAAATTTCCCATAATTGTACTATAGTGGGACATTTTGTTGTTGTTTCACCTTTTCTTAGTAATGAGCAAGGATTTGATGCTTGTGCTATGAAGCGTGTGTGAAGGACAGTCTGCAGAGCCATTCCTGGCAACTATACCTGACATCAAAACAAGAAATGCTTACATAACTGTAATTCACTAGAGGATAAAAGCATCCATGGGTGCATCAGTTTGTGAGAACTTGAAGCCTTGCTATGACATCACTACAGGCATTTGTGGTTATCTTCCTCACTCCTCTATCAAATATGGGTTACTATGTCATCAACAGCGATACCCTAGTACATTGTATTTTTTTATTATATTTTTTTATTCGATATAATTTATTTACATTTCAAATGATTTGCCCTTTTCTAGCCCCCAACTCCCCGAAAGTCCCATAAGTCCCCTTCTCTTCCCCTGTCCTCCCACCCACCCCCTTCCCACTTCCCCGTTCTGGTTTTGCCGAATACTGTTTCACTGAGTCTTTCCAGAACCAGGGGCCACTCCTCCTTTCTTCTTGTACCTCATTTGATGTGTGGATTATGTTTTGGGTATTCCAGTTTTCTAGGTTAATAACGACTTATTAGTGAGTGCATACCATGATTCACCTTTTGAGTCTAGTTTACCTCACTTAGTATGATGTTCTCTAGCTCCATCCATTTGCCTAAGAATTTCATGAATTCATTGTTTCTAATGGCTGAATAGTACTCCATTGTGTAGATATACCACATTTTTTGCATCCACTCTTCTGTTGAGGGATACCTGGGTTCTTTCTAGCATCTGGCAATTATAAATAGGGCTGCTATGAACATAGTAGAGCATGTATCCTTATTACATGGTGGGGAATCCTCTGGGTATATGCCCAGGAGTGGTATAGCAGGATCTTCTGGAAGTGAGGTGCCCAGTTTTTGGAGGAACCGCCAGACTGATTTCCAGAGTGGTTGTACCAATTTGCAACCCCACCAGCAGTGGAGGAGTGTTCCTCTTTCTCCACACCCTCTCCAACACCTGCTGTCTCCTGAATTTTTAATCTTAGCCATTCTGACTGGTGTAAGATGAAATCTTAGGGTTGTTTTGATTTGCATTTCCCTGATGATTAATGAAGTTGAGCATTTTTTAAGATGCTTCTCCGCCATCCGAATTTCTTCAGGTAAGAATTCCTTGTTTAACTCTGTTCCCCATTTTTTAATAGGGTTGTTCAGTTTTCTGGAGTCTAACTTCTTGAGTTCTTTATATATATTGGATATTAGCCCTCTATCTGATGTAGGATTGGTGAAGATCTTTTCCCAATTTGTTGGTTGCCGATTTGTCCTCTTGATGGTGTCCTTTGCCTTACAGAAACTTTGTAATTTTATGAGGTCCCATTTGTCAATTCTTGCTCTTAGAGCATACGCTATTGGTGTTCTGTTCAGAAACTTTCTCCCTGTACCGATGTCCTCAAGGGTCTTCCCCAGTTTCTTTTCTATTAGCTTCAGAGTGTCTGGCTTTATGTGGAGGTCCTTGATCCATTTGGATTTGAGCTTAAGTACATTGTATTTTTAAGGTTATGTAAAAAAATAATTTCCCTATAGAAACCTATTTTTATAAATAGAGATTTTGAAATCTCTATTTCATGTATCCTAAGATACTGTTCATACATTTTAAGTAAATGGTCATTAAAAACATTTTTTTCTTTTTTCCCCTCTCTCTACTGCTCCCCGTCTCCCCTCCCATCCATGTCCACTTCCTTTCTGTTTCTTATTAGAAAAGACTTCTAAGAGATAACACCAAAATATAACAAAATAAAATTTAGTAAGATAAAATAAAAACTATCACATCAAAGAACAAGATAAATCAACAGAAGAAAAAGAGAGAGAAGGAACAAGCATCAGAACCCACTTGTTTCCCCATAAAAATAGTAAACTGACAGCTATAGTGTATGTGCAGCAGATCTAGTGCAGGTCCACGTGCTTACTGTTTAGCCTTTGTGAGCTCATTTGAGCTTTAATAAGCTGATTTAGAAGGCTGTGTTTTCCTGGTGTCCTCTATTCACTCTGGCTTTTAAAATCTTTCCACCCACCCTTCCAAAGGGTTCCCTGATAGAAGGATTTGATGGAGGCATCCCATTTTGAGTTGAATGTTCTAAGACACCTCTTTCTCTCTCTCTCTCTCTCTCTCTCTCTCTCTCTCTCTGCATAATGCCTGGCTGTGGGTCTCTGTATTTGTTCCCATCTGCTGCAGGAGAAAGCTTCTCTAATGATAGCTGAATACAGGCACTGATCCACGAGTGTAACAGAATAGCATTAGGGATTATTTTATGGCTCCAGTTTTAAGACCAGTAATGTTTGGTTTTATCCTAGGTCTCTGAGCTATCTAGTCTCAGGTTCTTGGCCACTCAAAAAGTGTAGGGTATCAGTTAGTGGTTGGTTACTCCCACAAGTTTTATGCCACCATTGTCCTAGCACATCTTGTAGGCAGGACACCATTGTAGAACAAAGGTTTTAGGACTGGGTGGCTGTGTATCTCTTAACATCAATGGACTCAATTCCCCAATAAAAAGACATAGAGTAAATGACTGGATATGTAAACAGGACCCTACATTTTGCTGCATACAGGAAACACACCTCAGGGTCAAAGACAAACACTACCTTAGAGTAAAAGACTGGAAGACAATTTTACAAGCAAATGGTCTCAGGAAACAAGCCAGAGTAGCCATTCTAATATCAGATAAAATTGACTTTCAACCTAAAGTCATCACAAAAGACACTGAGGGACACTTCCTGCTGGTCAAAGGAAAAATACACCAAGAAGAACTCTAAATCCTGAACATCTATGCTCCAAATGCAAAGGCACCCTCATTCATAAAAGAAACTTTACTAAAGCTCAAAGCACACATTGCACCTAACACAATAATTGTGGGGGACTTCAACACTCCACTCTCCTCAATGGACCGATCAGGAAAACAGAAACTAAACAGGGACACAGTAAAACTAATTGAAGCTTTGGACCAATTAGATTTAACAGATATATATAGAACATTTCATCCTAAAGCAAAAGAATATACCTTTTTCTCAGCACCTCATGGTACCTTCTCCAAAATCAATCATATAATTGGTCACAAGACAGACCTCAACAAATATAAGAAGATCAAAATAATGCCATGCCTCCTATCAGATCACTATGGAATAAAAGAGGTCTTCAATAGCAACAAAAACAACAGAAAGCCCATATACACATGGAAACTGAACAATACTCTACTCAATGATACCTTAATCAAGGAAGAAATAAAGAAATCAAAGACTTTTTAGAATTTAAGGAAAATGAAGACACAACATACCCAAATCTATGGGACACAATGAAAGCAGTGCTAAGAGGAAAACTCATAGCCCTGAGTGCCTCCAAAAAGAAATTGGAGAGAGCATACACTAGCAGCTTAATGGCACACCTGAAAGCCCTGGAACAAAAAGAAGCTAATTCTGTATTTTTTTTCTACTAAGCACAACTAAAAGTCCTTGGACTTTATAGGAAACAAACTAAAGAAAAGTACTGAATGTAAAGAAGGAATGTCAGTCAATAAAGTTAAAATTAATATTGGCTTGGTAGTGAGTTAGCTCATTTTTAAATCTTTTCTTCACAAAATCCAGAGTAAGATCCAGACCAGAGACAAAAACAATGGGTGTTGTGGATAGCACTGGGCTTGTTTTTTGATGCTAATTCCACTCCTGGGAGGGGCTGCACATGAGATGTTAATCAGTGTCTTGGAAACCTTTTCCCCACCTTAACTTTTCAAATAAAAGCTAGAGCCAATGACTGGTCAGGAGGAAGGAGGAGGAGCTGAGAGTTTGGGGGAGGAGAAAAGAATCGACATGGGGGGTGGGGTGGGAGGAGCTACGGAGGATTGACAGAGAGGAGGGAGAGTAGATCGATCGTGGCCTGGAGAAACTGCAAGTTATATGGGATAACATAGATGGGAATAGAGTAGTGTAGTGGGAGATCGGCCCAATCTAGGCTTATAGCTTGTGTTGATATTGAGTTGAGATTTCTTTTACCGGTTAATTGGGTTGGAAAATTACAGCAACAAATGGGCCTTAAAACTAGGAAAAGAACAAACAGAATCTTAAGCCATGATCACTCTATTCTAGTCAAATGCCACAGAAAGAATGTACAGCATCTACCCACTCATTTTAGCAAAGCCAATCAGGAAAGTTCTCCTCTGGGGCTCATGACCTCATCAGCCACAGGTTTACAGTACAAGAATCCCATAGTACCAGGAGGGATCTTAGTGAAGCACCTCAAGTTCAAGATGTAAGTGCCACTAATTCACCTTTGGGGGTGGAGCTTTCCAGGCTGTTCACTGCTGCGGTTTGTGAGCCTTACAGTGGAGTAGGACTACCGGCTGTTTTTCTCCTTTGGCAATTTGCATAGTATCCTCAGACACTATGAGGTCTAGTCCTCAAAGAGGAGGCTTCCAGGTCAGTCCAGCTCAATTCCTTTGAGTCCCAAGTGTGTGGTATTAGCAGCAACAGAGTCACTTCAGCTTCTGGAAGGTGACCCAGGGTGATGGCAATAGCCTGTATTGCTTTGGAAATCTCTTGGATTTCCCTAAGCAACAACTCAAAAGTTAGGAATGGTTCTTTGGGAAGCATTATCAACTAATTAACTTCATTGGATTTATGCGCATGCTTATTTTAAATAAGTTTATAAAATAACATTTCACTGGAGCTTTTTGGAAACATCCTTAGGGTCACTTATCCCCCTCTCTATCTCTTTGTCACCCTCCCTCTCCACTCCCCATTTTTCCACTTTTCCTTTCATACCACCTGTGTCCTATTGTCTCCCTCTCTAGAGTTACTTTCCTCCCTGCCATGGTCCCTTTGTGCTTTGTTCTTCTCTGTGGTTATTCTCCGTTACATGATCGCATTTAAAGGGTTAGGGTGAGAACACCAGCTTTGTCTTTATGGGTCTGGATCATCTCATTCAGGTGAAACACTTTCTAGGTCCACTCATTTACCTGAAAGTTTTATGATTTTTGCTTTTCTTTTCAGCTGAATAGAATTTCATTGCATGTATGTAATTTACATTTTCAGTATCCATTCATCACTGGAAGGGCATGTAGGTTGTTTGGATTTTCTAGCTACTGTGAGTGACAGGATTTTCCCTGTCCAATTACATTAAAATATTAGTACAGCAGGAGGCCTGTGATTGGACAGGGAAAAGGGAGGCAGAGCTAAGAGTTTCAGAGACAAAGAACATGGGAGAAGAGAAGAAAGTCAAGATGGAGGCAGACAGACAGGAAGAAGAGCCTGACTGAACCAGTGTGACTTTAAATAGCCACAGGTAGTTATGATAGCATAAAGGTTAGAATAATTGGGATAATTTATCTAATCTAGGTGGGCAGTTTTTATCATTATCAATTGGTTCAGAAATTATTGTATTGGCATCTTGTGAATTGAGAATTATTGATACATAAATCTAACGTGCTAATTATAAGCTTCTAGAGTTTTGTTTTACTGGGTTACTACAATGTGGGATGGACGACTACAGTGGTTATGTCTGAGAAGGAACTAGTGGTTCCAGGAATAAGCAAACCAGAGTTGGGAACAGAGCAATCAGTCACTGTGGGGGGGGGGGGGGGGGCTAGCTAAAGACAGAGCTGGCAGGACTGTTCTGGCAGTAGCACTGGAAGCCTGCCTGTTGTTTTTAATATTTCCCACAACTGTGACTAATGCTGGAATGACCATAACTGAGTAAGGAATAGCGTCTATTCCTATGGGCATGTGCTGAAGATCTCCACCATATGACCCAGCTATACTACCCTCGAAAACGTTCTTTAAAACCCATCCTTGAATGACAGTTTACAAACCACTTTGAGTTTCTCGGGGCATACAGAGGAAATAAAAAGAAAGGCCAGTGATCTTATCACATTGGTCTATCTCAGAGCCATGGATCTCTGGTCAGCACCCCCTCCCTTCTGTCCAGCAGTTACTGCTCCAAACCCATGTATGTCGATGATTTCTAAAGCATTTAGTTATATTAACTATAAAGGGTGGAAAATGGGTCTATATCATCTTGTCTGAATTTTTTGCTTAGTAAATATATTTTAAAAGCTATAATAAGACAACAGTTCTGGTTTGTATTATTACCCAGAAGTCAATGGACTTGATGTTGCTTTTTCAGTCTTAATCTGGAGTTTCCCACAGGTGACCTTTTGAGGGGTACAGCAAACTTTATTGATGGTATTCAAGAGAATAGGGCTCCTTTGGCTCCTTTAATTATTGTGGGGGTCTGGGATGGAAACTGTGAGGGAGATATTTAGGAGTGAATTGGAACAGGGACTCTTCAGCAGCTGATGGCCTCTCTCTTGCTAAGCTTATGTCCTTATTGGGATGCATGGTCCAGGGCGTCATATTCCTTGTAGACCTTGTAGGCTATGAGGTCCACCACTCAGTCATTGAGAAAAATGCCTGCCCCAGCATTGTGGAAGAGTGGAAGTCTCTGTTAAAGTCACAGAAGACAATCTGGCCCTCAGTGTAGCACAGAATGTTCTTTAGTGGGCCCTTGGATGCCTGCTTTACCACCTTCTTGATGTCATCATACTTGGCAGCTTTCTCCAGGTGGCATATCCATTCCATGACAGACACATTTTGGGTAGGAACATGGAAGCCATGCCAGTGAGCTTCCCATTTAGTTCTGAGATGACCTTGCCCACAGCCTTGGCAGCACCACTGGATGGATGCAGGGATGATGTTCTGGGCAGCCCTGGCCATCAAGCCACAGCTTTCCAGAAGGGCCATCAACAGTCTTCTGAGTGGCAGTGAAGGCATGCACTATGGTCATGAGTCCTTCCATGATGCAAAAGTTGTCATAGATGACCTTGGCCATGGTGGCTAAGCAGTTGGTGGTACAAAAATTATTGCTGATCTTGAGTGAGTTGTCATACATCTCATGGTTCATGCCCATCACAAGCATGGAGGCATTGGCAGAAGGGGAAGAGATGAAAACTGTTTTGATCCCACCCAAGTCTTTGCCATGGTGATGAAGATGGCAGTACACTCCCAACATACGCAGCACCAGTCATTTGTTGTTAATGAGATCTCACTCCTGGAAGATGGTGATGGCCTTACCATTGATGACAAGCTTCCCATTCTCAACCTTGAAAGTGCCATTGAACTTGCCATGGGTAGAGTCATACTGGAACATGTACACCATGTAGTTGAGGTCATTGAAGGGGTCATTGATGGCAATGTTTCCACTTTTCCAGATAACCTGGCACCCAATACAGACAAACCCATGCACTCTGACATTCACCATCATGTCTAAGGGACAAGGTTGGCATTGAACAAGAAGATGCAGCTGTCTCTGAAACAGGAGCAGAGAGCCCACAATTGACTTTTTACTGCTTAAATATCCCATGTGCTCTCCCTGTGATCATATACACTTAATCCAATTATTCAGAAATAACATTTTAAATGAGATTTCATAATTTCATAAATGTAGCTTCTTTAATGTGACCTGGTATTAAATCAACATTCAAGTCTTTTAAATGTTCATATACAAATAAAAATATTTAACTGGAAGCTTTTCGTTTGTCTAAAAATGAAATAAAACTGGTAAATACTTAGTCAGGTAGAGGTATTAAAAGGAGAAACTATTGGTCTCATGTCTAAATCATATCATGATTTGCCATCTGCCAAGCAATGAGAATCTATGGTTTGTCACTCTCTCTGATACATTCACCTTACATCATAGCAAGTCGGAAGATAAAAGCGTGTTTTGAGATAGCAAAAGTTTTCCACAATTACACTGATACCAAAACCACACAAAGAACCAACAAAGAAAGAACTTCAGGCCAATTTCCCTTATGAATATCAATGCAAAAATATTCAATAAAATTCTTGCCAACTGAATCCAAGAACACATTAAAACAATCATTCACCACAATCAAGTAGGCTTCATCCTAGGGATGAAAGGATGGTTCAATATAAGGAAATCCATCAATGTAATCCACTATATAAACAAACTCAAAGAAAAAAAAACACAATGTCATTTCATTAGATGCTGAAAAAGCATTTGACAAAATTCAGCATTCCTTCATGTTAAAAGTCTTGGAAAGATCAGGAATTCAAGACCCATATCTAAACATAGTAAAAGCAATATACAGCAAACCAGTAGCCAACCTCAAACTAAATGGAGAGAAACTTGAAGCAATCCTACTAAAATCAGGGACTAGACAAGGCTGTTCTCTCTCTCTCTCTCTCTCTCTCTCTCTCTCTCTCTCTCTCTCTCCATATCTATTCAATATAGTAATTGAAGTTCTAGCTAGAGAAATTAGACAACAAAAGGAGGTCAAAGGGATACAAATTGGAAAGGTAGAAGTCAAATTATCACTATTTGCAGATGATATGATAGTATACTTAAGTGACCCAAAAAAACTCCACCAGAGAACTCTTACAGCTGATAAACAACTTCAGCAAAGTGGCTGGATATAAAATTAACTCAAACAAATCAGTACCCTTCCTATACTCAAAGGATAAACAGGCTGAGAATGAAATTAGGGAAACAACACCCTTCAAAATAGTTACAAACAATATAACGTATCTTGGTGTGACTCTAACCAACAAGTGAAAGATCTGTATGACAAGAACTTCAAGTCTATGAAGAAAGAAATTGAAGAAGATCTCAGAAGACGGAAACATCTCCCATGCTCGTGGATTGGCAGGATTAATATAGTAAAAGTGACTATCTTGCCAAAAGTTTTCAAGAATAATGTTACAATAAAAATATCTATGAAATATTTGCATACTGTGCTTTATAATATATCATTGATTAATGCTGTAAATGGAAGCATTTTAATGATAATCATAATTTATTTTATAATTTAGATGGATACAGTATCATCTCATTATAACAAAACCTTATCATTTTTTTCAGCAATCTTATTTTACCACATACTAAAATCCAAGCCTAGCATGTAGAAGAAAACTGGAGAATCATTTTATCCTTGGGTTTATTTGTCAAAAAAGAAGAAATAATCCATAAGGAAAAAAACTGTATGTATAATTTTGACATTATATGATATTATACTAGAAATAATTTGCTCATGAATGAAAATAAGATTTCTCATATATTCTTTCTACAGATGAATCTTGCTCAGTCCAGTTTACTGTATATTAAGTCATGACATTTTATCCTCCTAAGCTATAGCTTCATGAAGTGGAAGAATATAGTATTATTTTACACCTCTGACTTCATAATAGGGAAAACTTAATAATACAGCCATTGGCAAGTCCTATGTCATCAAATAGATTAAATTTTCTGTTAGAGAAATAGCCATTTCCATACTTCAGAAGAACTCAAGAATCACAATATTAGAATATCAATGAATGTAGCATTCTCTCTTCTTGCTTTGATATTTTAACTCACATAAGTAGTAAATATGTGTAGCAAATGAAGTCACCAGTGACTCCAACACCCACTTCTTAAAGTCTTCATAGATACCTGTCAAATATTTCTCTTCTTTAGTCATAAGGAGCAGACTAGAGCGATGTAATACTTCACTGGTTAATGGTGGGATAAATGAAAAGTGGTTCTTTAGATTTTTTACATATTTAAATATGTAATTATTAGTATAAATTTTGCTTACTACATGATACAAACAATACCAGCTACAAAACATCAAGAAATTGCTTTAGAATTTTGAGGAATAACTCCAATAGAGATGTAAGAATATAACCTTCCTGCCAGCCAAACACATTGTCCCTCACTGGGACTCTGTTTCCTACAGCATGCACTGAGAATGACCACAGAGCAACAAGAGGTAGTGAGTAGAGAAATGAATGAGAGAGTGGATTCTCCGTACCAAATCACACACCAAAGAGAAGGAAGAGGAGGAGGAGGAGGAGGAGGAGGAGGAGGAGGAGGAGGAGGAGGAGGAGGAGGAGGAGGAGGAGAGGGAGAAAGAAGAGGACGAGGAACTGAAGAAGATAACGTGATTGAGCTTGTTTAGTCTTGTCAGAGGAGGCTCACTGGATCAGTGACTTGATTTGGGCATTTAAAGTTGGGTGGTTTCAAGGAAGGAAAAGGAAGGCAGATCCCACAGGGCGAACAAAGAATAGCACATAGAAAGCATAGCACAGGCTGGAGAGATGGCTCAGCGGTTAAGAGCACTGACTGCTTTTCCATAGGTCCTGAGTTCAATTCCCGGCAACCACATGGTGTCTCACGACCATCTGTAATGGAATCCGATGCCTTCTTCTAATGTGTCTGAAGACAGTGACAGTGTACTCACATATATAAAATAAATATTTTTTAAAATAAAGACAAAGAGAAAGAGAGAAAGAGAGAAAGAGAGAAAGAGAGAAAGAGAGAAAGAGAGAAAGAAAGAAAGAAAGAAAGAAAGAAAGAAAGAAAGAAAGAAAGAAAGAAAGAAAGAAAGAAAGAAAGAAAGAAAGCTAAATGCCTAAGAATTAGAATTCTGGGTGCAGTGAAGATAAACATCTAAAGGAAATTGTCTTTTAACCTACTTTACTCATCTTGGTTTGCTTGTTCTGAGGGTTCTCTAACTCCTGCTCCTCACCTAACTGGATGCTAGAAGACTGGCCTTAGATATTCTAATTTACATCAAAGCAGTAGCATACTGTGCTTCTAATGTACATGTCCCTGTGACAAATCATGTCAAACACCTTTTAGTGTTACCCAGAAGCTCATCTTATCTCCTGAAATATGATAGTGAAATTCTTATGTTTTAAGAGTTATTCATACGTTGTGAATTTTCCTGGCTAGGATCTATCTTTTTATTTTCCAAAGAGTAGAGAGAGCCAGGTGTGACGACGGCCCACCCTTCTGACCCCAGCTATCCAGAGGCTTAGGCAGGGGTCATCATTTTAGCCTCATCTGCATGGTGAGTTCTAGACCAGCCAGGGTAATTTAAAAAGACTGAGTCAAAGAGAAAAGAAAGAAAAGTTTAAAGAATGTTTATGAATATTTTTCCTTTATGGTTTGTGCTTTTGTGAACTGAGAACTGTTGTCTTGTTTCAAAATTATAGTATCTGTTTCTTTCCTCTTCAAATCATAATGGGCTAATCAAACATTTAGTGGGGTGGGATTGTCATTGCCATCTGAGAGTTATGGGAGCAATAGACTGAGGCAGGTGGTATGAAAGCTTGTGAAAGCCAAGCATGTTTGTCTAACTTTCCACATTACGATAGAGTACAAAACACTGGCAACAACATAGGAAATGGAGTTGGAATTGTTGGAATAAAACACAGCATCTTCTGTATCAGAATTTTCTAATCCTACAAAAATAACTACACCACCTAGAAACTTTGTTTTGTTGTTATTATTTTGTTTTGTTTTGCTGGTTGTTTCCTCAATAAAAGTGGAAACAGAGACTCTCCATGTTTACTTACTCCTGATTTCAAGTAAACAAATGTCCAGTGTCCATGAAAGTGTGCTCTTGGCCAACAGCAGTTGCCTTTGGACATTTCTTGCATATATTTTAGGTAATGAATTAATTACTTTAGCTTTTGCAAACTATTTTACTGGCCTAATCCCAATCATGTAACTACACTTCAAAGCTCCTATCATTCCCGAGATTTTTCAGTTAAGATGAAGAAATCAGAGTTCCTGCGTCAATCTGCCCTGCCTTTCTCAGTTTTGAGGATCTTACCACTCTAACCATGAAACAACCAACCACCTTGCCGGGCCCAGGCCTCTTCAGTGTGAATGTTCTAGCACACAGATTTTTGAGAGAAGACTTCGGTGGGTTGGTTTTGAAATCACATTTTCCTTTAGATGAAAATATCTCTGGTCATTCCCTCCAAACACCGAAAAGAATCTAAGCTCTGGTGACACAAAGAACAATGGAGTGGCAGTTCATATTGAATGTCAGCGTGGCAGGATCTAGAACAATCTAGTCATCAAGTTTCTGGACAAGCCCATGAAGATTAGCCTCTGAGCATGCCTAAAAAGGATCACACAGATTATATAATTGAGGTGGAAAGACCCATCTTGACTCTAGGTGGCGCCATTCCATGGACTGGAGTCCTGTCCTGAGTGAAAAATGAGAAAAACAAGCTGAGTGCATTCACCTCTGCTTCTTGAGGCCCAGGGCTCCTGCTGCTATGAGCGCCCTCCTCAGGTATTTTGTCCCAACAGTGATTCAAGTAACTAATAAAGTAACATATATGCAATAGCACAATTCGAAAGGTGACTTCATCTTTCAAAACTAGGAAGTACTAAAAATACAATTCTAAGAAGAAAACAACTATTTGTTTTCCACGTGGCTGCCGCTTCAGAGTTTACTTTGTTAACTGGATTTTTTTTTATATAACTGTGTTATTACAACGTCACCGGTGGAATTGGTTCATTTCACCTTTCCTGCAATCTCCTTTGGCTGTTCTGCAAGGCTGCAGATGTAAAAAAGGAAAGAGAGGCTTGCACATACTCGTTTTGCATATAACCATATGTGCTTTTATATTGCATATTTAAAACACTCTGACTTCTACAGGAAACCCATGCTGCCCATAGTCAGGCAGCACAGATGAAGAGGAAGAACAGTTAGGCACCAAACTATAATTTATCAGCAAATCTTGCCTTACACCACTGGTTCTCAACCTTCCTAATACTGCAACCTTTTAACACAGTTCTCCATGTTGAGGTGATCCCCAACCACAAAATTATTTTTATTACTACTTTACAACTGTCATTTTGAAGCTGTTATGCATTGTGATGTAAATATTTTTGGGCAAAGAGGTTTGCCAAAGGGGTCACAACTCACAGGAGGAGAATTGCCTCCTTAGACAACTGTTACATAAAGAATGGTTCACTATTCTCTTTTTCTAATCCTTCTCTATCTTGGTTTGATCGTTTATCTGTCTACTTACTTATTATATCATTCTTAAGTCTTTCATTCGTGAATCAGCTTAATCATCACCTCGGAAAAAAAACACATTGTATTCCCAACATTTAATTTTGAATCACGTGTCTTCCCTTTGTTGTCTCCACTCTTAATCTAAACATGAGAAGTAGAAATCTTCTAAAGCACTCCACTGCCATACCCACTTCATCATCTCAACCAATCTGAGTGTATCGTACACATCTGTGAGTGAGGAAGCCCTCAAGCAATAGAGATTAACAAGCACCAAAAGATACTTTACAGTTCTAAATTTTTAAAAATAAAAATTAAACATTTAAATGTTTCAGGATGTAATACAAACTTTAAAAAAATCACAAGTCATACAATAAGCATAAATAATAAATACCACTAACAAGTAGAACAGACCCTATAACAGGTAGGATAATGCCTCTCCAAGATACCACAGGCTATCAAACAAAAAGTGCCAGATGTGGGTCGCTTCTTTTCCAGTGGTGGTTACTGGGGTTCTCTAGAAGCACCACCATCGCCTCCCATTTCGTTACAGGTGCTTTCTGTTGCTCTTGCTTACCCTCTGCAATTTGATAACTGCTGAAGATACTTCAGAGTGAATCACAGATCACAGAGAAATCAAATTGACCTGTAAGTCCCAGCACTATTGACTAGTTTTCATAGTGCTGAAGGTATTATGCATACTACCAGAGGGAAAAAAATAAGCATTCTTACCCAGATGTGGACACTGAGAACTACAATCACAAGGAGCCAGGCAAGATATGTCCACTGGTATAATAGCAGTTTAAATGTTATAGGAGAAACCAAACACTTTAGGATTGGATTTAATATCCATTCCACAAACCAGAACTCATTCCTAGCACCATTAATTTGGGCAAGAAACCATAGCTGTCACCCCCTAAAAGAGAACCTACTTCTCTTACTTCTCTTACTTACTTACTTACTGATTGATTGATTGATTGATTGATTGATTGATTTAGGTTTTGGTTTAGTTTGGTTTTTCTTTTCTTAATTATTTATTTTATGTATATCTGTACACTGTCGCTCTCTTGAGACACACCAGAAGAGGGCATCAGATTCCATTACAGATGTTTCAGGATGCAATACAAGCTTTAAAACAAACCAAAACAAAAAAATCGCACGCTGTAAGGTGTGGTTGCTGAGAATTGAACTCAGGACCTCTGGGAGAGCAATCACTGCTCTTAACCTCTGAGCCATCTCTCCAGTGCCCTATAACTATTATTTTGCTAAATCAGCAAGGTACTAAACTTCCCCTAAGTATTTACTTAGTAAATACTATGTAAGTATTTACATAGACAGTGCATCTCCCACCCTCACCAGTGAAGGGCAGTACACATGGTTCCACTCTTGGTGTGTGAGCCCGACTTGGGCTGCTTTGGTTAGGGCTGAGTAAATTCAGGCACTTACCAGATGCAGAGTGAGTAGCTTCAAGCACATTAGACATTCTTCAACTCATGAAAATCCAAAACATTCTGTCAAGCTTTTCTTCTTAATTATTAAACCCATGTGGATGTTAGTGGAAACTTGGTCCATGTGGTTTTCATTGACTTGCATTCAAGTCATCAAATGCTATTTTATAATAGCCTTTGACATTAAAGAAGCATTCGGGGGCTTTTTTCTTAGAAACAATAAGTACTTTTCTGCCAAAAAATAAAGTCTAAATACAAAAGATTATAATTCTATTTGAAACGCTAAGGCTAAAATAGAAGACTTAACTTAAACACACACACACACACACCACGGGGGGGGGGGGGGGAGTAAGAAGGGAGGGAAAGATCCCAACATTTCATATATTTAATTTTAGTTCAGTTCCTTTTTTAGCACTCAACTGTCTTTATTTTTATCTTCTTGGTTCCTCAACAACTGGCTGTCATGTCACATAGAGGGAGAACTTTTGTTTTGACTAAAGTGGATGTTTCTGTCTCCATCAATGTTCCAGAGGTGGTCAATGAAATCTTCATTATGCCCAAGAAGAAATTGTATTTGTGGAAATGAAAAGCCTTGCTTTCTAATACAACATGCTAGACGTTTGGTTCTTAAATGTCCTCCTAAGATAAAGCTATTATAGGCCTTGTTTCCAGTCTGGGTGCTATTTTGATAGAGGCAAATTATGAAATTTGGTTTATTTGAGGTATAGCTTCCAATATATTTCCAAATGATAAATTTTAACTTTAGCACAATTGAATAGGTATGTTGTATTTGCCTTGTTTGAGCTAGGATATACTTCATTTGACATCCTGATATCCATTTCCACATTTTCCTGTGAGCGCCATAATTTCATTTTAACCTTTATTTGAAAATAAATTGCATTGCATATATGTACCAAATATTTTATTCATTTACTTGTTGATGGATATCTAAACTGTTTCCAGTTCTTAGCTACTATGAATAGAGCAAATAGATTATTGATTCCAAATGGACACCCTTAGACACATGGACACATGAGCAATGCTAAATGGTTGAATATCTACATACATGTACACATGTGTTACAATAATAAAGAATAAGCAGTGAGTTCAGGAGAGAGTTTGAGGGAGTCTGAGAAGTTGGGGGAAGTGGGAAGAGGGCCAGGAGTGGTACTGATTCAGAGATCATGACTGAAGTTCTCCAAAAAATTCTTAGAAACATGAAAACTTTTTAAAAAGGAAAAGTATGAATGTGCAAGGACCTTACAACACTGACTCAAAGTCCTTTGAGTAGGTATCCAGAGCCAATAGGTTGAGTCACATACAGGTTCTGTTTTAATTTCTTGAGGGAATTCCACACTCAATTCCATAGTGTCTGCACATGTTTAAATGCCTGGATCAAAATAAGAGTGCCTCTTTCTGCATATTTTTGCCAGATTTTGTTGTCACTCGTTCTTTCTGTTTTTTATTTTTAGAATTAATTATTTTTATTTTATATGTATGGGCCTTTGGCCTGCATATATGTATATGCACTGCCTGTGTGCCTGGTGTGAGCAGAGGTCAGAACAGGGCATTGGATTCCCTGGAAATAGAATTATAATGGTTGTAAATTGCCTAATGGGTCCTGGGATCTGAACCCAGGTCTTTTGCAAGAGCCGTACAGTGTTCTCGAATGCCCCACCCGCACCCCCACAGGCTCATACATTTGCTTAGTCGCCAGTTGGTGAACACTCAGTTTTCTCCAGTGGAATGACACTGTATATTAACCACTCCAGGGTAGGCCTCATGTCCAAGAACAGTTAGCTGACCAGCACATAACGGACTCTACAGTTTTTTGCGTGTTTTTATTTAATGTGCGTGTGTGTGTGTGTGTGTGTGTGTGTGTGTGTGTGTGTGTGTGTGTGTGTTTTCTTTGGGGTTGTTTTTTTTTCTTGTTTTCTTGTTTCAGGGTATGTGTTATTGCATTAGGTTTTTGGTTTTGGTTTTGTTTTTTGAGAAAGAACTTAAAGTTGGATGGCTAGGGAGACGTAAAGGGTCTGGCAGGACTTGGGGAACCAGAAGAATATGATCAAAACAAATTTAAACTCGAAAAATTGTCCTAAAATTAAAAAAATATAATAAAAAAAGTTAAAAGGAGATGTGGCCTTGTTGGAGAAGATGTGTAAATAAGGGTTGACTCTGAGGTTTCAAAAGACCATGCCAGGCCCCGCATCCCCTCCTTTTCTCTCTCTCCTGGCCTTCTTCCTCATTCCCACCCTCTCTCTGAGACTGTCTCTCTCCCTCCTGTCTGCCTTGTGTTTACAGACCTGGATACAAAGCTCTCAGCTACCACTGCTTCTCCCCATGGTCATGTACTACCCTCTAAAACTGTGAGCAAGGCCCCAATTAATTGTTCTTTAATTAGTTACCTTGGGCATGGTGTCTCTTCACAGCAAGTTCTAAGACAAGTAGGGAGATCTTTCTATCTTCTGAGGTCTTCTTCAATTTCTTTCTTCAGAGACTTGAACTTCTTGTCATAGAGATCTTTCACTTGCTTCGTTAGAGTCACACCAAGATATTTCATATTATTTGTGACTGTTGTAAAGGGTGTCATTTCCCTAATTTCTTTCTCAGCCCATTTATTCTTTGAGTAGAGGAAAGCTACTGATGCTATTACAATGAAATTTCTACATTTTAATTTTTTCCCTTTATTTGATTACTTATCCATGATATATGGTACTGCAACACCTAAGTGTATCCATTGAATCATTTTTGAGTTCTCAGTGGTATTATCATTGTTTGTTGATTGTTGGAAATAGCACCCTCAGGATGGAGAGATGGCTCAGCATTAAGAGTTAAAACTGCTCTTCCAAAGGTACTGAGTTCAAATCCCAGCAACAACATGGTGGCTCTCAATTATGTGGTAAAGGGATGTGACGCCCTCTTCTTGTACATCTGAAGACAGCTACAGTATACTTAGAGATAATAATAAATAAATCTTTAGGCTGAAGCAAGTGGGATTGAGTTGGAGTGAGCAGAGGTCCTGTATTCAAATCCCCAGCAACCACATGATGGCTCACAACCATCAGTACAGCTACAGTGTACTCATATACATAAAATAATAAATAAATAAATAGCATTTAAAAAATAAAAAAGAAATAGCATGCTCACCAAGTCAAATGAAAATCATTGATACGTTCATCATTTTAAAAACAGTAAGATGTCATTCAAGACAGATGAAGAAAAAAAAGCGAGTGAAAACTCTAAATATCTAAAATATCTAAACAAACTCATCAAAAGAATAAATAAAACGAATTGTCCAGAAATGTAAAAAATAAAAGGCAAGTGGGAAGTTCTCTTCCCTGCTATGCCATCTCTCCAGCCCCACCCTTTGTCCTCTCACTCACAGTCATTCTAACCAGGATGAGATGGATCCTCAGAGCAATTCTAATTTGCATTTCCTGATAACTGAGGGCTTTGAACACTTCTTATAATATTTATTAAACATCTGTTCCTTTTTCTAATCCTTTGGTTCATTGGCTAAGTTATTAATGGGATGATTTGTTTGTATAATTTTTGCAGTTCTTTATACATTCTTGATATTAATCTGTTGTACAACTAGAAAAAAATCATTGCAGGTCTATAGGCTCCTTTCACTTGGATTCTTTTTCATGCTATGTAAAATCTTTCTAATTTCACACAATCCCATTTGTAAATACTTGGGGGTTTTCCTGTGTTATCAGAGTCCTTTTGAGGACTCTTGCTTATATTTATACCTCAAAGTATTTTTTTGTATACTTTTTGTATATTTTCCTCTAGTAGTGTCAAAGCTTCAGGTCTTACATTAAAGTCTTCAACCATTTTGAATTGATTTTTGTGAGGTACAAGAGCTTCTTCCACATGTGGATATTCAGTTTTACCTGGTACAATTTCTTGAAGAGGATATCTTCCTTTCCAATGTATGTTTTGACAGCTTTGAAAACTGTAGTGACTGTACCTATGTAGTATTTTTTTCTGGGACATCTATGTACTTTACTGGTCTACATGTCTGTTTTAATGCCAGTATCATACCATGTTACTGCACCTGTGTAGTATAATTTGGGCTCAGGTACTAATGATAACTTCCAGCATTGGTTTTCTGCTAGAAATGCATTAGCTGTTCAATATTTCCTATGCTTGAATAGAAATTTTAAGATTGATGGCCAGTTCTATGAAGAATTCCATTGAGCTGTTGATATAGATTTATTAAATTTGTAGATTTCTTCACCATCATCAATAAAATAAAACACACAAATAGGATTACATAAGAGAAATCACATGACCATCTCAATAGGTGCAAAACAGTTTCTGATAAAGTTCGACATCCCTTTTTAGCAAAATCAACATGCCTCAATATAATAAAGGCTATATATATAAAACAATCCATATTGCCATTCAATATTAATTTATTATTATTATTATTAATTAATGTGTTTTATGACATTGTTTTGTTTGTATATATTCAAGCAAACTAACATTCTTTCAATGAAGGCAACTTGGGTATGGTATATGAGTTTCTTGTGCATTCTTGAATTCAATTTTCAAGCATTTTATTAAAAACATTTACATCTATGCTTATTGGGGAAATTGCTCTAATTTTCTCTAGTTTTGGATTCAGGTTAATAATGGTGTCACAGGATGGTTTTAGCAGTGTCCCTTTACTTTCTTTATGGTGGGTCAGTTTAAAGAGTATTGTTCTAGTTCTTCCTTGAAAGCTCAGTAGAATTCAGCACTAAATGCTTTGGGTACTAGGCTTTTCTTTGTAGGAAAACTCTCTTGTTACTAATTCCAACTCACTGATTATTGTATGTAATAGAAAACTTTGGTCAACTTGATTGACTCTTGATCAGCATACATCTGGGGGTCTCCAAAGGTATTTCTTGGAAGACTTACCTGTGCCAAGTTACCTTCTCCAGAGTAGATAATCACCTTCCAATGGCAGTCCAGTTATGAAGGTTTGAGGAAGAAAGCAGTGCTGCTTTTGCCTGCCTTACTTGTTGATAAATACATCACCCCTGTGGCTCTCACTGTATCTGACATCCTGAACTCAACTTCATCAGTTTTTCACATGAACTAAAATCTGGTAGTTCTCTAGTAACCTTTACTGATAAGTTAAGACTACTAAGGTGTCCATTCTGGAAGAATGAGCAGGTGTTAAGTTTACAGTTTATTCTGCAAATATGTAACATTGTTAAATTATTCAACCCATACCACATAAGCCATTGTAATAAATCCCCTTTGTACTATGTATTTATTCTATTGTGTAACTGCCCGCAGTTACATCGAACAGGTTACCTGGAAGGGAAGCTGGGGGTGTATGGGAAGGCGGTGAGAAGAGATGGAGACCAAGACAAGAGCTGCTGTTCCAAGTCTCAAGGTTCAATAGAGAACTCAGAATTTAAAGTTTCAGGTAAGACCCTTCCCCAAATTCAAGGGTGTCTTCAGGGGAACTGGTCTAACTGTTGACTGGGCATAGGCTCCACTGCTCAGGGGGCTGGGTGGGTTACCTGCTTAATTCAGGAATTTGCAGATCTGGAAGAACTAGGAACTTCACCTTGGTCTGAGTGCTCTACCCTAGGTGGAGGGGATTATGGCTAACACAGGAATTCCTGCTCAAAGGCTGGGAGAGGAAGGCACACTATTGGTTCTGTTTCTCCAAAGAATCATAACTAATACATATTTGGGTACCAGGAGTGGTTTTAGAGCAACAGAATTGTAATGATGATTTCTCCAGTGGTCTTGGTGATATCTAGAGCTGATTTTCCAAATAGATAAAACCTATAGTTACTGAGGACTCCACAAGCAGCACAGACAACACTGAAAATCCTTTATGTGAACTATTTAAAGAATTTATTGTGATAAATGCATTTGATACTTTTTGTGAGGAGTAAGGAATCTAGCATCTCCATATAAAATAACAAACAAAAACTAAGCTCAGAAATGAAATTGCCCAGCTCTCTATATATACACTCTAAAAGTTTCTAAGTGTGACCTAGAAGAGAATCATCTTTCCAACAGCCATAGCACTAAAGTAATCCTAAACTAACCCCAAAACTTCATTATACAATTGGCTGACTTATAAGTCAAGTTTGTGTCCCAGCCGATTCGAAGAGTTGGATCCTATACTGAGATTCAGAGGCCTCTGACTCGATTCTAAGGAAGATGAAGTCTTTGAACTCTTGGATTCCAATAGATTCATTTTACCCAATCAAGTAGTCTTCACATGTTCAACAAATGCACCCTAACTCCTACCCACTTCACTATTTTCCCCTCTACTCTTGACTTAAAGAATTAATCCTTCATTGTCTGCAGAACCCATTATCTTCCCTGAAGGAAATACCAAATAAAGTAATGATGGCCCTCAGTCCACCCATTCCCACACATGTTTTTAACACTTTTGCTTTTATAAATTATAAAGATTAAAAGTCTTTATGTCTAGACCTATAATCAGGACTCTCAGGGTTGTATAAAAAGTATAACCCATGAGACTGGAAAGATGACTCGGTGATTAAGAACATTTACTGCCCTTATAGAAGGCCTGAGGTATGTCAGATGGTTTACAACTGACTATAACTCTAGTTCCAGAAGAATCCAATGAGTCTGGCCTCTGGCCTACAGGACACCTAAACTCATGTGCACATACACACAGACATAAACACATACACAGAGCTGTTGTATTTGTTTTTTAAATAGGACCCATAAGAAGACTGCTACACTTATGAATAATAGAGTTTGTAATTCATTAAAAAATAAGTGTTAAATACAGAGGCAGATGCTAGCAGTCAACCATTGGACGGGGCATGGAGTCCCCAATGGAGGAGTTGGAGAATGGTCCAGAGATGCTGAAGGGGTTTACATCCCCATGGGAAGAACAATGATGTTGGCCACCCTGACACCCCAGGACTCCCAGGGACTAGACTATCAACCAAGGGGTACACATGGTTCCAGCCAAAAAATATGGAAGAGGAATGCCTTGTCTGTCAGGCATCAGTAGAAGGAGTGGTCCTTGGTCAGCTGAAGGCTCAATAGATGCCCCAACAAAGGGGCAGGAGGGAGGAGGGGGGGAGGGGATCCGGTGGAGGAGCATATACTTGGAGGCAGAGGATAGGAGGAGGGGTTGGGAGGGGGAAAACCAGGAAAGGTTTTAGCATTTGAAATGTAAATGAAGATTGTATTCATTTTTAAAAGTGTTTAAAGGCTTGTGTGGAAAAAGATTTTAAGCAGGTAAAGTAATGGTAGAAGGAATGTAGATCAGGAATCTCTGGAGAGATGGCTCAACAGTTAAGAGGACTGACTGCTCTTCCAGAGGTCCTGAGTTCAATTCCCAGAAAGATGCACTGTCCATGATGAACAGCATAGACTAAACGAAGCTCATAGTAGTTTAACTTATACAAACCTTCAGCACTACTTAATTAATCATGGTTTTCCCAGAAGTAAAATAGATAAAAAGATCAATTCTTGATCAACCAGTGTAAGCCAAACTGTTCCATAAAATAAGTTAAAGGCTACCATAAATCATAGCATTATATAATCATAACTCTACAACTAATTTCCAAATTTGAGCCAGTTTACAGAATCAAAATTTTTGAAAGGCATATATCCTTGAGGAATGAATTTGCTTCACTAACAAAAAGTTCACCAATTAACCTTTCCCTATCCTTTCCCCAAAGGGAAGTGTAACTTCTGAATATAATAGCACACTGGGGCAAAAGAAATAATCTGAACTTTCTGAGACACCTAGACACTGGAGATATCAAACTGCGTTGTGATCCTTCAGTTATAGTAGGGTCTTAAGATGACAAGAGGAGATTTATTCAAATTCTAATTCACTGTGAATCCACTGGGTTTACTAACCCATTCTGTGGTTACTTCTCCAGGCCCCAAATGCACAACTGCAAGACATATACTTAGAATTGGCAGAATGGATTCACTGACCTTCAGAATAAGAGCAATTGTGGATCCACCTTTTGCCTGCTATAGGTGCAGCCACTTGGAAGGCAAACTGCAGGGAGCTGCTTGACTGTGTCTCCACGTGCTGCCCCCAGGTGTTGGGCTTTAAGGAAGCACCAAGATGCCACTCTAGGCATGGGAAAATGTGGTCTGAGATGTGGGAAAGCCAAAGTTGGGATTCCAAAACCCCTGGGCACCCAGTTGTCCTTGGGGTGTTGTAAGACCCGAAAAAACTGAGGGTGCCCCAGCACCCCACGCCTCGGAAGGCGATACCCATATCATTCTCGAGAGATGGTCTTGATGCAAAAAGCAAGAGGATTTTTATTCCAGAATTCTGGGTTCCACAGCCGTACACCACGCAGGGGTAGAGGACTGTGGACCACGAGTGCCGAATTGCGACAGCTTTTATAAGTTTACAACAAAGCCCGAAAATCACAAACCAATCATTTCTTAGCATGGAGAGCCCACGAAATGCGAGCCAATCGATTTGTACCACTCCATAGTTTTTAGGCCAATCAGTTTAAATTATTGGAGCCCGTGCTCAGTGGACCAATTAGTTTCCTATTTTCTTGGAGGTCTATAGCTACGTGAACTCCAGAAAGGGGGGTAATGGTGTAAGCAGTTTACAGAAGCAAGATAAGCAGATAATTAGCTCATTTTCAGTTACCTTATGGGGCCAGGATCACCTATTCAAGGCCTTTTTGCCTAGCTCTTAACAAAGGGAGGGCTCTGGAATGTGACCTTTTACCTAGTTTCTAACAAAGAACACAAAGAGCGGGCTCTGGAATGTGAAGTGTTTGGGGCTCCTTAGAAGGCTGAAGTTAGAGCTTCTTTGGAGGAGATACCATTTTAAACTTCTGACTTCCTGGGGTCACTAGAGACTTAGGCTGTATTTTCTATCCTTTCAGTGTCACACAGAGGAGTCAGGAACAAAGGATTGGGGGATCCACAGGCCCACAAGGGGGCCAGGACTGGAGGCTCCCAAACCCCTAGTCAAGAGGAGTTGGGAGCAAAGGCAGGGTCCTGCAGGCTAAGGATGGCATCGAGTGGGGCGTGGGTGCTCTCTTACCTCAGCAGTGATTGATCTTAGCTTGGTGGTGGTAGGCTAGAAGCACAGAGGGGCCTTCTATGGGAGATTTAAGTTACAGCTTGTTGTGGATAGTCCTGGGCTTGTATTTTGATGCTAATTCCACTTCTCAGAGGCTGCAAATGAGGAGTTGCCTTGTGAACCTTCTCCCCACCTTATCTTTTCAAATAAAGGCTTGAGCCAATGATTGGACAGAAGGATGAGGGAGGAGCTAGGAGTTTAGGGGAGGAGTCACGGGGGATCAACAGGAGAGAGAGTTGCTACAAGGGATCTACAAAGAGGCTGCAAAGAGGGAAGCTCATGGCCTGGAGAAACTGCAAGTTATATGGGATAATATAGATGGAAATAGAGTAGTGTAGTGGGCGATCTGCCCAGTCTAGGCTTATAGCTTGTGTTGGTACTGAGTTGAGATTTCTTTTAGCGGGGAATTGGGTTGGAAACAAAGTAGCAACACAGCTCTATGGGCAAAGGCCTTTTCCTTGTTCCTCATGGCAGAGGTAGATCAGTCCTTGGTTCCACACTGTTTATTGGTTGTTCCGTAGTGGGAAAATGGATGCATACCTTAATCTCACAGTGGACCAGAGATTAAATACTTTTGCAGGGAGGAACATCGAGGAAATTGTTGACCAAACCCTCAGGGTCTTTAGGTACCTCATTTGCATGGAGAACTCTGTTCTGGGTCATAGTTTCTCATGTGAGAAGTGTGGCATGTGTCCCAGACCAGGAATTTGGCAGGGAGGCACCTACCATCTCAGGTGTTTGTTTCCAGGGTCCCAACCTGCTCTCCCCACAAGCTTCCTGGCATGGTTTACCATCCCACAGGCAATTACACTCTGAAGGGCCAAATGGAAGCCATTAAAATTGCCTTACCAGAGACTAGATTGAGCCAATATCAATATTGCATTATTAGGGAGATGGTAACATTAGTGTTACCATCAGAGACTTGAAAGATACAGGGACTGTGATTCCCAACACATTCCCTTTTAAGTCTCCTATTTGGCCTATGCAAAAGACAGATGTAATGTGGATAATAACAGTTAGTTTTCACAAACTTAATAAAGTAGTAGATCCAATTACAGCTCTATACCAGATGTTGGTGCCTTACTTGATCAGATTAACACATTTCCTGGAACTTAGGATAAAGATGTTGATCTTACAAAAGTTGTAAGAGGGGTTTGTTTTCCGTTAATATTTATCCATAGGGACAACAGAAGCAATTTGCTCTTAGCTAGCAAGACTGGTTCACTTTTGCCATTCTACCTCAGGGGTATATTAATTCTTATCCTTGTGTCATAACTTAGGGGTTTTGAGATTTTGATCACCTGTCTCTTCAGTCAGGTATCAAACTGATTCATCACATTAGTAACATTGTGCTGATTGAGCCTAACCAACAGGAAGCTGCAGCCACTCTGAACCTGTAGGTTAAGTATATGTGCATCAGAGGAGGGGAAATAAATATGAGCCAAACTCGTGGGCCTTCTACCTCAGTAAAAAGTCCAAGATGGTGGAGCATGCAAACACATTCCTTCTGAAGTAAGGAAAAGGTTGCTGCACCCATCTTCTTTCACCACAGAAAAGGAATCAGAATGCTTAGTAGGAATAGTTGGATTTCCTAGGTAGCACATTCCTCACTTGAGTATCTTACTCTAGCCCATTCATGTAGTAGTTCAGAAAGCACTTAGGTTTGGGTGAAATTTGGAAAGGGAGAAAGTTTTTCAAAGGGTCCAGGCTGTTCCACCACATGAACCATATAATCTGGAGGACCTAATGACACTACATGTGTCTAAGACAGATGAGGATGGTGTTTGGCAGGTCCCTATATGTGACTCATGGTGACCATTGAGATTTGAGAGCAAGGCCCTTCCATCATCTAAAAACTACTTCTGTTTTAAGAAATAGCCATTAGAATCCTTTCAGTTTCCACCTGAGCCCAGAGCTGATGCTGTGCCACAGTTCTCCAGACCGAAATACCTCTGGGAATAAGCTAGTCTCCCAGGAGTGCCAACACACCTGTGAGCACAGGTAAGACTGCAACATCTCTTCAAATTCCTGGCCCAAGAGGGACACACCCAGAGCCATTAGGAAACAGGAGCCAAGGAACAGCTGGGGACAGGATCCTTCTGGTTTCCTTCTGCACACTGGAGCTGACCATGTGCCACAACTCTCCATACTCAAATTCCTCCCAGAGAGAACTGGTCTCACAGGAGTACTGACACGCAGGTTGCAGAAGGGACAAGCCACAGTCAGAGACAACCAGACCAGTTAACACTGGAGATAACCAGATGGTGAGAGGCAAGAGCAAGAACATAACCAACAGAAACCAAGGCTACATGGCATCATAAGAACCCAGTTCTCACACCACAGCAAGCCCTGGATACCCGAACACAACAGAAAAGCAAGACTCTGATTTAAAATCACATCACATGATGATGATAGAGGATTTTAAGAAGGACATAAATAACTCCCTTAAAGAAATACAGGAAAGCACAGGTAAACAGCTAGAAGCCCTTAAAGAAAAAACACAAAAATCCCTTAAAGAATTACATGAAAATACAACCAAACAGGTGAAGGAATTGAACAAAACCATCCAGAGGCTAAAAATGGAAATAAAAACAATAAAACAATAAAGAAATCACAAAGGGAGACAGCCCTGGAAATAGAAAACCTTGGAAAGAGATCAGGAGTCATAGGTGCAAGCATCACTAACAGAATACAAGAAATAGAAGAGAGAATCTCAGGTACAGAAGATACCATAGAAAACATTGACACAACAGTCAAAGAAAATGAAAAATTAAAAAAGCACCTAACCCAAAACATCCAGGAAATCCCGGACACGATGAGAAGACCAAACCTAAGCATAATAGGTATAGAAGAGAATGAAGATTCCCAACGTAAACGGCCAGTAAATATCTTCAACAAAATTATAGAAGAAAACTTCCCTAGCTTAAACAGATGCCCATAAAAAACAAGAAGCCTACAGAACTCGATATAGATTGGATCAGAAAAGAAATTCCTCCCATCAAATAGTAGTCAAAACACCAAATGCACAAAACAAAGAAAGAATATTAAAAGCAATAAAGGAAAAAGATGGAGTAAAGGCAGACCTATCAGAATTACACAGACTTCTCATCAGAGACTATGAAAGCAAGAAGATCCTGGGCAAATGTCACACAGACCCTAAGAGAACACAAATGGCAGCCCAGGGTACTATACCCAGCAAAGCTCTCAGTTACCATAGATGGAGAAACCAAGATATTCCATGACAAAAACAAGTTTACACAACATCTCTCCACAAATCCAGCCCTACAAAGGATAATAGATGGAAGACACCAACACAAGAAGGGAAACTACACCCTAGAAAAAGCAAGAAAGTAATCTTCTTTCGACGAACCCAAAAGAAGATAGCCACATAAACATAAAAATAACAAAAAATAACAGGAAGCAACAATCAATATTCCTTAATGTCTCTTAACATCAATGGACTTAATTCCCTCAATAAAAAGGCATAAACTAACAGACTGGATATGTAAACAGAATCCAGTATTTTACTGCATACAGAAAGTGACAAAGTCAGACACCTTTGTCACCTAAGTGACAAAGACAGACACTACCTCAGAGTAATGGGCTGGAAAAACATTTTCCAAGCAAATGGTTCCAAGAAACAAACTGGAATAGCCATTCTAATATCTAATAAAATTGACTTTCAAATTAAAGTTTTCAAAAAAGATAAGGAAGGATACTTCATACTCATCAAAGGAAAAATCTACCAAGAACTCTCAATCTGAACATCTACACCCACATTCATAAAAGAAACTTTACTAAAGCTTAAAGCACATATTGCATCTCACACGATAATAGTAGAATACTTCAACACCCCCTTCTCACCCCAGAATCTCAGAATACCCAAAATACAATTCACAGATCATATGAAGCTCAAGAAGAAGGAAGACTGAAGTGTGAGTACTTCAGTCCTTCTTAGAAGGGGGAACAAAATACCCATAGAAGGAGATACAAAGTGTGGAACAGAGACTGAAGGAAAGGCCATTTAGAGACTGTTCCACCTGGGGATCCATCCCATATACAGTCACCAAATCTGGACAGTATTGTGGATGCCAACAAGTGCTTGCTGACAGAACCCTAATATAGCTCTCTCCTGAGAGGGTCTGCCAGTGCCTGACAAATACAGAAGTGAATGCTCACAGCCAACTATTGGACTGAGCACAGGGCCCCCAATGAAAGAGCTAGAGACCCAAGGAGCTGAAGGGGTTTGCAGCTCCATAGAAGGAACAACAATATGAACCAACCAACCAGTATCCCCAGAGCTCCCAGGGACTAAAACCCCAACCAAAGAGTAGACATGGAGGGACTCATGGCTCCAGCCATATATGTAACAGATGGTCTTGTTGGACATCAATGGGAGGAGAGGCCCTTAGTCCTGTGAAGGCTCAATACCCCAGTGATGGAGAATGCCAGGACAGGGAAGTAGGAGTGGGAGGGTTGGTGAGCAGGGGGAGGGGGAAAGGGATAGGGGGTTTTCAGAGGGGAAACTAGGAAAGCAGATAACATTTGAAATGTAAATAAAGAAAATATTGAATTAAAGAAAAAACAGTGCTAAGAGGAAAACTCATAGCCCTGAGTGCCTCCAAAAAGAAACTGGAGAGAGCACACACTAGCAGTGTAACAGCACAGCTGAAAGCTCTAGAACAAAAGGAAGCAAGTACAGCCAAGAGGAGTAGATGGCAGGAAATAATCAAACTCAGGGCTGAAATCAACCAAGTAGAAACAAAGAAAAAAAAAAAAAACTATACAAAGAATCAACCAAACCAGAAGCTGGTTCTTTGAGAAAATCAATAAGATAAATAAACCCTTTGCCAGACTAACAAAATAAGAAATGAAAAGGGAGAGATAACAACAGAAACTGAGGAAATCCAAAAAAAATATCATCAGATGCTACTACAAAAGCCTATACTCAACAAAACTGGAAAATCAGGATGAAATGCACAATTTTCTATATGGATACCAAATATCAAAGTTAAATCAGGATCAGATAAACCGTCTAAACAGTCCTGTAACACCTAACAAAATAGAAGCAGTCATTAAAAGTCTCAAAAAAAAAAAAAAAAAAAAGAGCCAGATGGGTTTAGTGCAGAAATCTATCAGACTATATTAGCCCTGAGCAAAAATAACAGAATACAGGGAGAGGAGAGAGAAGGGGAGGGAAGGAGGGCGGGAGAAAGGGGAAAGAGAAAAAGGGAGAGGGTGGAGAGGGAGAGGGAGAGGGAGAGGGGAAGAATGAGAGGGAGAGGGAGAGGGGAAGAATGAGAGGGAGAGGGAGAGGGGAAGAATGAGAGGGAGAGGGAGAGGGGAAGAATGAGAGGGAGAGGGAGAGGGGAAGAATGAGAGGGAGAGGGAGAGGGGGAGAGGGAGAGGGAGAGGGAGAGGGGGAGAGGGAGAGGGAGAGGGGGAGAGGGAGAGGGAGGAGAGGGAGAGGGAGGAGAGGGAGAGGGAGGAGAGGGAGAGGGAGGAGAGGGAGAGGGAGGAGAGGGAGAGGGAGGAGAGGGAGAGGGAGGAGAGGGAGAGGGAGGAGAGGGAGAGGGAGGAGAGGGAGAGGGAGGAGAGGGAGAGGGAGGAGAGGGAGAGGGAGGAGAGGGAGAGGGAGGAGAGGGAGAGGGAGGAGAGGGAGAGGGAGGAGAGGGAGAGGGAGGAGAGGGAGAGGGAGGAGAGGGAGAGGGAGGAGAGGGAGAGGGAGGAGAGGGAGGAGAGGGAGAGGGAGGAGAGGGAGAGGGAGGAGAGGGAGAGGGAGGAGAGGGAGAGGGAGGAGAGGGAGAGGGAGGAGAGGGAGAGGGAGGAGAGGGAGAGGGAGGAGAGGGAGAGGGAGGAGAGGGAGAGGGAGGAGAGGGAGAGGGAGGAGAGGGAGAGGGAGGAGAGGGAGAGGGAGGAGAGGGAGAGGGAGGAGAGGGAGAGGGAGGAGAGGGAGAGGGAGGAGAGGGAGAGGGAGGAGAGGGAGAGGGAGAGGGAGAGGGAGAGGGAGAGGGAGAGGGAGAGGGAGAGGGAGAGGGAGAGGGAGAGGGAGAGGGAGAGGGAGAGGGAGAGGGAGGAGAGAGCTTAGAGCTCCTTGCTGGAATTCTTGCCAAGACCACAGTATGTTCCTGAGACTGCTGCTCAGGGGGACTTCTACCCTAAGCTGTCTATTGATTATATATCTCCTGTTCTCAATATATCCCTTCTTGTACTCACTCTTCCTAAACTACATCAAAGGGGTAAGCATTTTATCTGACATATAACCCAGAAGCCAAAGCAAGTTATTAAAAAAACTCTAAAGCAAGAGTCCCAACCTGTTCATTCTCACTTCACTAAGTTCCAAAACACTGGTAATATTTCTTCTTTATCCTTTTATTTTCATTTTTTAAAATATCACTCTTGAGAATTTTAATGTTGAGAAAAGTTTCATAATGCATCTGCTTGGATACTTTGTGGAAGGAAGATCAGCTTCATTGAATTTAAGACATTAACTGTCAGAGCTGGATGATAACCTATTTATGACCCATCAAGACAGAAAATGACGGTCTATCATTTCATCTCATCTTAGGGCATCACTGCCTATTTTTAGGTTGAGTGGATCACCATCTGTGTTAAATGGCCACTGTAGAGAGTATTCCCAATCTATCACCTCCAGAACTTTGTTCCTTCGCTGGCAAATTTTCCATGACTCTTCCTCAGCTTTCTTTTCCAAAATGCAAACGTTCTTATAAAAGTTAATATCCTCATCATTGCGATATTAGTAAAGATGTTCCATCACTTTCCTCAAAGTCACTGAGAAATTCTTTCCCATGGCATTCATGAGAGGGAGAAACAGGAACCACTCAGATCCAACGAACAATACGGAGCTTGGACAGATGAAGGATGGATGGGGAGGCCTTTTTCTTTTTTTAACTTTTATTGGTTCTTTGTGAATTTCCCACCATGCACCCCAATCCCACTTCTCTCCCTCTTCCCTCATACTCCCTCCCCACCCTTGCAACCTCCTCCAACAACAGAGAAAAAAATCTCATTGTGGAAGCTGTGGTGTGTCAAAGTGCATCCCACGGTATACCCTTTTGTTCACACTTTTTTGCTTACAAATGTTCACTGAAATGATTTGTTGGTCGGGCACAAGGCCTCTGGCTTCTGATGCTGTCACAGCTGGAGCTTCACTGGGATACATATCGGATCTCCTATTGTCCTGTGTCATGGAGATACTGTAGTTATTGGGGTGGGTCAGTTCAGAGCCCTGGATCTGGGCCGGAGAGGTGTCTGAGCTGGTCATCCACAGGCTCTCCTGCTCTCACACCACAAAGGCAACCCTTGTAACCAGGACCAGATTTACCCTGTTCTCCTGAACGCTGTAGCTGGTGAGGGACATGGGCAATTCTCCCAATCTCATGACCCCAGGCCAGGCATAAATGGTAAGGAGAGAGGGAGGGAGGGAGGGAGGGCAGACCACAGCCCAGCAGACAGGAGGCAGGGTTGACTCTCCTATGCTCACACCCTCAGGCTGGCTCACCTGTAACCCCCTTACCCAGAGCTGGCTCTATTGTGCTACCCAGGTGAGGAGCACAGTCTGCTCTCCTGAGTGCTGCAGCAGGTAAGGGGTGGAGGCAGGGCCAGCTTTCCTACTGTCATGACCCTGTGGTCAGGACCAGCTCTCCTGTTAGCTGGTGGTGGCTAGGACAGAAGGGAGGAGAGGGGGGATCTCTCTCTTGCCATTGCCACTACACAGCAGACAAGAGCTAGGGCCAGTTTTCCCATGCACATGCCATCAATGGCTCACCCACAGCCCCCACTTCCAGAGTCAGGTCTACTGTTCGTCCCAGAGGAGGTGCAGCCTTTAGAGCCCTTTCACTGAGACCTTATTTGTTCAGGGCTTCGAGGTCTTAGAAATAATTGCAGTTGAATTGAAAGGATGACTGTAATGGACAGTAGCAAAAAGTGGAGTTAGAAAGAAATGTGGGCTTGGGGATGAAGGAAATAAGAAAAATCAATGAGAAACTTGACAGGATTTTTGAGAGTCTGAGTTTCAGGTGTAATTTTTTTTTTTAAAGAAGAAGTAAAAAGTGTTGATCCAAACTCAAGATTAGAAAGAATTAGTGTACAGTAATAAACAAATACCAAAACAATGAAATTGGCAACTCATGTGCAGATGATCAAAAGAATAATAAAATAATTGTTGGTCCCCCAAAAAATTAAGTATGTTTAGAAAACAGTGTTACATACTCACAAAGAAAGCCAGTCTCTTGTTATTCTTCACACCATGTTCCACATGGATCCTATGACTGTGTCTCCTTGAGCTTACTCCCTATGTGAGTTCAAATCTTCACTCATGTTTGCCCTGTGATTTTTCCCTTTCAGGATATTCCTATCCCATCGCATACATTACAGCAAGGGTGTTACATTTGAAATATACCATCATTTAAAAGTTGGCAGTAAAAACACAGAATCGTACAAATCCCTATTTATTATACATACTCTATCTCTTCAGACATTGTGTAGTAACTAGCATCCATTCTAGTGTTCATGCTTCGTGGAGCTCAATCTCTGCCCCTTTCATTAAGTGTTTTGTTCTCCTTTCTGCACAGTTTTATTTCTGTCTATTTTATATGCATAATTTCCCTGCCATATATCCTATTGCCTATGTAATTCTTTCTTCCTTCTTCAATACTCACTAATAGTCTAAGATACTCAAAGATTTAAGTTTGAGAATCAATCTACATGGGTGTTATTAAATGTGCTAATGTGCATAACCTGTCATGAAAACTTGGTATGTTTTTTTCTGGTTCTATGATAAAATATGTTGATAAAAGCAATTGAAGGAACTCAACCGTTTGCTCGTACAAAGTTAATAAACAGGTAACAATGTGTGTGTATCAGTGTTCAACTCCCTCTCTTGTAGACAAAAATCCCCTGCCTAGGGAACAGTGCCACCCACAGTCTACATAAGTCTTTCCCCACCAAGTAAAAGTTAAGATAACCACTGATGCATGTCTGTCATTGCTCAAGTCCCTCTCTCCATTCTATGTAGTCAAGATCCCCTGCCTAGGGAATAGTGCCACCCACAGTCTACACGGGTCTTCCCTCATCAGGTAACAAATTAAGATAACCCCTACAGGCATGCCCAGAGGCGATCTCCTTAATTGAACAGCAACACTTAAACCAGCATACCTAGGCAGGTTTGACTATCTCAGTTTCCTCATCAATAGTCACATTGATGGGAACAAATGTCAGTACCAAAGTAACTGATTTATGGCACAGAGACACTGAGTCATGAATATTAACTGGGCTTTCCGAGAAAGCATGGCTGTATGGATACCTCAGTTTTGAATTTTAGTCCCCAGGCCTAGGAGAATATAAAATTCTGTTGTAAAACACAGAGTCTGGCAATGAATTATTTAGCTCTGAGAGAGCTAAAGATCAGCCCAAGGCACAATTAGCTTGTATCTGTTACTAGACCTAGATTAAAGCTTCAATCTTAGAGGTTATTAGGAATTCATAATGAAAGAGGAATCAAGGCGTTGTGAGGATATTTTATTCTTTTCACTCCATTTTTCTGTCATATTCTGAATCTGTAGATATTCTGATTTTTTTTTCTAGACTAAGCTAAAAATAACTTATTCCAAGTAGTGTTGAAATCACCTAGCAAATCATGGCACTGCATTTTGGTATTTTTCTCTTAAGTTTCTCATTTTATACATATTCTACCTGAATTACTTATATTTAAAAAAAATACTTTTGTGAATGGGAAACCTATTTAACTTATTTTATCATCTTGGGGGATTAGTATAAAACCTCATTCATTGTACTCATTGTCAATATCCAATTAAATCTAAGGAATGAATCAACTATTTACATTTGTATACTCTTCATCTCCCTCCCTAAAATAGTTCTGTCAATTTGCAGTTGTAATATGTGACTACAGACTGTGAGTGATTGATCAATACTAACTAAAGCATATTAAGTATAAATTTAGTTCACCTAAACATGCTTGTCTAAAGTAAACATGAAATTAAATGCACTTAATTTAAATTTCCATCTTACCTTCAAGAACTGTTTTAATATTTGTAATTAAAATTAAAAAAAAACTTTTTTCACAGACAGTCTTAAATATTAGTCTTACTCATTTATGAGCTGTTTTTGCCCACTCAGCGGTGGTTCTCAACCTATGCGCCAATCTCTCTTTGAGGGAGATTGAACAACCTTCCCCCAGGGGTCAAATATCAGATATCATGCATATTAGGCATTTACTTTTCAATTCATAATGATAATTACAATTGTGAAGTGGCAATGAAATAATTTTAGGGTGGGGGTCACCACAACATAAGAAACTGTATTAAAGGTCACAGCATGAGGACGGTTGAGAATCACTGCCGTTGAGGCAAATAATCTTACCTTTACTGAGTTAAGTAAAGAATTTCCAGCTGTTCATTGCACTAAACTGCAGATAAACACAGACATGGGCTTCTAGTGCCTGTTGAGTTCTATTTTCCATTCTATTCCAAAAATGGAGCTACAGTTGGAAATGGGCTCTGAACTGGCAACTGTCTGCTACATAATGATCATTGGGTTTTTTTTTGTAATTGCTTATCTTTGCCTCATGGGTGTTCTGTTGATAGATGCAATCTCAGCCCTGTTGCTATGACAGCAGTAACAGTGGCTAGAATGTGCTATTGTTGTTTGTGGTAAACAAATTTAAGCATATGCTTAAAGCCTGATAGGGCAATTTCCCAGACTTCTTAATACTCTTTATCTCTGCATAAAATCAAAAGGTCCTGATACGAAAGGCAGTATCTCAGATTAGGGGGAAAAAAAAAACAGATTGGGAAAAATGGGAAATAGTCCTAACATTACTGATTCCTATTTGTGCACAGATGACCAATGGTGTATGTCCGTGTCTGTGAGATAATCTTTCCATCCCAGAAGGAGGTTCTCTGTATGATATCATCTGAGGAGCAGACTTGAGGGTGTATGAGCATCCCCCAAAGAGAACTCTTTGTGTCTACAGCAAAGCTGGAGTGGCATATTAACATGGTGACAAAATTTTATTTTCTTTTTCTGACCAAATCTTCTCTGGAAGGTTAGATGGAAATTTTGTACAATCAAGAGAATGCGTTTTAAAATGTCAGCACTGAAGTATTTTAAAGCCCCACACACCAAATATTTATGGATACTGTAATAATTGATGAGAACTTAGAGGTATCCTGGTGTGTTTCTTTGGTGCTATTATTCAGAGTAATGGTATCATTACTAGGTGTCACATTCCAGGGTCTTAAAAATGCCTAGTAGTCCCAGGGAAAGTCTTGTTGTTGTTGTTGTTGTCATTTTGTTGCTCTGTTGTTTTGTTGTTGTTTTCAGACAAGGTCTTTCCTTACAGCCCTGAGCTCACAATCCTCCTGCCTCTGCTTCAGAAGTGCTGGAGTTGCAGATATGCACCACTATGCCAGCTCAGGTATGACTATTAACCCAATGCTTCAAATTCAACCTAGCTTCCTGATTAATATTTTCTGTTATTTTAACCTTTGATTCAGGCCTCTGTCTTATAAAAACCAAACTGAGAATACAATGCTTTAGGGTTTAATAGAGCTCATTAATCCATGTCTTCCAGTGAGTGGACTAAAGATGCTGAAGAAGGAAGGTAAGGCCAGTGTCAGGATTCTAAATGTCTGGCTGTTAAATTTAGCACAGGATAATGGAAAGACAGGAGGGGAAGTATATGGAGCTATGGAGGCAAAACAGACATTCAATTATTCCATTGAATAATGTTCCACTCTCAGTCCTTTCCTTAAAAATCTGACTATGCAGGATCAAGCAGAACTGGTACACTCGCTTATTTTACAGACCTCCAGAATTTCACATTTGAAAAGAAGCATAAAAAGACTAAGAATAAATAGGCGGAATACAAAGGATATTTAGGCGCAGAACATTTTCTGTATGACACCAAATAGTATATGATGCTGTACACTGTCAATCCTGGTGAACTGTGTAGTGCAAAATGTTAACTCTAATGTGAGTTATAAGTTTCATTTAATAACATTACTATTTGTTCAAAATGCTTAAGGAATATGATATACTGATAAAAGATGCTAATAATAAAATCTGTGATAAGGGAAGGCAGATGAGCATTCTGCTTTGTTTTTCTGTAAAGATAAAATGGCCTAAATAAACTGTATGAATTAATTTTAAAGGAGAAGTTAAAGATAGGGTCTCTGTTTAAATATCTAGCAACAGAAACTGGAAGGTCCCAATGGTGAAGGAGGATGTCGGGCTTCTCCCATTCTTCCATATCTCCTAAGTTATACCTCTGCTTGCCTAAACTTGACTTTTCTCCATCCCAACAAGCCCTTCATCAGGACTAAAATGCAATTCCATTCGAGGAGTCTTGTGGAGTTAAATTTTACTTTCAAGTCTTTCACCAATTGCACCATTATAATTCATGCTAGAAAACTCTCAAATATGGAAGTCACTGCTATTGCACTTGACTTTTGCCAGCTCTTCAAAAATTCTGACTTTTACTGTTTTCCAATTCTCCTATCTTTTCACTGGTATATATTAGCTCCCTCAAAGGTGCCACTATGGTCTTTCTATCCATGCATATAATGTAGTTTGATCATATTCAACCCTTTCATTGTTCTACTCTTGTATTTTTGCTGTGTCTGCTTTCAATTTACCATCTAAGTTCTCATCACTATAACCTTCTAAACATGTTCAATTTCATTCATTTAGCTTTATTATATGTAAGTGTCCTTTTTCCAAAAAGGGTGTTTTTAATTTACATGTGTATGCACCATCTGCATTCGAGTACCCTTGAAAGCCAGAAAGTAGAGGGCATCAGATCAGATGCCCTAGAACTGAAATTACAGGTAGTAATGAACTGCCTGATACTCGGTCTTGAAACAGAAACCTGGTTATCTGCAAGAGCAATAAGTATTCTTAATTGCTAAGCCATCTCTCCAGCCCCTTAATCCTTTAATTACTCAGATGTTAATAACAAATTGCTAATTTCACAAAAACACCAGTACTACAAATAAGCAAAAACCATTAGTGTTATTTTCCTCCAACTTTGAAAATCGACATTATAGAAAAGGGTTTTGAGATAACCAAACCATGATTTGACATTCCTTTTTTTTTTCTTTAACAAAATTTAACATATCTTCATGACCAAAAGCATGGAATGGCTAAGGTTGTATAAAGCATTCTTCTAAACAGTGAAGAGGTCTTTATGCAACATCATACTAAATGGAGAAAAGCTCAAAGCATTCCCACTCAAGTCATAAATTATTCAACTGTGTTCACTTTCTCCACCCTTATTCAATAAAGTGCTAGAAGACTTTCCTAGAGCCATAAGACAAGTGAAGGAAATAAAAAGTGTGCAAATAGAAAAAAAAAGAGTCAAATATCCCTATTTACAGATGATGTGATTATATATATACATGAGACTGTAAAGACTACACATACATACACACACACACACACACACACACACACCTCTTATAGGTTTGACACATATTCACCAGTGACAGGATACAAAATTAACACAATAAAACAGAGCTGACTTATACAACAATAACAAGCATATTGATGGAGGAAAAAAGAATCAATCCCACTCACAATAGCCATACAAAAGAATAAAATAGCTAGCAATAGCCCTATTTAAGGAAACAAAAGACCTGTAAAATAAAAACTTTAAACACAAAAGAAGGAAATTGAGGTAGACATCAAATGATGGAAAGACCTTCCATTCTCAAGGGTTAGAAGACCTAGTAGTATGAAAACAGTCATCCTACCAAAAACAATTGATCTACAGATACAAAGCAATTGCAATCAAAATTCCAAGAAATCAAAATCTACAAATATGGAAATTATATAAAAGAGAAGTTCAAGGATAGACAAAGCAATCCTGAACAAATACAATATGTGGTTTTGCTATACTTTATTTAAGTTAGACTAAAGTAATAGTAACAAAAGCAGCATGGTACTTGTACAAAAATAGACATAGATCAATGGAATAGAAATGAGGGCCTAGAATGAAGCCTATGAAGCTACAGGTACCCATTTTTTTTTTTAAAAACAAAGTTGCCAAAGCATACATTGAAAAAGGATAGCAAGTTCAGAAAATATTACTGGGAAACCTGGATATCCATATGTGGAAGAATCAAACCAGATCATGGTCTCTCACTTTGTCCTAAACTCAACTCCAGATGGATGAAAGAACTAAACATAAGATTTGATACTCTAAAACTACTATTTGAAAAAAATTAGAATATGCTTCAACTTATAAGATACTCATGGGGCAGAAAGTAAAACAGGCCATCAACAAACCTATTACTATTACTTTAGTCTAATTTAAATAAAGTATGGCAATAACACATATTGTATGAAGTTAAAAATGCTTCTGTCTAGAAAAAGAAAAAAAAAAGAAAAAGAATAACTGTCCATCAAGTGAAGGAGCATCCCAAAGCATGGGGAAAAAAATCTTTGCTACCTGTCCAACAGGGAATTAGTGATAAGAATATACAAAAAAAAAAAAAAAAAACCCATAAAAAACCATAAACATCAAGAAAACAAACAACCAAATTTAAAATTGGAATACATAACAAAACAGAAAGTTCTCAAAAGAAGAAATCCAAACAACTAGTGATGATTTCGATGAGAATGAGCCCTAGAGGGTCCTATATGAATAGTTGGTTCCCAAGTGGTGGACTGTTCAGAAAGAATTGGAGGGGTGGCTTTATTGAAGTATGCCAGAAACCAGCCTAGTACCAAGCACCGAGGAAAATAACAATGGGTAGCACTGGTGGTTTTCAGGGGTGAAACTTAGTTTTGCAGGCAAAAAGTTGCTTACTTTGTGTAATATTTAAGTTCCTTAACTCTTCCCTATTCTAAGGTCTGAAACAGCTGGCTTCTTGTGATTAACACCTGTTGTTTAGCAATAGGGGATTAAGTAAATAAGTTGATTACTCTGGCTCTTTGTTCTTTTCTGGAAGGCCCCTCACTGATCCAGTGAGAGGCTCAGAGTTCCTTAACTCCTTAAAAGCCAGAGAAAAAGGAAAAGAAAGTCACACACACAGAAAGAAAATCTTTTACACAAGCAACTCACATAGATACACATATACTCATACACACACACACACACACACACACATGCACACTGGTTGGACCTGACTACCTGTCTCATCAACTCCACAAGTGTTCACGCATACTTACATACACAACTATACTTAAGCATATACATATTTGGTGAATGGAACAAAAGTTCCCATGATCAAGTTCCAACAAACAAAAGCCAACACAGAGCAAACTCATTCGTTCTGGATAAAAAAGAAGCTCCAACCTTGCTAAAAGAGAAAAAAGCTTCTACATTTTTATCGCTGAAAGTAGGAAAGAACTCCCTTCCTTATTGTCATGCTTAGTTCCTATACTTTCTCAGAATAATAGCTGGCATGGTTTTCTAAGCATCTATACATTCCATAAGTTTATAGCAAGTTTAAGACACTAATTCAAGTGATAAACGATAAGGAGTTACAGCAGAAATGTTTACATGTGTTTCCATTAAGACAAACATTCATTATCAGTAGTAGCTCCATAAGTTCTTTAAAAGTTTAAAACAGTAATTCTTATGTCATCAATTAATACAGTTTTGCCAGGAGACAAATTGTCTGCCTTGTGTCTCATTAGTTTTGAAGTTTTGTATAGATAAACCAGTCAATATTTTATTTTTTTTGTAATTGCACCTTCAATAAATCATCTATCACCAGTTTATGACCTTTAGTTGCCAGATAGTAGTCTCACAACTAACATAGAAGAAATGTTTTTCTAATCATAAATATGTTCTAAACCTGCCTTCTTATCCTAATTCCATTAGCCTGTGACACATGAAGTTTTACTGAGCCCTATTTGCAGCCTTTTAGAGGGCTAAAAATTACTTGTATGAATTCAGGAATTCTATAAAATCGTTATCAGCAATTATGAATCATCAATTTGTCTACACAGCATTACTATATAGCAGTACATTTTCATTGATCTGTAGAAAATCTCCCCAATAAGGTGGACAAATGCCCAAGAATAAATTATGTAATGGTGACAGCAAAGGAATATTAGTGGTAAGAAGCAATCTTGGGGTGAAAGCTCTGAAGGGCCTGTGATTCAGAGCTTACCCATTGCAGCCATGCAAAGTGGTGGGCCATCTCCAGAAAGCTTACTTATTTGCCTTTAGCTTTTCCTAGATGACTCCTGACAGAAGTAAGTAAGTAACTGAGGGTGAGCTAAATACTATCACTGAACAATGGGGAAGAGCCCCAGCTAGCCATCTTTTGTCAGTAAATAAAACTTCTAGTACTGGGATTGAGTTACATTGAGTCGTTGGCCAAGGGTGACCCATGGGAACCCTCAAACAACCCAGGCTCACTCCACGAGATGAAACCCACACCTGACACTGCTTGGGTGATCAAGAACGCAAAAACCAGAGACTACATAGCCCAAGGACCTAAGAGAAAACCGAGTACTACTGGTCTAAACAAGTAAATAAATAACATAGTGATAAATTGGCCCCTAGTGATATTCTGCCATACTCATAAATCAGTGCCTTGCTCAGTCATCCTCAGAGAAGCTTCCTCCTGCAGCAGATGGGAACAAACACAGAGACCCACAGCCAGGCATTATGCAGAGAGAGATACCATGGAATGTCCTAAACGGGATATCTCCATCAAACTCTCCCCCTCAAGGCTCAGGGAACCCTGCAGAAGAGGAAAGAAAAGGGATATAAGAGAAGATTGAGGGCACCAAAAAACAAAGCCATCTAAATTGCTATAATTAAAACTCATTATAAACTCAAAAAATGAGGCAGCATGCACAGGATTTTCGTGGGCCTGCACCAGGTCCTGTACATATATACTATGGTTTCCAGTTTGGTGGTTTTGTGGAAGTCCTGGGTGTGGAAATAAGTCAGTCTCTGATTCTTGTGACTTCTCTTGGGTTCTTTTTCTTCTATTTGTTTGTCTTGTCCAATTCCTGTGTGATAGATTTTATTTTCTCTTATTATACTTTAGTTTGTTGTACTTTATTATTATTCCTTAGAAGCCTGTTCTTTTCTAATGACTAAAAGGGGGTAGACCCAGGTGTAAGGGAAGAGATGGAGCAACTGGAAAACATAGAGAGTGTAGAGAATAATTAGTATATAATATGTGAGAAAATAATTTATTTTTAATAGAAAATTTTTCTTTATTCTTGAACTTCATACATGAAGTTTAATATCGTATCAATCCCTATTTTCCCTTCCAACTCCCATCATGGCCTACCCAAAATGCCCCTCCCAACTTTATGACATTTTAATTTTTTGATTGTTTTATAAACTAGTATGGCCAGTGGGCATATATACATGGGTATTGACCCATCCACTGGAGGAGGGAAAAAACTATTCAGTGGCCACCTCAAACAAGAATGTTCCCTTCTCCCCCAGGAGATGCCCACTATTAGTAAATCATCAGTAAAATAGAAGAGCCAGAGAGCATTTACCCTACCTATCCTGGGATTATTGCTGGCTTGATTTTGTGCAGGTAACCACAGCAGCTGTGTCTCATGACTGTGGCAGTCATGTCATGTCCAGAAGATAACATTCTACCGTGTTCCTCCGCATCCTCTATCTAGTCTTAAGTTCGTTAAGCCTCCTCTTCTGCCACATTTTCTGTGCTTCATGGAGATTAGATATTCATTTATGGCTTATGACCAGTTTATGCATCTCTTCCCTGATTACTGTTCACTGGGGAAAAAAAAAAGCCTCTCTGACTATTGACTATTGTTGATGGATTTACAGATATGAAAATGTTTAAAGGGCACTTGGACAGCATGATCATTTAGGAAAATAACCACAAAGTCTACCTTAAAGCATATGACCAAGATCACCGTACCAGGTACAATCCAATCAGGAAGCCAAAAGTGGTTAGTTATGCCGTGAGAGTCACGCCACTCTAGTACCAGTGGGCACTGGACTGAGCACGGGGTCCCCAGCGGATGAGTTGGAGGGAGGACTGGACGAGCTGAAGGGTTTGCAGCCTCGTAAAAAGAACGATGATGTTGGCCAACCAGACCTCCCAGGGCTTCCAGAGACTAAGCCATCAAACAAGGGGTACACATGGTTCCAGCCACATTTGTGGCAGAGGAATGCCTTGTCAGGCATTGGTGGGAGAAGAGCTCCTTGGTCCTATGAAGGTTCGATAGATGCCCAAGCATGGGGAAATCAAGGGGGTGGGGGGATTGGTGGGTTGGGTGGAGGGGCATCCTCATGGAGCCCAGGGAGGGAGGATGGGTTGGGGGTTTTCTGGGAGGGGGGAAATTGGGAAAGAGAATAACATTTGAAATGTAAATGAAGAATATATTCAATAAAAAATAAATTAAATTATACTTAATTTAATTTTAAAAAAGTCATGCCACTCTTGTGCCAGTGGGCATGTCTTGCTTGACAGGTCAGTATTGCAGTGCATACTGGGTAAAACCATTGATATGTTTTCTTCCTAAAAACCATGGTGCTAACAAAAGCTAGCCAGCAGGGAAGAAGTTCTCTGGCTATTATGAAATTAATTTTCCTACATCCTGCAGCCAAAAGATCTGATGTCTTCAATCATAAGTTCTCGTCCTGTGGTTACAGAGTAAGGAAGGCAGTGGGAGTAAGCTGTGCTGTTTGGGGACCTCTAGGGTCTTCTAAGACAAGGACATTTCACAGAAGGTGTCCCACATCTTGCACTATGGTATTTATTTCATGACACATGTCCTCTAGAAGTGGCATAGCTCACACATAAAGGGTAATTCCATTCAAATTCTTTTATGTTAATTATCTTGCTACTTAGTGGGTCTCTATCTTTGTTTCATTTGTATCCCTGCTCCTTTTGTGTGTGTGTGCATCCTTTTATTCTTTTAAATTTCAGATATAACCTCCTTTCCTGCTACCTCTCCAAAAAAGCCCCATCCCAACCCCCTTCTCCCTCCTCCCCTTGCCTCTATGAGGGTGCTCCTCCACCCACTCCCACCTCACCACTCTAGCATCCCCCTATGCTGGGGCAACAAGCTGTACTGGCTGGGTTTGTGTGTCAACTTGACACAGGCAGGAGTTATCACAGAGAAAGGAGCTTCAGTTGGTGAAATGCCTCCATGAGATCCAGCTGTGGGGCATTTTCTCAATTAGTGATCAAGTGGGGAGGGCCCCTTGTGAGTGGTGCCATCCCTGGGATGGTATTCTTGGGTTCTATAAGAGAGCAGGCTGAGCAAGCCAGGGGAAGCAAGTCAGTAAGAAACATCCCTCCATGGCCTCTGCATCAGCTCCTGCTCCCAATCCTGCTTGAGTTCCAGTCCTGACTTCCTTTAGTGATGAACTGCAACGTGGAAGTGTAAGCTAAATAAACCCTTTCCTCCCCAACGTGCTTCTTGGTCATGATGTTTGTGTAGGAATAGAAACCCTGACTAAGACAAATTGGTACCAGCATAGTGGGGTATTCCTGTGACAACCTGACCATGTTTTGGGGAGGATTGTGGAAGGACTTTGGAATTTTGAGCTAGAAAAGCTGTGGAAAGTTCTGTAGGAGCTTGGAAGACAATATTACGAACAGTGCAGAAGATGGAGGCCTGGCTTGTAAAATTTCAGAGGGAAGATTAAAGACTCTTAAAGTGGCCATGTTTTGATTGTGAAGATTCTGTGGTTTTGGTTAGCTGGGGCTGAAGAATCAGCTGTAAGTAACAAGATACCAGAACCACTAAAGCAAACCTTTGTGTTACTGGGACTATTGATGCTGGTTAGCTGGAGTTAAGAAATTAGCGGTGATTAAGAAGAGACCAGCATCACTGAGATGAAATCTTCTTGGAAGTATTTTCTGAGAGCACAGAGAGTGTGTTCCAGAGATAGCCACAGTTGTATTTTGTGCTGTGGCTGGACTTGCTACTGTGTAAGAGTCACCCAGATGGTACTGGTTTTGAAGGCATGAAGGGGTCATGAAGAGCAGCTGAGGCTCTTGGCACAGTGAGAGGCCACAGAAGGCCACTGGTGAAGGTGCAGCCTCAGTTGCAATTGGTGGCCCAGGACTTGAAGGGATCATGCATAGGAGCAGAGGCTTGTCACCCTGATGAGAGCCTATGAGAGGCTATTGGTGAAGCCTAAGTATAGTGGAAGATAGCAGCATTTTGGAGATGCCAGTACCATGTGATGACTACCAAGAACAGCAGCAGCAGTGGAGTACAGGCAGCTGGAGCCTAGAAGGCAAGCTGTGTGCTACAAAGGGCAGAGCTGAAAAAGTGACCCAAGCCCTTGGAGGAGCCCAGAAGATCGTGAGTTGGATCCCAGACATTGAACCATTGGAGTTTGAGTTTTGCTTTTGGTTGTGACTGTGCCCTGATATGTTTCCCTCTTGAAGGAAGAAAGTATTTTAGTGGAGCCCACAGTTGAGAGACTTTGAATTTTTAAAAGACTTTGAATTTTAAAGATATTGGATATTTTAAGGTTATTGAACTTTTAATATGTAAAGACTGTGGGACTTTTAAAGTAATTTAGATCTTGGGGATGAATAAGAAAGTAAGGGTTGAGGCTTAATAGTGATGTGTTTGTGTGTCAAGTTGACAAGGGGTCAATTGTACTGGCTAGTAGTTTCATGTGTCAACTTGACACAGGCTGGAGTTATCACAGAGAAAGGAGCTTCAGTTGGGGAAGTGCCTCCATGAGATCCAGCTGTGAGGCACTTTCTCAATTAGTGATCAAGTGGGGAGGGCCCCTTGTGGGTGGTGCCATCCCTGGGCTGGTATTCTTGGGTTCTATAAGAGAGCAGGCTGAGCAAGCCAGGGGAAGCAAGCCAGTAAGAAACATCCCTTCATGGCCTCTGCATCAGCTCCTGCTTCCAATCCTGCTTGAGTTCCAGTCCTGACTTCTTCTAGTGATGAACTGCAATGTGGAAGTGTAAGCTCAATAAACCCTTTCCTCCCCAACTTGCTTCTTGGTCATGATGTTTGTGCAGGAATAGAAACCCTGACTAAGACACAAGCCTCCACAGGACCAAGGGCCTCCCCTCCCATCGATGTCTGATAAGGCCATCCTCTGTTCCATATGTGTCTGGAGCTGGTGGGTTTCTGTGAGGCTCTTTCATCCATTCTTAGCTTTGTTTATTCCCTCCATTACATCATCTCTCCCCATGCCCTTTCCCCAACCTAACCCATTAACCCTGTCTGCTCTCAATTCACATAGAGTCTACTAGCCCCCCAATTATTTTTGTTTAGTGGGTTGTGAGGTAGTAGCTTCCATATGGCCTTTCATAACCGTTCCTTAGGTTAGTCAACTTTCCCCTGGTTTCTTTTATGCATTATACTCCTGCTCCTTTCCCTGTTTGAACCTTTCCACCCTCAGTTCTCCACATCCCTAGTGCTGCTTTACCTATAATCTATCCATCCTGTCTTCATATCTCCCCTACCCTGCCAAAGGTTCCCTTCTAGTTCCCTGACTTTTGTTTCACATGGATGTGCTGAAAGGGGAACTCTCAGACACTGCTGGCAGGAGTGTAAAGTAGTACAATCACTCGGCAAGTCAGTCCAGAGATGCCTCAAAACACTAGCAATAGAACTGTCAGACGATCCAGCTGTACTGCCCTTGAACATATACCCAAAAGGACTTCATGCACATTCATGCTAATTGATAGCCTAGTCACAATAGCCAGGGAAGGGAGTCATCACTTATGTTCATCAACAGATTAATGGATTCAAAATAAGGTTATGTATATATGGATATTAGTCAAGTGAAATCAACTGTACTGTACAGATAATGGATGGAAATGGAAAAGATTATACTGAGTGAAATAACAGAAGCCCAGAAAGCCAGAGTTATAAGATTTCTCTCATGAATCCAGTTATTTCTTTGTACACCTGGAGGGCAGGTGTTTGTATGGTGTGTGTACACACTTGAGGACAGATGTATATGTGCCTAAGCACATATGCATGGAGGCCAGAGAGGGCATTAGATATCCTCCATCACTCTCTCCCCGCACCCTGAGCTCTTAGTTTTGGTTAAACTGACAACCAGGAAGCTCCAGAAATCTCCCTTTGTCAAACACACACAGTATTTGGGTTACCAGCTCACATGATCCCAACTTGCTACATTTTAAACACTGTTTATTTCTATATTTATTTTTCAATATTGGGGATTAAATATGTTATCTTAGACATACTTAGCCTTGAGATATTCTCTTTTCTGGAATTCTCTGAAATTTGAAATTCTGTTCATGTTATTGTCCTGCCAATTACTTAAAATTCCTGAAAATGTTGCACATATTTTAATTATCAATTTTATTAGGTGTAAAGGTATATGATTATATCAGTGAATATAATTAGGTCAATTGGTTACATTAGTTATATTACTATATAATTTATTTATAGCAATATTAAATAATTATATATAATATAACTAATATGCAATTATAATTTGTTATAGGATATATAGCTATATGTCATTATTATTTTAAATATATATAGACACTTCATTCTATGACAATACAGAATCTCTTAATGATGTTAAGTAAGTAAAAGCTTACAAACTGAATGTTGTTCAGTTTGCCAGACTTTGATTTTTATGGACCCCCATGTTAGTGATTTTTGACCAGTTTTCTTCTTTGTATTGTTCTGGTTCCTTTTTTTAAAATAAGTTATTTTATTTATTTACATTCCAGTCTTTGTCCCCCCCTCAGTCTCCCTGACCCACAGTTCCTCATCCATTGCTCCTCCCCCTTGCCACCTGCCATGCCTCTCTCTTCCCTTAGGGCCTGAAGTCTCTCGAGGATAGGATTAAGTGCATCTTCTCCTACTAAGGCCAGACCAGGCAGCCCTCTGCTATATATGTGCTAGGGGCTTCAGACTGGCCCATGTAAGCTCCTGGTTGGTGGCTCAGTCTTCAGGAGCTCCCTGGGGTCTGTGTTAGTTGAGACTGCTGGTCTTCCTCTGGGGTCACCCTCCTTTTCAGCTTCTTCAATCCTTCCCCTAATTCAACCCTAGGGGTCCCCTACTTCAGTCCAATGGTTGGGATTAAGTATCTGCCTCTGTCTCAGTCAGCTGCTGATGGGGTCGCTCAGAGGACAGCCATGCCAGGCTCCTGTCTGTAAGGACACCATTGCATCTGCAATATGTCAGGCTTTGGTCACCACCACCCCCAACCACCACCACCATCATGAGATGGATCCCAAGTTGGACCGGTCATTGGACCGCCTTTCTTTAGTCTCTGCTCCATTTTTGTCTCTGCAGTTCTTTTGGACAGGCACAATCCGGTGTCAGGCATTTTGACTGTGGGTTAGTAACCCTGTCCCTCCACTTGAGGCCCTGTCTATCTACTAGAGGTGGACTCTTTGAGTTCCCTCTCCCCACTGTTGGGCATTTTGGCTAAGGTCACCCCCAATGAGTCCTGAGGGTCTCTCACCTCCACGGTCTCTGGTACTTTCGAGGGGGTTCCTTACCTTTCACCTTGCCCCACCCCCAGGCTGCTTATTTCCATTCATTCTCTTGGCCCTCTTGGCTTCTCTTCCCCGCACCCCATATCTGATCCTATTCCCCATTTCCCCTGTTACTTAAAAGTAAAATGTTCTAAAAATTCCTACCACTGAACTATCCCCACCTGCCAGCCATCCAAATAAAGACACAGAGACGTTTTATCAATTATGATAGCTTGGCCTTAGCTGGCTTGTTCCCGACTAACTCATAATTTAAATTAACCCGTTTATACTGATCTACATTCTACCTCGTGCTCATTAGCTTTCCTCAGTACCCGCGTCTGTTTCTTCCTCCATGTCTGGCTGAAGAGCCTCCCATGTCCGATTCTTTCCCAGAGTTCCCACCTCGGCAGGATGTGCCGCCCATGCACCCCTGCCTGGCTATTGGCTGTTCAGCTCTTCACTAATCCAATCAGAAGGTAATGGAGAAGATATTTGCAAAACAGTGAGACAGGTGATGCTTCATAAAAATAACGATCCCAAAGTCTGCCCTGCACACAAATCACTGCCCGCACCAAAGTCAGCATTTGCATAATACAAAGACAACACAGAACACAAGAGACTAACCTAAAAAGTTTCACCCTTAGTTAATATTTGCCATAGGATTTTTATAACTATTGATTACCACATTGCCCTTATATTCCTAACTTGCTAAGAGTATGTTTGCCACAAGTGAATGTTGAATATTCAAATATTTTCTATGACTGATAATATAAATGTAATTTTTTCATACACAAGAATCATAGTAATCAATTTCAAAATGAAATTAACCCTTTAAATGAACCTGTATATTGTCTCAGCATGCCTTCAGTTGCTTGATAAATACAATAACCAGCAGCAACTTGTAGAGGAAAAGGTTTGTGTCAGTTCACAGTTGTAGTCTATCATGAAAGGAAATCAAGGCGGAAACTCAAAGTAGGATCTTGGAGGCAGGTATCAAAACAGAGGCCGTGTAAGAATACTGCTTACTGGCTTTCTCACCCTGGCTTGCTCTTTCTTACACAACACAGGACCACTTGCTGAAGGTTGACACTAGCCACAATGTGTTGGGCCCGCCCACATCAATTATCAATCAAGAAAACGCCCCAGCTGCCAGTGTACACGCAACGTGATAGGTGATTTTCTCAGCTGACATTCTTTCTTTCCAGATGACCCTAATTTATGTCAAGTTAGCAAAAAGTAACCAGTTGAGAAGCTATACGTTTTATATATTATGTGCAGTTAGTATGCATTATTTGAGATAGATTTCAGACCCTTACTTTTGAACTTCTCCCCTTTTATGTGTTAAGTACTATAAATTTCACTCAACAGAATTTTCTGTGTCATAGTCAGATTTCTACCAGAAGAGAGAGAAAAAAAAACTCGGCCTAGTAATTTGCATATAAATTTACTATTAAATTATTAATTATAACAAAGAATTGCATGCCAAGTTATAAAGAGAATGCTAATGAACATAAAATAGAATGCATGGGGATCAAATGTCCCTTTCTAGAGCTGAGGAAAAGCACTCCTGGGAAAATCTTTGAGAGAACCATCTCTCCTAGGAAATAGGATTCAAGAGAGTATCCATAGCTCATTGGGGAGTCACAGACTGAGAAGTTAGATTGGTGGAATTACTCAAAGCTGCCACTGAGATGCCAGGGAAAGAAGATGCCCAGAGCAATACATGGGCTCTCTGCAGGGTAGATGTGCTTCGAAAAGCACCCCAGAATACTCGGGAAGCTGTTGCTGAGGCAGGAGAAAGCCCACTGGGAGGGTCGCTGGATCCTGTCCAGAGCTATTTCCACCATCCTAAGAAAAGAAATAGACCAGAATCAGGAAGATTTTGTCTGTTTGCCGCCATGTCCTTCCAGATTAAGCTCCTAACAAAGTCTGATCTGGTGCAGTTTACAAAGTCTTGCTTCCAGCAAGCCAAGGATAGTGGGTTTGGAAGTTGATGACAGCAAATTAGTAACTGCTGTGAACTTCATCCTACAAGATTTGATATGCTAGCTTTTCGTTATCATGATTTATTTTAATTTACATTGTGTTTTTTTCATTGACCACGGAAGTTTTAGAACTGTCTAAATTTCTAAAAGTTAAAGTTATTTATAGATAATGTCTCGTGATTCTTGCTTTAAATCCACTGTATGCAAATATTTTTTCCATGATCTAAACCCTGGGTATTATGTGATGATTTGTTTTATATAGCCTTTAATATAGTTGAACATATAAACATCTTTATATCTGTTTAAAGATAAGATATAGCCTGCTATTGAGCAGTAATTCCATTTATAGATTTTATAGATTTGTTGCCAGATTTATAAATTGTATTTCTAAATTTATAATATTCTGATTTTTTTTATTTCACTATAAGTTAACATTTCTGAGGTTACTTAAAAATTAAGTTAGAACACAAACCATTTTCTCACTGTGGCACGTTCATGCATATATGCCATTACAGCTTTTTTATTATTTGTCCCCATATCTAACTGTCCTATCCTTTTCAGTCAGTCCCACTTAGGTAAGTCCACTCCCCCATCCAGGTTATTCCATCCTTTTGATTTCTTTTATTTTTACTGGATTTTGTAAGCCTATAGAGTGATGTGTTTCATTGTGGCATTTATATTTATACCTTTACATTGGTTTTCTTTGTTCTTATTTACTCCCCTTTCCCCAATTCTTCCCATACCCCCCAAATGCTCTTCTTTTGGTCCCTCTCTTCCATACCAACACTGCCCCTTGTGATTTCACACATGTATCCATGGCCCTCTCTGATGTCTATTACCCACTCCTGTCCCTTTAAGATCTCTCAGTCCACTCTCATGCACTCTTCCCAGTTTCATGGGGTATTCATCTTTCCCATTACTGCAATGAAAGCTCTCACAGCGGCAACGTAAGGAAAGAAGAGCCTTTGGGATTACTTTCCAAGGACACATTCCACTGTGGCAAGGCCATTGTCCTGCTGGTCGCATTGCATCCTTAATCAGGAAGCAGTGGGAAGTGATCAGAGGTGCACAGCTTTATTTCTAATTCCTCCTCAGTTCGGGGCCTTGACTCATGTCATGTCGCCACCTACCCACAATTACGGTGGCTCTTCCTATCTCAATGAACCAAATCTAGAAAGTCCCCTGTAAGCACATCTAATGGTTTGTCTCCTAGGTGATCCTAGATTCTGTCAAATTGGCAATCAATACTGAGTCTCACAAGTCCACAAACATTTTAAACCCTGGCTCTACACCTTGTGCCCAAGGGCTCACAAACACCTCATAATACAAAGTACAATGAGTCCAATTTCAAAAGTTCCCATAGTGTTCACTTGTTTACAGGTCCAAAGTCCAGGTCTTCTGAAACACAAGGCAAACCTTTAGCCGAGAGCTCCCATTAACAACAACAATAAAAATGTTCTATAAATCCAATGAATAAGCATCTCTATTACAACAGGGAAGAACTGTCACAGTAAGGAAAGATCAGAACAAAGCGAGACTAAAACCCAGCAGGGCAAGTATTAAATCCTGCAGATCCATGTCAGATGTCTGGAGCTCATGCTGGAATCTGGGTTCTAAAGGGCTTGTGTAGCTCTGCCCATCCAGCTTACCTATAGCACACACAACTTTCCCTTGCACTGGCTCCAGTATGCCTGAAGCTTTCCTTGAAGAATATCCCATCCTTGCAGTACCCTTAGTTCTCCATTGCTACTTAGGGTTCATCTCCCCAGCCTCAGGCAGTGACCTCTCAGAGCCTCCTTGCAAGGACTCGAGTCTGGCTTAACCAGCTGGTGAAATAAGCATAAACCAAGAGGAGCTAGCTCTTAACATCTCTGAGACCCACAAAAGCAGTAGTAACTCATGGGAAATGCTGTTGAGATCTGCTCAGACTGGGATATAGCCTGTCCTTGAACTAGTTATACAGCATGTGTGTGCACTTCCCTGACCATCTGTTTTAAATCTCATATATGCAAATATTTTATATTTATGATATATATTATAGGATAAAGATATTTGTCTCATTGTGATATTATTTATGTAAAATGCATAATGATGCAAATTTCTTCCTAATTAAGATGGGAAGACCTACTGTAACTGTGGATGGCACCTTGACGAGCGGAGGCCCCGGACTGAATAAGAAATAGAAATAAAGCCGTGCACCTCTGATCACTTCTCATTGCTTCCTGATTAAGGACACTGCAACCAGCTGCCTCAAGTTCATGAATGTAGTCTGTGTGTGTATATGTGTGTGTGTGTGTGTATGTGTGTGTATGTGTGTGTATGTGTGTGCATGTATGTGTGTATGTGTGTGCATGTATGTGTATATGTGTGTGATATGCATGTGTTTGTGCATGTGTATATGTGTATGTGTGTATGTGTGTATGTGTGTGTATATGTGTGTATGTGTGTGTGCATTGTGTGTGTATGTGTGTGTATGTGTGTGTATGTGTGTATGTGTGTGCATGTATGTGTGTATGTGTGTGTATATATGTGTGTATGTGTGTGATATGCATGTGTTTGTGCATGTGTATATGTGTATGTGTGTATGTGTGTATGTGTGTATGTGTGTGTATATGTGTGTATGTGTGTGTGCATTGTGTGTGTATGTGTGTGTGTATGTGTGTATGTGTATGTGTGTATGTGTATGTGTGTGCATGTGTATGTGTGCATGTATGTGGTATGCATGTGTTTGTGTATGTGTGCGTGTGTATGTGTGTGTGTGTATGTGTGTGTGCAGTGTGTGTGTGTGTGTGTGTGTCTGTGTGTGTGTTTTCAAGATGTCCAAAAGGGCATCAGATCCCCTGGAGATAGAGTTAAAGACAGGTATGAGCTGCTGAACATAGGTATTGGAAACTTAGCTCCATAGTCCTCTGCAAGAGCAACAAACGTTCCTAACAGCTGAGCCATCTCTCCTGCCCAATTGCTAGTACATCTTGCCCTTGTGTCATACATTATAATAGATGTTAGACCTGGGTATTGCGTTGAATTTGTTCTTTGGAATATAGAAAGTAATATATAAATATACCAAAATCACAGTTATCTCATTTAAAGATTATAGAAGTTTAAGTAAAGAAATAATGAAATTTATTAGTATTGTCAATTTGTTAGTTTGCTCTGTTGGCTATGAGGGACTCTGTTATAACTTCATTCTCCTTTTTCTTATAAAATGTATTCTTTCCATTATTTTTTAATTTTTTATGTTTACATATGTATATGGTATTTGCCTGCATGTATGTATATGTAACATGTATGTGCCTAGTGCATGAAAAGTTCAGAAAAGGGTGTCAGATCTCCTGGAAGAGCAATTGTGGTTGAATATGAGCCACCATGTGGTGTACTTCAATTTTTATTGAGATTTTCATTTTCAACATTTCATTTTTTTAATATTTATTTTTATTCACATTGCTGACTCATCCAAATTTCTGATTTTCCAGTTCATTTTCATGGAATTTTCAGTTCATTTTCATGACTGTTTTCTCTACATTAGTTGACTTTTCTCACCAAGTCCTGTATTGAATTATTCTTCTCATTTGTATACTCTTTTGTGTCATTAGATATTTATTCCGAGGACTTTATCTGCTTTGTTATCTGTTTTATAACTTTGAATAAATGCTGCTAAGGAGCTATGGTTTCTTGGAAGCATAACATTGCTTTGTTTTTTCATGTTTTTTATGTTTCTATGTTTTCAATATCATCTGAGGTTTTATTTGAAAATCTTATTGAGCAGCCAATGTTGTGAAGAACTGAAACGCAATGGCACTCAGAAAGAAAATCTCAAACTGTTATAATGACAATGTCCAATGACAAAATACAAAAAAAAAAAAAAAAAAAAAAAAACATTAAAATCACTTAAATCTCACCAATTCCATTCACAATTCCAAAGAAGAGAAAATAGCCAAGATAAGCTTGAGTGAGCATGCTGTGAAATTAAAATTTTATAAATATAAAAATAACAAATAAATAAAAAAAGACAGAGAAGTAAGAAAAATAGATGCAAAGCTAAATGAAATAATTAAAAATGGAAAACAATATTATGGAACAAAAGACACAAAATAACAAATTAAAAAACCTGAAAAGAAAATATTTTAAATATTTTCCTATAATAAGAAAGTTCACCAGGCAGAGGTGGCGCACGCCTTTAATCCCAGCACTTGGGAGACAGATTTCTGAGTTCAAGGCCAGCCTGATCTGCAGAGTGAGTTCCAGGACAACCAGGACTACACAGAGAAACCCTGTCTCAAAAAAACAAAACAAAACAAAACAAGACAAAAAACAAAAACAAAACAAAACAAACAAACAAAAAAAAACCAAAGATAAAAATCAGATAAATATTAGAAATGAATAAAAGATAAGAATGTAAGTTTTTTAAATAAAAACAAACTAATAGCATAAAGCTAATAAATTTATAATAGAAAAAACAATGAAGACGTGAATTGAAAAAAATAAAAGAACTGAGAATGTCAGCAATGGCCTGCCCTATCCTGGGAGTCTCTGGGTGTCCTGACCAATAATTTCTAGAGAAGTATCCTGTACTAGGCACTCAGACAGTCATTAAACAGCCCATGTCTTCTGGGAGCAGTATTGTCCACCCATGCTAGGCAGTTCTGTTCTCTTTTTTATGTGTTGTAATTAGCCTGCAAGATAGTGAATTTTCACAGGGCTTATTTATATGTCCTTAGTCTTGGTTAAGCCACTCCTACTTCCTGATCGCCCCATTCCCTGCCCCTCCCCCACTTACACCTTTAACCACGGGTGTTCCCTTCGTAGTCCTTCACATGACCTGTTTTCTACAATCTGTCGTAATTGTATTCCTACTTCAATCGCAAGGTCATAGGTTTCCCCTATGATGATGATCATTATTTCGGTGAAGTCTTCATCTTCTCATAGCTTCTTCCAGGTTTGACTCTTCCCATCTTCAGCCTCCCCTTCTTTACTTTCATTCTATCTATATATTACCATCTCCCCTCACTTAATAGGTCCATTTTCAATGGTCCACTTCTGATCACCTGGCTCCCATAGAAAATCTAAGTTAGAAACCAAAGATTCACATGTAAGACAGAGCGTGCAGCTCTTGTCTTTCTGAGCTTGGGTAATTTTTTTTTCTAGTTAAATCCCTTTCCTTGTAAAGTTTATGGTTTTGTTTTTCCTTAGACAAATAATATTCCACAGTGTATGTACTATAATTTTCATATCCATTAATCTATATTGATTCCATAAGACCCTATTGCCGAAGACACCACACACGTTGATTGCAGAACATCAACCTCAAATTGACCAGGAAACTCTCTCCCTACTGTATTGTTTACATAGTACTAGAAAATGCTATGCAGGCTGCTGGAGAAGAAAAGACATCAGTGGTCTTACCTAGGACAGAATGCTGCATGCTGCGAGGTAAGTGTACCCACTGGCGCAACAGTGATATGTTGGTTATAGGGTGTACAGTCTGGTTTTGTGTGTCAACTTGACACAGGCTGGAGTTATCACAGAGAAAGAAGCTTCAGTTGAGGAAATGCCTCCATGAGATCCAGCTGTAACTACCAGTCCAGGCATTTTCTCAGTTGGTGATCAAGGGGGGAGGGCCCCTGTGGGTGGCACCATCCCTGGACTGGTAGTTTTGGGTTCTATAAGAAAGCAAGCTGAGCAAGCTAGGGAAAGCAAGCCAGTAAGCAGCATCCCTCCATGGCCTCTGTATCAGCTCCTGCTTCCTGACCAGCTTGAGTTCCAGTCCTGACTTCCTTGGTAATGAACAGCAATGTGGGAATGTAAGCTGAATAAAGCCTTTCCTCTCCAACTTGCTTCTTGGTCACGATATTTTGTGCAGGAATATCCTTACTAAGACATGGGGGTAACCAAAAGCTTTCTGAATGGATTAGAAGCATTCTCTGCAACACAATTTAATATCTGATACTGTAAAACTGGTCAAAAACCGTGACTGGAGAGGTCATGGCGCCTAGTGGAAGGGAACTAATACTATTATTTCTATGCCTACCCCCATTGTTAAAATACTCTCTTACTACTTATGCTTGTACGTATATATCTGTGCTGTTCTCAACCTTGGTCATAGAACATTTTGGGAAACAATGGTTAATAATGATACATATAACTTGGATCTAAGTGCTGAAAATAAATAACTGTCAGCCACAGATCAATCAGCTACATCAACCTTCCTCCAGGCAAAGCTCTGAAACCATCAAGAAGACTAGTCAGAATGAAGGCGCCAGTAGATGAGGACTGTGACGTGCTGTCTTCTGCAGATGACATGGCTAATGCCCACAGCAACACAGAGCCTGCATGAGATCAGGTGGCTCACAACGGTAGCGTGAATAGGGAAAGACTCCCCAAGCCCTGCCCCTAGCTGAGGAGCGGTTAGCAGGTGAAGCTTGGCGAGGAAAGGAGAACCATCTTTCTTTGGGGATGTGCCTACTGACAGGTGGCCATGGCAACCTATCTGTGGATGGTCTCACACCCTGTACACAATCAGCACTAACTGGACTCACTTTGGCTACTAATATTAGCAATCAAAGGAAGGTACAGGTCATGAAATTGGGAGAGAGATGACTTGGTAAGTACTTGGAAGAACTGTGCACATTGTATACACCTATAGAATTTTTTAAAAAAAACAAACCTAAAAATATTTTTAAATGAATATAATAAAAACAGGAAATCATAAAATGGGTAAAGAAAACTAAATTAATGTATGAGGGGAGATAAAAATATAAGCACAGAAAGGTTTACTACAACAAAGTAAAAAACAGTGCTAAAATTATAGTAAGAGAGGGTGGAGACAAAGTGGGGGAACCACAGAAGGTGTGTATGAGAGAGAGGGAGATGGAGGGCGTGTTAGAGCAGTTTCTGAATTCTCAAAAAGTTGGAGATCACCAGTTATATGCAAACAGGTGGGGTTCCATTCAATGTGTGACTTTTATCTTCCTTCTCTCGCCCTGCTGGGGCTCCCCAGGTATGACCTCTTGAGATGGTTTATAGTCTACTTGGATTTAACCCCAATGCACTGGGAGGGAGGAACTGTCTCGTACAGTCCAAATCCCGTAAGCACCCATCACATTACTGGAGGCATGTAGCTATGGATAGCCGATATTCAAATGGAGCCTCAAGAGTTTTCAGAATCTGTACCAGCACGTGGCAGATAAGTGGCCCCAGAGGTTGGGCCATCCGCTAACTCCAGCATTAGAGCTGCCCAACCCTAAAGCCATTCCCGAATGACGAGACTGGCTCCTGGCCACTGGGGGCGAAGCTACCCTTTCCTGTGTGCTCCACTGCCTAAAGCAAGCCAGCTTCCCACCTCCTGTTCTTCGGAGCTTGCTGGCATTTGGCCCTCCACCTCGCCAGAGCTGCCTCCCAGGAACGGTTCTCACAGTAGGACTGTGATGGATTAAATTCCGCTTCCCAAACCTGTGGTTATTCCCAGTTCTACCATCCTTAGGGTAGCTTAGCTTTAAACTATAGATAGCCTGTCAAGGTGGCTCCCAGGCACAACCCTATGAAGCAACCTGTGTCATATGGAATGTCAGGATGAAATGCCTCTCAACCATGGACTCTCATGTAGAAGAATTGCTTCCACCTGAAGACCTGGTTGCGAGGGCTGTGGGCTTGTCCTGCGATCAGGCCTGCCACCTACCCTGTCTATTGAAGGAGAGTTCTGGTTTCCTTCCCTTTGTTCAGGAGCCAAGTGACTGACGATGTATCAACCTTGGCTCCCCTCCAGTGTGTTGCCTGCCTTTCACTCAGCATTTTCTGCTGTTCTATTACTACCTTGGTAAGTTTCCGATGCCCTCACCGGTTCCTACGTTAGAGTACCATCTGTTCATTCTTACGAAGCCTCTTCTTGTTTCAAATAAAACTATTTTCAGACTTATTTATTTAATTCTACATGTGTGAGTGTTTTGCCTGCTTGTGTGTGCTATGTACATGCCTGGTACCCACAAAGGAAGGTGTCAGATCCTCTAGAACTAGAGTTGAAGATGGTTGTGAATTACCACGCAGGTGCTGGGAACCTGGATCCTCAAAAAATGCTCCAAGTGCACAAATGTGTAGCTATTAAGGCTGGCTGTTTTCTAAACTCTCAGCTCTGAAGTAGAATGACATGGGATTTTGCTCCACAGAATTTTGAGTGGCTTCCTGTGGAACAAATGTCTGATAAGCAGCCAATGCCTGGGATTGGTTCACAGTGACTCTGGTAGAGAATCAATAAAAAGAGTGCTGTTCCAGAAGACGATGTCATTACGATGATCTGGTGGCTCCTGGAAACACTGGGTTTGTACACATCAGTGAGTGCTAACTCTCTTCTTTATCCTCCACAGATTCATACCTTAGACAATTCTACCTTCCTGTTTTCTCTCATAGGGCCCTGAACTCATAACTTAATGATCCTGGCACATTTGAATGCCAAGACCTAAAGAGAATATCAACTAATCTGCAGTCTCTGTCGTCCTCCACCTAACAGATGAACCAAGGAACAGAAACAACAACAGTGACCCAGAATCCAAAGGAAAATGGTGGTTTCTGTCACTCCCTTTTGCCTCCTGAGAGTGTGGCCCAGGAGGGCTGTGGCTGAGTGATGATGGCAGATGAACTTGAGCACTTTATGCATCAAAGTAACAGTGATGACTAAATCTCATCAGCCTCAGTTCCATCTGAAACTAACAAATGCCACAGCGATGCATATGTACAAACTTCAGCGAGAAAGCCTGCTATTCATTCTGTTCCTTGATGTAACTACAAATATTTAATCGTCTACAATCTTGAGCAGCATTTGGGATAGAAATATGGATGGCTGTGTAACATAGTTCCAACAATTGTATCCAGAAATAAATATATGGGTGACTTAAATCTATGTCTGTGCCTTCCCCCACATACACAAACACAGGCACACAGACATGTGGCAAGATAAGATTTGCAGTTAAATATTTACATTACCTTAGACAATTCTACCTTCCTATGTTCTCTCATAGGGCCCTGAACTCATAACTGAATGATCCTGGCACATTTGAATGCCAAGACCTAAAGAGAATACCGACTAATCTGCAGTCTCTGTCGTCCTCCACCTAACAGATGAGCTAAGAAACAGAGACAACAACAGTGACCCAGAATCCAAAGGAAAATGGTGATTGCTGTCACTTCTTTGGGTTTTGCATATTAATTATATTCTTTCCTAGCTGGATGATTTGGGAACTCAGGTAAAGGCTGGGTAAACATTATTATGTCCACATTAAGGCTTGCCGCTACAGCTCACTGTCTCCTTACCTCCATGGTCATTTTAAAGACATTTGTAAAGTTTGACAAAGCATGGATGACTCTTAATTAGGATAATGTGGGCATTTGAATGGAGCCTGGCTTCTTAATAATTCTGGACCTGCTTGAGCATTTTCCAGATTTGCTGCAGAACACTGCCCTCATGTGTAGAGTTGCAGACGCAGTTTGCAGAAACAGTGGCACATGTAGGAGCCCAGCAGTGCCTCCGTACACATCGGTCCTGTGGTATTCATACTTTTAAATCTTGTGACAGGTTTCGGTAGGTAGCAAATGGCTTCTGAAATTGTTTTAAACAAAATCTTCCATTGCTTCAGCCCTTTATGTCAAGTTTAAACATGCAGTTTTGTGGGCAAAAAGAGTTGTGACTGTGACCCGCCTGCCTGTTTATTTGGATTTTGAGTCATGGGTTAATAGACAGGAAGGAACACCTGCTACCTTTCCTGAGTACGCTCAGATTCTTTCCCTGCCCAATTTTCATTACAAAGAAGCAGTCTACTTTCTATTTTCAGCTGAACTTTGTATTAGTTTCAAATAAACGAACAGCCATACAATAAACCCTTTCTTTATAATTTTTAAGCAAGCAATCTATATTATAAATGAACCCACCTTATATTCCAAAAGGTGCTGAATGGATTGCCAGCAGGCAGTCCACAATCAAAAACTATGTACTGAGTGGCAGCAAAATTAAGCAATAAAACTCAACCTGTCATTTAAAATGCAACAAAGAACCTTTTGGAATAACATTAAACAATGTTCACTGTTCACACTGAAGAGCGTGTGTTCCAGCCAGCATCAAAGAGCAGTAATGACAAGAATGTCACGCTTTATTGATTCCTTTAAATGCCATTTCCTTATCTACTATATTCTTAATTTCTAATTGCACAAACAAATATGTACTAAAAATAGGCTCTTGTAACCTAACTCGAATTTCTTGACACAAAATTTAAATCGATTTTTCTCAGCTTTTTACTTCCTACACTTTGAGCTGTACAGTCTCACATCTGATACAAATCCCATCCCCCATTTTTATAAATTTGAATGAATAGATCTATAAAATTTTAAACTATTTAAGACAAGGTTTTTTTAATGGTATTTTAATTGATCAAGAATAATAATACGTCTTCCGTTGACTATACAAGAAAAGCCATGGCTGCCTCTAGCCACAGTCATGGGCAGCTGTGTGCACTCATCTCACTGCGTTCCATCTCTTTCAGTGATCCAGATGTATCCAGTATGTTTTTTTTTATTTGTTTGTTAGTTTGGGGATTGGGGGATAATGTAGTTGGGCAAACATGCCATACTGGAAGTGTGGAGAATAGAGGACAAGTTTCTGGAGTCATTTCTCATCTCCCACCCTCACATGGCTTCTAAGAGACCTAACTCAAATCGCCAGGCTCCCCTCCCCCACCACACCCCCCCACACACACCCCCACACAAGTGCATTCACCTGCTGAGCCACCTTGCCAGACCCATATTTTTCAAATCTCAACAATGTCAGAGAGAGTTCTGGTCAGGAAGGGACATACAGAAGTACCTGGATTATATATGTAGTCTTCTGAATCAAATTCAAATATTCCTTCTCATTGTGTTATATTTGTGGATGCAGCATTCTCCATAGCTAATAGGATGCCTGCAGACAAGATATATAGAAAGAAGTTTCTCTGGGCTTAGTGAAATGTTGTAGACATTTTTATTTTATTAAGGAAAAAACTAATGGGAAAATTAGAAAAAGAGAGAGAGAGGGAGACTGAGAGGGAAAAGGAAAGAGAGAGAGAGAAAGAGAGAGAGAGAGAGAGAGTAAACAGGATCTGTTACATAATATAATAACAGCGTAAAGAAAAATGTAAATGTGCCAATGTCAAGCTCAGAGGAATTAATTGGTGTGTGGCAAAACAAAACATTAACTAATATTTCTTCAAAGCAATCTTGTATGCTGATTGCATGTGCTCTAAAAAGTTGCAATTTTGCAAAGTTCATTTGAATTCCAGTCTAGTGTTTTAAGCATTGCGGTGGCAGGGGGGGTGGGCAGCCTGATAATCTGATTAATTGGGATTTAGCATGGAGTCATAATGCTTGACTCTCTGTAAACCTCTTCACACTTACTCAAAAGTCCACAGGAGGCCATGTTAACATCTGTTGTCTGGGTCGCCACAGTGGGGTGGGGGCATGTTGGTGTGTATAGCCTGCACTGCCTCTGAGGGCCATGTTGGGGCCTGTGGCCCTGCGGCAGGAGGGGACCATGCTAGTGTTCATGGCCTACATTGCCACCAAAGGCCACATGATCTGGGCTGCTGCCTGAAGCCATGCTACTGTGCGTGGCCTGTGCTGCCACCTGAGGCCATGCTGATGCCTGTAGCCCGTGTTAACTCCAAAGGCCAGGCAAATGTCTCCGGTCTGCGCTGCTATCCAAAGCCACGTAGATATCTGTGAGTACTAGAGGCCATGTTGGTGTTTGCAGCCTGTGCTGCCTTGGAACCATGTTGATGGTCATAGCCTGTGCTACTGCAGAGAGCAGGGAGGGTGTCTGCAGCCTGCGCTGTGGACAAGAGCCACAATGATGTCCATGGTCTGAGCTGCCAGCAGAGACCACGTCGAGGTCCAAAGTCTCTGCTGCCAAAAGAGGTCATGTGCGTGTCCGTTGTCTGTGCTCCCACAACAGGCCATGCTGAGGTCTAACATCTAAGTTACCACTGAAGGCCATGTGCATGTCTGTGGGCTATGCCCCTGGAGACCATACTGAGGTCCTTCACATGTGCTGATGCTGTGGTCTGCTGTGCTGTCGTCAGAAACCATGTAGGCATTGTTATCTATGTTGACTGTAAAGGCCAAGTAAGGTACTTTTGCATTCCTGAGAGAGAGAGAGAGAGAGAGAGAGAGAGAGAAAGGCTTCCGTGACAACCCATACCCTCATCCCACTTGACCTTATTCCCACCCCCCCCCAAAAGTAACAGTCTAGACAGGATGCCATCAAAGAGAACTCCTTTTTTAGATTTGTTTATTTTATGTATAAGAGTGTTCTGTCTTCATGAACACCAAAAGAGGGAATCACATCCCATTATAGATGATTGTCACCTATCATGGTTACTGGGAATTGAATTCAGGACCTCTAGAAGACCAGATAGTGCTGTTAACTACTGAACCATCTCTCTAGCACCTCAAAGGAAACTCTTAAAAATTATGATAACAGCCGGGAAGTGGTGGCGCACACCTTTAATCCCAGCACTCGGGAGGCAGAGGCAGGTGGATTTCCGAGTTGGAGGCCAGCCTAGTCTGCAGAATTAGTTCCAGGACAGCCAGGGCGATACAGAGAAATCCTGTCTCAAAAACCAAACCAAACAAAACAAACAAAAAAAATATGATAAGGATACTGAAGTGTAGCTCTCCACAATTGATGGCTTCTGGTAGAGAGGGAAGGGAACTCAGTTTTCTTTAAGGGGCTGGCTATGGGGCAACACAAATTGAGCTTTTTTTCTTTTCTTTTTCTTTCTTCTTTTTCTTTTGGAGCAGGGGTTACAAGGGTGGAGAGTGGACCAGGGAAGACTGGAAAGTGACTGTGATCTGTGTACAGTATGTGAAATCCCCCTCCCCAAAAAATCAATAAAAATATGCTGGAAGGGAAAAAAGACTCACACAATTACATAAACAATGATTAAAGTGACCATTGTACACTGAGTGAATTACTATAGATAAAGGTAGCAAATCTCACTGAAGTCTCTTATTTTCTTCAATTGATGTGAAATAGACACATACTCTAGAAATCCGAATGTTGACTGCTCATTGAAATATGACTGAATAGCCCATCTCGTAATTTACTTTTAGTAATTTCATATCATCTTGTTTCTTTTGATACTTCCTATTTCATCAATGCTTAAATTAAGCATGCATATGTATATCTTAATATATTATTAAATATTCCTTGAGATAGAGATAGAGATAGAGACAGAGACAGAGACAGAGACAGAGACAGAGACAGAGACAGAGACAGAGATAGAGATAGAGATAGAGATAGAGATAGAGATAGAGATAGAGATAGAGATAGAGATAGAGATAGAGATAGAGATAGAGATATTTTTCAGTCTACCTGGTTTTCAAGTTTCCTGGGTTATTATGCCAAATAGGCTTTTTTCTTCCCAAAGCTTTTTGTATCTTTGGACATTGCAAATAAACCTAGTTCTTCTTCACGTGGTATCCTCAGCTTAAGTACCACCTTAAGTTACTCGAGCCCTAACTCATTTTTTTCATTTATTTATTTATTCATTCATTCACTTTACACCCCAATCATAGCCCCCCTTCCTCCTCTCCTCCCAGTTCTACCCTTACAAATTCCTCCCCTATTACCTCCTCTCCTTCTCCTCAGAGAAAGGGAAGCCCCCCTTGGTCACCACCCCACTCTTGGACATCATGTTACAGCATGACTAACCGCATCCTTTCCTGCTGAGATTCGATCAGACAGTCCAGCTAGGGGAAGGGGATCCAATGGCAGGCAACAGAGTCAGAGACAGCACCAACTCCAATTGTTTGGGAACCCACATGAAGACCAAGCTGCAAATGTGTAGGAGACCTTGGTCCATCCCTTGCATGCTCTTTGGTTGGCAATTCAGGCTCTTGAGCCCCCATGGGTCCACAGAGGCCTTCTTAGGGTGTCCTGGACTTACCTAACTTGCTCCATTCTATCCTACACTCTTCCACATGAATACCTGTGCACTGTCTGATGTTTGACTGTAGGTTTCTCCATCTGTTTCCATCCTCTGTGGGATGAAGCCTCTCAGGAAACAGTTGTGCTAGGCTCCTGTCTCCAAGCATAACAGAGTACCATTAATAGCATCAGGAGTTGACTCTTTCCCATGGGATGGGTCTCAAGTTGGGCCAGTCATTGGATGGCTGTTCCTCCATCTCTGCTCTCTTTAACCCTGTACATCTCATAGACAAGACAAATTTGGAGTCAAAAGTTTTGTGGATGGGTTGATGTTCCTCTCCCTCCACTGGAAGTCTCACCTGGCTACAGGAGGTGGCCACTTCAGTCTCTATAACCCCACCTGTTAGGGGTCTCAGCTACAGTCACCCCCCATAAACTTCCTGGAGTCTCCCTCATCCCAGGTTTCTGGCTTGCTCAGAGATGCACCCCACCCCAATTTCCACTATCTCTTCAAGCCCTTTCCCACAGCACCCCTCCTCTCACCTAATCCTCATCTCCGTTCTCCTCCTCCTCACCCCCTCTCCCACCTAGTTCCCTCCCTCCCTCCCTGTACCTCCTATTTTACTTCCCCTTCTAAGTGAGATTCACACATCCTCCCTTCAGCCCTCCTTATTACTTAATTTCTTTAAGTATATGGATTGTAGCATGGGCATCCTGTACCTTGTGGCCAACATCCACTTATAAGTGAGTACATAGCATGCATATGTTATGTATGCATATCTCACCTGGGATGATATTGTCTAGTTCCATCCATTTGCCTGAAAATTTCATAATGTCTTTGTTAACAGCTGAATAGTTTATACTACATTTTCTTTAAACGTGCTTTAGTTGAGGGATATCTAGGTTATTTCCAGTCTCTGGCTATTAAGAATAAAGTTGCTATTAATATAGGTAACCAAGTGTTCTTAATAGTATAGTAGGGCATCTTTTAGATATATGCCCAGGAGTGGTATACCTGGGTCTTAGGGTAGAACTATTCCCAATTTTCTGAGAAACTACCAAATTGATTTCCAAAGCGGCTGTACAATTTTGTACTCCCACCAGCAATGGAGGAGTGTTTTCCTTGATTCATGTCCTCACCAACATTTGCTGTCACTTGAAGATTTCGTTTTTTGTTCTTTGTTTATTATTAATCGTTTTATTCATTTCCATTTCAGATGATGTCCTCCTTCCTGGTTACCTCTCTACAAACCCCCACATCCCATCCTACCTCTTGCCCTACCCCTTTGCCTCTATGAGGGTGCTCACCTACCCACCCATTCCTGATTCATCTGTCTAGCATCCCCTATGCTGGGGCATCAAGCCTCCCTCCCTCCCATTGATGTCAGACAAGGCCGTCCTCTGCTTCATATGTATCTAGAGCCATGGGTCCCTCCATGTGTACTTTTTGGTTGGTGGTTTAGTCCCTGGGAGTTCTGGGTGGTCCTGATAGTTGATATTGTTCTTCCTATGGGGTGGCAATCCGCTTCAGCTCCTTCAGTTTTTCCCCTAGCTCTTCCACTGGGGTCCCAGGGCTCAGTCTGATGGTTGGCTGTGAGTATCTGCATCTGTATTGGTCAGGCTCTCAGGGAACAGCCACACCAGGCTCCTGTCAGTTTGTGCTTCTTGGCATCAGCAATAGTGTGGGGGTTTGGTGTCTGCAGATGGAACCCTAGGTGGGGTGGTCTCTGGTTAGCCTTTCCTTCAGTCTCTGTTCCATTTTTTTTGTTCCTGTCTTTCCTTTAGACAGGAGCATTTCTGGATTAAAAAATTTGAGATGCATGGGTGGCCCCATCCCCTAAGTGGGGACCATGCCTATCTACTTGAGGTGGTCTCTACCGGCTGTATCTCCCCTTTGTTAAATATTTTAGCTAAAGTCATCACCTTTGGGTCCTGGGAGCCTCTCGTTTCCCTGGAGTCTGGGGCTTTCTAGTGGCTACCCCCAGCCCCCCATCCTCCAGTGCTAAATGTTTCTATTCAATTTTCTGATCCTCTGTACTTCTCTCCTGTCCCTTCTGATATCTGATCTTGCCCCCCCCTCCACCCTTTTTTTCCTCCCCCTCCTTTCTTCCTCTCAGGACCCTCCCTCCCTCTACCTCCTGTGATCGTTTTGTTCCCCGTTCTATGTAGGATTGAAGCATCTACATTTTGGTCTTCCTTCTTCTTGTCTGGGTTGCATCTTGGGTATTCTGGGCTTTTATGCTAATATCCACTTAGCTTCCTCACAAAAGGCTGGGTGAGAGGTTATTTACAGCAGCCTAGGTAACTCAAAGACGGTGGCATGAAAAGCTTACTGTGCATAGCTGACACTTCACAAAAGTCAAATCCCTGGAGCTCTCTACACAACGCTAGGTAGCACTTTAGTTGGTGTTACTATTGCTGTGATGAGACAGAGTTTATTCAGCTTATGCTTCTGTATCTTGCACTGCATGATCATAGGTAGTCAGGACAGAAACTCAAGCAAAGATAGGGACCCGGAAACAGGACCTGATACAGAAGACATGGAGGGGAGCTGCTTGCTGGCTTGATCCTCGTGACTTACTCACCCTGCTTTCTTATAGAATCCTGAACCACCAACCTAAGGATGGCACCACCCACAATGGGCTGTGTCTTCCCCATCAATCACTAATTAAGAGAATGCCTTATAGACTTGCCTACAGCCTGAGCTTATGGAAGCATTTTTCAATTCCCTCTCAGATGACTTTACCTTGTATAAAGTTGACATAAAACTATCCAACACAGTAGTATGGCCAATCAGAGGCTCTTCTACCCAAATCTTTTACTGATTTTGTAAATCTGGAGAGGAACCTTCTGAATCTTTTAATTTTCAGGTCTGAGTCTTGTAAGTTTTAATTGCTTTCTAGGCCTCCTGTGTTTAATTTACTTCCTGAGTCTTAGGAATCTCCCTCCTGCCTCTATATGGTAATTTTTCTATTTGAAGTAAATAGCTATTTGTTTGAATAATGCCTTAAATTCTTCCTTAACTATATTAGTCTGAATTAATAGTATATTACTTATTTCATATTACTTATACCCTACTTTTCCTTGCAAATCAATGTACTTCCAATGACATAATCTGAGCTAAAACTCAGATCACAAACAAAGTTGTAAATGGAATTGATTAGAATTAATTTTCATTGGATATATTGATCATCTGATTGCCCAAGCCAAACAAGCCTCATGGTTCCCTGAATCATTTTGAAATCAATCTTTAAAATGACTTACCTTGAGTATTGACTCCCATGGAACTGAATAAACATGACAGCTGAAGGATCTGACAATGGTATGAGCTCAGATTCTTTAATTGTTTATGTCATCTATGTTAATAAAGTATATGAAAAATTAGAGACAGCCGGACGGTGGTGGCCCACGCCTGTAATCCCAGCACTCTGGGAGGCAGAGGCAGGTGGATTTCTGAGTTCGAGGCCAGCCTGGTCTACAGAGTGAGTTCCAGGACAGCCAGAACTATACAGAGAAACCCTGTCTCGGAAAAAAAAACAAATTAAAAAACAAAAAACAAAAAAAAAAGAAAAAGAAAAAGAAAAATTAGAGACAATTCTATAACTTTATGGTGTATTCTGGGGTATAGGCAAAAGAAAGGCTATGTAAAATAATTTTAATTTTGTTTGTATTTTCATTGGTTATTTTATTTATTTACATTTCAAATGTTATCTCCCTTCCCAGTTTCCCCTCAGAAAACTCCCCTATCTTATCCCTCCTCCCCCTGCTTCTATGAGGGTGCTCTCCCTCCCACCTACTCATTCCCGCCTCACTGCCCTAGCATTCCCCTACACTGGGGCATTGAGTCTTCACAGGATCAAGGGCCTCCCCTCCCATCGATACCAGATAGGGCTATTCTCTGCTACATATGCATCTGGAACCATGGGTTGCTCCATGTGTACCCTTTGGTTGGTGGTTTAGTCCTTGGGAGCTCTGAGTTGTTCTTCCTATGGGGTTGCAAACCCCTTCAGCTCCTTCAGTCCTTCTCCTAACTCCTCCATTGGGGTCCCCGTGCTCAGTCCAATGGTTGGCTGCAAGCATCTGCATCTGTATTGTACTGTCTCCTCTCAGGAGACAGCTACATCAGGTTCCATTTAGCAAGTACTTCTTGGCATCATCAATAGTGTCTGGATTTGGTGGCTGCATATGAGGTAGACCCGCCCCCCTCCCCGCCATTTATTTGTATTTCTAGTATCTTCACAACTGTTATAATTACTCTAGTGTGGTATGCATTGTACATGAGCAGAAGGTGAAGCACAGAAAAGATAAGGGATATTCTTAAATTCATGCACAATTTCATAATTCAAACACCAATTTTACATGTGTTTAGAATGCAAACTCTGGGCAAGATTATTCTGTTTGTGACTACCTCTGGTAGCTCAAACCTAACGGTATAGGAATGGCAATCTTCCTAAGGTAAGATTCTTCTCTTGGATAAGTTTGGGTTTTTTTTTTTCCTTACTTTAATCTTTCTGAATATGGGACAAAAAGACATCTGGGCTTATTTCTTTTTCTCTTCCAAAACTACTTCCTAAAAAACTTGATATCCTCCCAAAAGGTTTGTGCTCAAAATCGAGAGTTGAGGCGATCTGTGAAGTCTGTCTTCTGAACATGCATAGCAGATGTGTATATCAACTCGTGGCAAACTGCGGTTGTCTGCATAAAATTGGCACAAGATCAAGCTATGCAAAACTCTAGCATGGGTGGAGGAAGTGCTCCCAAAGACCCCTCTAGATGAGAAGGAGTTGATGGCTGCTGAGGCAGAGTCGCTTTTCTTTGAGGCTCTGATCTGGTATGTTGCCAGTTTACAGTAGATGGCCCCACACCCATTCGCACATAGTCAGGACTAGTTGGGCTCAGTGAGAGGAGAATCATATAAAGGAGAGGGAAAAGAAGGAGGAGGAGGAGGAGGAATGGGAGGAAATTTTTTTGGAGTTACAAGCAGCATTTCTGCGTCTCCTCTGTTTAAGAAAGTATTTCTTTCCCATTCTTGAAGCAAAAGAACATAATGTTATCACATGACTTTCTCACACATTAATGCAAGTATTTCAAATCACAGACACTTCTCTAGAAAGTGAGAGGTACCTACTTTGTAATAACAGTGGTTTTTTTATTATTCAAGATGATTGATGTAAATGAAAGTTTTCTGTCTGTTATACATTGGTAAAATAAAATGACAGTTTGTCTCTGCAACAGGATGCTTAGAGGAATTGAAAGGCTGGCACTTCAAGCATGAAATGAAAGATATCATTCATTTAGTTGGCTTATAAAGGATATATATAAACCACAAATTCAGCTATAATATTTTTCTTTGCATTATGAGTTACCTAAACTGGTTGCCAAAATTAGCAAGAATCAGCTTTAGAAAATCTTGTGTGAAGTATATTCCTGTAATCTTGGATATTTCCATCTCAGTGTGTACTGTGCCCAAGACAGTGAATATCATTTCTCCCCTCCTGGTCCCCATCTAATTGCTAAGCCAGTATCTGAAGATCTACATTGAGGAATCATCCCCTAGAACAACTTGAGCTATGATTGGTGACAGTCCACATTCTTTAGTGTCTCATCATTTTTCTTTCTAGAGACATGGGTAGTAGATATGTAAGGGATACATATGTATGGTGAAAATTGAAAACAAATTAAAGCATGACTATGCTTCCCAAAAGAGCATGACTGTAAACTAAATAATCAACATCAAAATCATTGAGTATCAGCACTTGTCTTCTTGAATTCTTCCCTGAATCCACATGATGACTTTTAGGAATAACCTTTCTTCTAAGAGCTATTTTAGTTAATTAAAGGTGTGGCTCTCGTAAATCATGTATTTACTGCACACCAGGTAAAACAGTAGTCCATGGGGAAGGATATTTTATCATTCTTGATAGGAGCCACTCAATTGGTTTCAGTGGTTCATACTTGGTTTTGTGTGTGTACCTTCTCCTACTTTGTCTTCATCCTTTACCTTTCTTTCTTGAAATAGAAATGTGTTTCTATTTCTATGTTTTCTAGAGTAGATGAGTTGATTTCTAAATTAGCTTTCTAATAATAAAAAACTTTTAAGATTGGAGGATAATCTACCTATATACATGGAACATTATCTAGTTATAAACTTTACATCCAAAGAAGCTGTAGTAGTTTAGTGAACAAAGTAGTAAGTAGTTTAGAAATTTACCTTTAAAGTATGTAAAAGTAGCCCAAAATAGTTGTTGTAAATGAATTTAAGAAGAGAATTAAAGTAAGAGTCATAGGGGATATGAAATAGAATAGGTTATTAGTAGGTTACAAAAAGAATATAAATTAAGAATGGAATAAAAGAAACAGTTATAAATTCAGGAAATGGTACATCACATGCTATATTAAAGACCTATACTTCCTTGATTTAATTTTACCATAATTTTATAATAATCATAATTAGTATATATCCACATGTATGCAAATAAAAAAGTTAAATAAATATAATAATTTTATATATATATATATAAGTTAAATAAATAATAAAAAAGTTACTTTCATAGAGTTTCTTTTATATTTCTGGCTCTTTTACTAAATCTGGTTGTTTTTAACTTTTTTATTAGATATTTGCTTTTTTGACATTTCAAATGGTATCCCCTTTCCATGTGTAGTGGCTATTCCTGGTTGTCAATGACTATATTTGGAATGAACTATAATCCAGAATTGGAAGGCTCAGTTTTTGACCTGGATCTTGGCATGGAGATCTTGAGGAATAGTGGCTATGTATTCCAGAAAATTAACACACCCTGAGTTCAAGGTCATCTGGGACTAAAGGCGCAATTCTGGACCACACCCTCTGCTGGAGACCTACATAATGACATTGAAAGAAGGAAGACTCACTCTTCCTTGCCTGTTTGCCTCGTGGGACTGAGCAACTGCTAGATCCTTGGACTTCCATCCACAGCTGCTGCTCACCAGTCCTGGGGAGTTGGACTACAAGCTGTAATCTTCAACAAATTCCCTTACTATATAGAGACTACCCATATGGTCTGTAACTCTAAAGAACCGTGTTACCCCTCTGAAAACCCCTTATCCCGTCCCCCTTCCCCTGCTCATTCCCTCCCCCAATTTCCTGACTTGCATTCCCCTATTCTGAGGAATTGAGCCTTCACAGGACCAATGGACTCTCCTCTCATTGATGTCTGAAATGGACATATTCTGCTACATATGTAGCTGGAGCCGTGGGAGCCTCCATGTGCACTCTTTGGTTAGTGGTTTAGTCCCTGGGAGCTCTGGGGTTACTAGTTGGTACATATTATTGTTCCTCCTCCAGGGCTGCAAACCTCTGCAGCTCCTTCAGTTCTCTCTCTGGCTGCTCCACTGGGGACCCTATGCTCATTCTATTGGTTGGCTGTGAGCTATGGGTGTTTTGATCCACTTTCCAATAATCCACACTTTGGTCTTCCTTCATCTTGAGCTTCATGTGGTCTGTGAGTTGTATCTTGGGTATTCTGAGCTTTTGGGCTAATATCCACTTATCAAAGAGTGCATAGCATGTGGTTCTTTTTGTGACTGGGTTATCTCACTCAGGATAATATTTCCTAGCCCCATCCATTTGCCTAAGAATTTCATAAATTCATTGTTTTTAATATCTGAATACTCCATTGTGTAAATGTACCACATTTTCTGTATCTACTCCTCTGGTGAGGGACATCTGGGTTCTTTGAAGCTTCTATCTATTATAAATAAGGCTGATATGAACATAGTGGACCATGTGTCCTTATTACATGTTGGAGCATCTTCTGGATTTATGTCCAAGAGTGGTATAGTTGGGTTCTCAGGTAGTAGTACTATGTCCAGTTTTCTGAGGAAATGCCAAATTGATTTCCAGAATGGTTTTACCAGCTTGCAATCTCATCATCAATGGAGGAGTGTTCCTCTTTCTCCACATCCTCTCCAACATCTGCTCTTCCCTGAGTTTTTGATCTTGGCCATTCTGACTGGTGGGAGGTAGAGTCACTGGGTTGTTTTGATTTGCATTTCCCTGATGATTAAGGATGTTGAACATTTCTTTAAGTGTTTGTTAGCCATCTGCTATTCCTCAGTTGAGAATTCTTTGTTTAGCTCTGTACCCCATTTTTAATAGGGTTATTTGGTTCTCTGGAGTCTAACTTCTTGAGTTCTTTGTGAATATTGGATAGTAGCCCTCTGTCTGATGTAGGGTTGGTAAAGATCTTTTCTCAATCTATTGGTTGCTGTTTTGTCCTATTGACAGTATCCTTTGCCTTACAGAAGCTTTGTAATTTCATGAGGTCCCATTTGTCAATTCTTGATCTGAGAGCATAAGCTATTGGTGTTCTATTTAGGAAATTTTCCTGTGTGCACATGTGCTCCAGGTTCTTCCCCCACTTTCTCTTCTATTAGATTCAGTGTATCTGGTCTTGTGTGGAGTTCCTTAATCCACTTGGACTTAAGCTTTGTCCAGGGAGATATGAATGGATCAATTTGCATCCTTCTACATGCTGACTGCCAGTTCACCCAGCACCATTTGTTGAAAATGCTGTCTTTATTCCACTGGGTGGTTTTAGTTCCTTTGTCAAAGATCAAGTGATCATAGGTATGAGGGTTTATTTCTGGGTCAATTCTATTCCATTAATATACCTGCCTGTCATTGTACCAATACCATGCAGTTTTTATCACGATTGCTCTGAAGTATAGCTTGAGGTCATTGGATGGTGATGCTGCCAGAAGTTCTTTTATTGTTAAGAATAGTTTTCCATTATCCTGGTTTTTTTGTTATTCCAGATAAATTTGGAAATTGCTCTTTCTAACTCTATGAAGAACTGAGTTGGAATTTTGATGGGGATTACATTGAATCTGTAGATTGCTTTAAGCAAGATGGCCATTTTTACTATATTAACCCTGCCAATCTATAAGCATGGAAGATCTTTCCATCTTCTGAGATCTTCAATTTCTTTCTTCAGAGACTTGAAGTTCTTGTCATATGGATCTTTTGGTTGCTTGGTTAGAGTCACACCAAGGTATTTTATATCGACTTTCAACCTAAAGTAATCAAAAAAGATAAGGAAGGACACTTCACACTCATCAAAGGAAAAATCTACCAAGATGAACTCTCAATTTTTAACATATATGCTCCAAATACAAGGGCACCCACATTCATAAAAGAAACTTTACTAAAGCTCAAAGCACACATTGCACCCCACACAATAATAGTGAGAGACTTCAACACCCCACTCTCATCAATGGACAGATCAGGGAAACATAAACCAAACAGAGAAACAGTGAAACTAATAGAAGTTATGAGCCAAATTGATTTAACAGATATCTATAGAACATTTTATCCTAAAACAAAAGAATATACCTTTATCTCGGCACCTCACAGTACCTTCTCCAAAACTGACCATATACTTAGTCACAAAACAGACCTCAGAAGATACAAGAAGATTGAAATAATCCAATGGACCCTATCAGATCACCACGGATAAGACTGGTCTTCAATAACAACAAAAACAACAGAAAGTCCATATACACATGGAAACTGAACAACACTCTATTCAACAATAACTTGATCAAGGAAGAAAGAAAGGAAGAAATTAAAAACTTTTTAGAATTTAATGAAAATGAAGACACAACATACCCAAACTTATGGGACACAATGAAAGCAGTTGCTAACAGGAACACTCATAGCTCTGAGTACTTCCAAAAAGAAACTGTAAAGAGCATACACTAGCTGCTTAAAAGCACAGCTTAAGGCTCTAGAAAAAAAGAAGCAAATATACCCAAGAGGAGTAGGAAATAATCAAACTCAGGGATGAAATCAACCAAGTAGAAACAAAAAGAACTATACAAAGAATCAACCAAACCAGGAGCTGGTTCTTTGAAAATACCACAAGATAAATAAACCCTTAGCCAAACTAACCAGAGGGTACAGAGACAGTATCCAAATCAGCAAAATCAGAAAAGAACATGGAGATATAACAAAGATACTGAGGAAATTTAAAAAAAAAATCATTAGATTCTACTACAAAAGCCTATACTCACCAAAACTGGAAAATCTAGATGAAATGAACAATTTTCTAGACAGATACCAGGTACCAAAGTTAAATCAGGATTAGATGAATGATCTAAACAATCCCATAACCCCTCAAAAAATAGAAGCCATCATTAATAGTCTCCCAAATAAAAAAAGCCCAGGACCAGATGGGTTCAATACAGAGTTCTATCAGACCTTCAAAGAAGACCTAATACCAATACTCTTCAAACTATTTCACAAAATAGAAACAGATGGAACACTACCCAATTCGTTTTATGAAGCCACAATTACTCTGATACCTAAACCACACAAAGACCCAGCAAAGAAAGAGAACTTTAGACCAATTTCCCTTATGAATATCGATGCGAAAATACACAGTCAAATTCTTGCCAACCGAATCCAAGATCATATCAAAACGATCATCCACCATGATCAAGTAGGCTTCATCCCAGGGATGCAGGGATGTTTCAATGTATGGAAATCCATCAATGTAATCCACTATATAAACAAATTCAAAGAAAAAAACCACATGATCATTTTATTAGATGCTGAGAAAGCATTTGACAAAATCCAACACCTCTTCATGATGAAAGTCTTGGAAAGATGAGGAATGAGCAATATACCACAAACCGGAAGCCAACATCAAATTAATTTGGTTCTTTAACAATTATGCATCTGTCAATAGCTTCTCCTGTGACCGTCATTCATAGTAGAGAAATCCTTGTAATTGAATTATCACACTTGAAACTTACTGTCTGTCCCTTACTTTGAAGTCTTAAAAGCTACCCTAAAGAAAGTTGTGTGTGAAGGAGCTGAAAACATCCAATGGAAAAAAGATAGCCTTTTCAACAAATGGTACTGGTTCAACTGGAGGTCAGCATGCAGCAGAATGCAAATTGATCCATCCTTATCACCTTGTACTAAGCTCAACTCCAGATGGATCAAGGACCTCCACATAAAACCAGACATTCTGAAGCTAATAGAAAAGAAACTGGGGAAGATCCTTGAGGACATCGGTACAGGGGTAAAGTTCCTGAACAGAACACCAATAGCTTATGCTCTAAGATCAAGAATTGACAAATGGGACCTCATAAAATTACAAAGTTTCTGTAAGGCAAAGGACACCATCAAAAGGACAAATCGGCAACCTACAAATTGGGAAAAGATCTTCACCAACCCTACATCAGATAGAGGGCTAATATCCAATATATACAAAGAACTTAAGAAGTTAAACCCCAGAAAACCAAATAGCCCTATTAAAAAATGGGGTACAGAGCTAAACAAAGAATTTTCACCTGAAGAACTTCAGATGGCTGAGAAGCATCTTAAAAAAATGCTCTACTTCATTAGTCATTAGGGAAATGCAAATCAAAACAACCCTGAGATTTCACCTTACACCAGTCAGAATGGCTAAGATTAAAAATTCAGGAGACAGCAGGTGTTGGCGATGATGTGGAGAAAGAGGAACACTCCTCCACTGCTGGTGGGGTTGCAAATTGGTGCAACCACTCTGGAAATCAGTCTGGCGGTTCCTCAGAAAACTGGGCACGTCACTTCCGGAGGATCCTGCTATACCACTCCTGGGCATATACCCAGAGGATTCCCTAGCATGTAATAAGGATACATGCTCCACTATGTTCATAGCAGCCTATTTATAATAGCCAGAAGCTGGAAGGAACCCAGGTATCCCTCAATGGAAGAATGGATGCAAAAAATGTGGTACATATACACAATGGAGTACTATTCAGCCATTAGAAACAATGAATTCATGAAATTCTTAGAAAAATGGATGGAGTTGGAGAACATCATACTAAGTGAGGTAACCCAGTCTCAAAAGATCAATCATGGTATGCACTCACTAATAAGTGGATATTAGCCTAGAAAATTGGAATACCCAAAACATAATCCACACATCAAATGAGGTACAAGAAGAACAGAGGAGTGGCCCCTGGTTCTGGAAAGACTCAGTGTAGCAGTATAGGGCAAAACCAGAACGGGGAAGTGGGAAGGGGTGGATGGGAGAACAGGGGGATGGAAGGGGGTTTATGTGACTTTCGGGGAGTGGGGGAAATCATTTGTAATGTAAATAAAAAATATATCGAATAAAAAAAAAAAGAAAGTTGTGTGTGTGTGTATGTGTGTCTAATTGAAAGAGACTCTTCTCCTATTTTACCTAAATTTTAGCTTTACTATTCCTCTGTGCTCCCACTAACATACAATGTAGAATGTCACCCTAAAATAGAGGGCAACTTTTAATGTAACTATTATTTAATAAGTGCTGTTAAACAAACCTACTGTTCTTAAGATCAATGGGGGACAGCAATGTTGATTCTGACATAGGCAAACATCTGGGGAAGTTTTCCTTCAAAGCCATATGCACTTAAAAATGGAAAGCATGTTTGGTTTCATCTGTTTATATTTTCTATTGGAAAACAGAACAATGCTTGTGTATGATGTGTTTCAAAGATGCAATCCAATGCATAGAGTTGCAGGGGTTATAGTATCTACTATCATCTCTATTCAGCCAGTCAATGAATTATAGTCATTGCACTGAAAACTACACCAGATATGGGACAAGTCATGTACAGGGTTGTAAATGTATAGGAAGCCCATCCTTGCCTGTTCTTCATCCTTATGAAGTAGAATGACTAGCTGCACTGTGGACAAATGTCCTGAGTAGTCTCTCTTCCCTTAAGGGAGAGATGCTAGTGGTTCCCAGGCAGAATTTATCATCAGAATTCACAGTAGTGCAGCATTCAGTTTAGATAAAGGGGCCCTGAGCATATTTCACTGCCAAGAGAATGGAAGAAGCATACTTTATATCATATTGATTTTCAATGAAAGTAAAATATTAATAAGAAGATGATGTCTTTCTATTAACTCACGTATATTAGAAATATAAACTTATGGTCCAATAACTTCTTAGAGTTGTCACAGTGATACAAGTCTTTAGAAAGTTTTTTTTACTGTATTATCATCTGAATTCTCCATCACAGAGTGTATGATTATGCAGTGTACCTAATATATATGTCTCTTACAATATATCAGTCAGCATGTGCTTTCATTCAAAAATAGGACAAATATTTTTCTATCATACACTGAAAGACTTTGAGTGAAATGAATATTTGTTTAAGTTGTACTAGTGGTAGAGTAATTCACAAAATTATGGAAATTATGGAATCATAGTTTTACTAAATCTTAGAATACATTTTCACCCTCCTAGGGTATAACATTAAAATAACTGTAAAATGAACAACTTTAAAATGAAACACAGAATTTTGTCTTTTCCCATTAGAGGAGGAATGGGCATTTTAAAATTCAGAAATAAAAGTTATCCCAAGTCTGAAACTGTTCAATATTTCTATTTTTCCAAAATTGCCAAGAGCTCATCTGAAAGAAAGAGATGGGCCAATTATCATAATCATCTCTGTGCTTATTCATAGAACTGATGCCAGATCCCATTAGATCAATTCTGCTGGTTCACAATGTAGTTGGTTGTTAGCAATCTGGAAAGAGAAGAGTAAATCCAGATGACAAAGGCCACTCCACACTCTGCACCCAGAATGCCCCATTGTTCAATGGAATAAGAGACAGGCTGTCTTTGCTCTCACTCAGTTTAAGAGCCTTAATATCACTGCCCACTTAATCAAACTTCCATGACAGTCTCATCATCTTCTGGCCATATATTTATCATAATTATGTCAAAAACTATTTATGCATAATACATTAAAAATGGCACCTACTATGGGTAGAACATTCTTAAAAGATTTGGTGTTAAATGCTGCAAATGACAAAGTGTCTTCTTTATCCCTTACTCTTATTAAAATACAAAGTAATGGGTTTCATTATGGAATTATGCTCTCTCTCTCTCTCTCTCTCTCTCTCTCTATATATATATATATATATATGTATATGTATACATATATATATATACTTCATTTGTAATGATCCTTCTTCCTCAGATCCTTAAGTAAATGATTTCTTTAAAAGAATAAGGCTGAAAGAAGCTGAGGAGGAGGACGACCCTATAGGAAGACCAGCAGTCTCAAATAACCTGGACCCCTGAGATTTCTCAGTCACTGAGCCACCAACCAGGCAGCCTACACCAGCTGATATGAGACCCCCAACACATATACAGCAGAGGACTGCTGGGTCTGGCCTCAGTGGGAGAAGATGCACCTAACCCTCAAGAGACTTGAGTCCCCATAGAGTGGGGAGGACTGGCGGGGATGGGAGGACTATCCAGAAGATAGAGTTTGTAGGATGCTGAAAGTCTCTGCTCTATCCTGTGATGAACTATTCTGAGATTCCGTTCTTTTATTTCAACCTTTCCTTCTAGAACAGTTTCCAGTAGCATTGGCATCCTTGGCTTCGTCTTATGTAAACTAGCTTGATGTCATATCACCTGTACCCAATCCTGATCCAGAATCCTATGTCACGTGGCACTTCAAGTTCATGACTGTACAAAACAACCATTCTAGGATAAACTGAAACAGGAGTAGCATTGCAATGAGATTGTAAAAATTCCAAAACAAAACAGATAAGATAGTTCTAACATTAAACTTAAAATAATTGTAAACATATGAAAGATATTAGAAATCAAGATATGCATAAATTTGGAGTTTTAATATGTGCCTACTTCTTTGGAATATAAATATGGATTCAATATAAATATGCAGAAAGCCCTGCATCAAAATGAAATTTCTGAAAGAAATTACTCACTCTATTTGAACACTATTATATAGGGATAATAGAGTCATAAGAAGGCACCAAAAAAATTGAAATTATCATTAATTATTCAAAGGCATCTTTAAAATTTGTTATGAATTCCCACTCATTACTAAAGTCCCATCTGATAAGTAAAGGCTTATTTATCAGATGTTACAAAAAAATCAGTAAAACCCTAATGGTTTTATTTGGGCATCTGTTCAATGTCTTACTGTTTGTAAACTCTTGGAAAAGTTAGTTTGGCCTTCTGTGCCTCGCCATTTCATCTCAGGGAGAACATGGAGAGCAGTGGGGTAAGTGTTCTCTTTCAGACACAAAACAAAAGAAGCTTTTCCTTTTGTAAAATGTCTACTTTATTTGTGAGTATATAAGCTTTGCCTGCATTGTATATCTATGTTGCACATGCAAGCTTGGTGCCCGCAATGGCCTGGGGAAGTTCTCAAATGCCCTGGATCTCAAGTTACAAATAGTTGAAAGCCCCCATGGGTGCTGGGAATGAAACCCAAGTCCTCTGGAAAACAACCAGTCCTCTTCACCACCAAACCTTCTTTCTAGCCCCAGAAGCTTTTTCCTCTTTGCACTGAATTTGCCTATAAAAGAGTCTAGAAAGTAAGATCAGAACAGAGTCCTCCTTTAGTCATGTTGTTAAAATATGGGGTTTAGCTCTCTACCCAACCCTCTGTATAACAGTCCTGCTCAGGCATTGCAAATAGTGGCAAAAGAAGCTACAGTTGTTACTGTTTGTAAATATACAGACAGTTTCTCTTTATTCTATAGTATTCTAGGTATAGCCACAGTCTACTTGAGTTACCATAGTCTAAAGTAGTGGATTCAAATTATGGGATTTGTTTAAAAAAATATTAGTTAGTGCTGATGAGAGGGTCCCAAGGTCCCTCTCAGTCCACTGATATCCTGATAGCATTGATGATGGGGAAAAGTAATTGATTGAAAAGTCTGTCTTATACCCCAGTACTCCAAGTGTGCTCAAGTGACTAAGACGCCTATAAAATCACTCAGGTCAGATGAGAATGATCTGTCTTAGTTCTGAGCCTCAGGCTACAGAAGGCCATCAGTCTGCAGTGTGCATGAGGCTTTCACTTCCGCAAGATACTGTTAGGTGAGCAGCTCCTTCTTAACCCTATGACTTAAGAAAAAAACTTGGAAATAAATAAAAAATATTACACACCAAAATTAACCAGATCCAAAGACTATACACCTTAATTAACTTACATACAGTTAGAATTTGCACTTGGTATTATCATTACTGTGCGCTTTGGTCTGTGTGGTCCGACACATCTTCAAGGTTTGGAATAGGTTCCCTCTAATCTACTGAATTTAAAAGAGGCAAAGAAATTAACCTGTGAGATGGGAACAGCCGTCTTAAGCTTCACTGGAGAAGAGGGAGGATAGCAAGGTAAAGATTTTAAAGTGAAACAATATCTTGCTACAAAACAATAATACCTTTAGTTTTAGACAATGTCTTAGTTAGGGTTTCTAGCGCTGTGATTAGACACCATGACCATGATATTTCCTTCTTATAAAGGCAAACATTTAATTGGTACTGGCCTACCGTTTCAGAGGTTTAGTCCGTTATCATCATGGTGGGGAGCATGGCAGAGTGAAGGAAGACATGGTGATGGAAAAGAAGCTGAGAGTTCTACATCTTGATCCACAGGCAGCACAAGGAGGCTGTGTGTCACACTGAGTATAGCTTGAGCATTTGAGATCTCAAAGCCCGCCACCACAGTGACACACGTCCTCCAACAAGGTCACATCTACTCCAACAAGGCCACATCTCCTAATGGCGCCACTCTCATTGAGTCAAGCACTCAAATGCATGAGTCTACAGGGCCATACCTATTCAAACTACTACAAGTAATGACATTTAAATAGATAAATAAATAAATAAATAAATAAATACATTCCACTTATAAATGGGCATAGCCATACAGTACAAGACACCCACAATGCACTCCATAGACCCAAAGAAACTAAACAAGAAGGAAGGCAGATGGAGGGAGGTCACTGAATGGAAGAGGAGATGGGGATGGGAATGGGGGTGGTCAGAATCAGGTGTGGGGAAAAACAGGAGAGAGGGCCAGTGGGCCAGGAGAACGAATGGAAATCTGTAGCTGCAAGGTGAGGGGACCCTCTCAAGAGCCCTGGGATGGGGAATCTCCCAGAAGTCAATGTGAGTGACCTTAGCTGAGATGCCTAACAGTGGGGTCATGGAACCTGAAGAGACCACATCCTGTAGCCAGACAAGAATCCCAGGGGAGGGATAAGGATATCACCCACAAAACTTTCCACCCCAAATTTGTCCTGTCTAAAACAAATATAGGGACAAAGATGGAGCAGAAACTGAAGAAATGGGGAACCAATAACTTATCCAACTTGAGACCATTCCATGGGCAAGCACCCTGATGCTATTAATGATAGTCTGTTGTGCTTGCAGACAGGAACCTAGCATAATTGTCCTATGAAAGACTCCACCCAGCAGCTGACTGAAACAAACGCAGAAACCCACAGCCAAACATTGGACAGAGCTCAATATTTTTCTGGAAGAGTTGGGGGAAAAGATTGACGGCCCCAAATGGAATAGGATCTCCTAAGAAGACCAACAGTCAACTAACCTGAACCCTTGGGGTCTCTCAGAGACTGAACTGCCACACCAACTCCAGTAGAGTCTGTGTGACATGGTGAGAGTCATGTCAGTCCAGAGGTACGTGTTCCTCGGAACTTGGCCTCCCGGAGGTCCCTGGCGTCCTGCTTCTGCAAGCTGTTCCAGTACATTGATCAAATTCTGTGGATTTGGGTTTCTGTGCCTTGTCTTTCTTTACTCAGAGTTAAGTGGAAGGAAAATGAGACATTTGGAGATGCAATGAATTAGTTACAATAGGAAGAGTTGTTTGTGAAAAATCCAGATATAGTGGATAGTGAAAGGATAAAAGTTCAACAGCTGGGAGGGAAAGACCTGGAAGGTGTGTCAGAAGTTAAGGAGAATAGTCTGGGAATTCCAACAACTGTAATATATGGTAGGAAGCTTTATTTACTCAGAGGGTATTGGTGGGCTCCTCTAGTAAATAGGGAAATTCCACAAAGGCTCAGGACAACAGTCTCAAATTGACCTGACTGGCCATAAAATATTAATAAAATTTACTAGTTACAGCAAATTTGCTCAGACTGCAGCTTGGCAGAATTCTAAGTATAGAGTGACCTCAAGTCTGGGTTGATTAACCACTGTCTGGGTACCAAAAGGTTCCCAAAAACACTTCCTGCTCTGTGCTTTTTAGTTTCAAGTTAAGTTGTAAACATGTAACCCCCCCCCCCCACCTGATCATCACCTGATATAGCCTGGCATAAAGCCAAAAAGTAGTTCCTAAAATCATGTGTATATATCTGAGATGCTTACAGAAGTAAAATTGCAGCGGATTCAAACCACTTTTTGATGTGTTGTGTCTGTCTGTCACTCGCTGATTCCTTACCTACCTGAGTACCGGGACCCTGCTTCTCCCACGGAAGGAGACCCGACTGGGTCTGTCCGTGGCACTGAACCACCAACCAAAGAGCATATACAGGCTGAACTGAGGCCTCTAGCACATATGTAGCAGATGTGCACCTCGGTCTTAGTGTGGGCTCCCAACAAATAGATCAGGGGCTGCCCCCAAAGCTGTTACCTGTCTATTGAATCCATTCCCTAACTGGGCTTGCTCGTCTGGACTAACCCTGGGGAGGGTACGAGGATATTCAGGGGATCTCTACCTTCTCAGAGAAGAAGGGGAGCGAGATATGGAGGGAGGGACTTCTGAAGAGGGACTAGGAGGTGGGGGCAGTGATGGGTATGTAAAATAATAAATAAATAAATAAATAAATAAATAAATGGGAAATTTTTTAAAAGACCAAAGAAAACACAAGTTTTGTAATGAGGAGCAATTAAAACCACAAGTACTAGTGAGACGGTTGTGTTGGCCACAGAAAGGCCACTAGGCTAGCAAATTCAACAGTAATGACAAAATTTGTCTAGATACTGGCAAAATTCAGTACTGGAATTCAGTTATGGAAACTTTGATAGCTTTGGAAACTGGTTGAAATACTGTCTCTTAGAAAAAGTCTTTGCTCTGGGCCACCAAACCATGGAGCATGCAGTAGCTGGACCTAGACTCCCCCTCCCCTAGACATTTGTAGCAAATGTGCAGCTTGGTCTTCATGTGGGTCCCCTAACAAGTGGAGTGGGAACTGTATCTCTCTCTCTGTTCCCTGCCATTGAATTCTTCCCCTACTGGACTGCATGGTTGGGCCTCAAAGGGAGAGGATGTGCCTAGTCCTACTAGGTCTAGATGTCCCAGAGTGAGGTGCTATCCAAGCCTAGTCCTGCTAGGACTAGATGTCCCAGAGTGAGGTGCTATCCAAGCCTAGTCCTGCTAGGACTAGATGTCCCAGAGTGAGGTGCTATCCAAGTGGGGGGGGGGTTCCCTTCTGTGATGAGAAGAGATGGAGGTAGTAGGGGAAGAAATTGTAAAGATGGAACTGGGAAAGAGAAGAACAATGAGGGCTGTAATCAGGATGTAAAGTGAAGAAAAATAATATTTTAAAAAATAAACAAATTACTGAAAAGGTGGCTCAAGCATTGTTCTGGCTGGATTTATGTGTCAACTTGACACAGGCTGGAGTTATCACAGAGAAAAGAGTTTCAGTTGAAGAAATACCTCCATGAGATCCAACTGTAAGGGATTTTCTCCATCAGCGATCAACGGGGGAGGGCCCATCATGGCTGGTGCCATCTCTAGGTTGGTAGTCTTGGGTTCTATAAGAAAGCAAGCTGAGAAAGTCAGGAGAAGCAAGCCAGCAAGGAACATCCCTCCATGGCCTCTGCATCATCTCCTGCTTCCTGACCTGCTTGAGTTCCAGTCCTGACTTTCTTTGGTGATGAACAGCAGTGTGGAAGTGTAAGCTAAATAAACCCTTTCCTCCCCCAACTTGCTTCTTGATCGTGATGTTTGTGCAGGAATAGAAACCCTGACTAAGACAAGAATCTTGGGCCTGAAGCCTAGAAGAAGAGCATTGACATGGTAGCCAAGAAACTGTATTACAGTATTATCCATAAACCACTATAACACGTAAGGTTATAATGAACAAGTTGAACACGATAGCTTCTCTCTGCTTCTCCTTCAAAAGGCGATGGAATAACGTAGGTCGGCAGTCCTCTACCTGTGCTCACAACTGCTACATGACCAGGTAGGTTTCAGAAGCCTTTGTGCATGGAGCAGAACATTGTGTTAGGCTACTGGTTCTCAACCTGTGGGTCTCCAGCCTGTTAGGGGTCAAACAACCTTTTCACAAGGGTTGCCTATCAGAAAACACAGCTATTTGCATTATGATTCATAACAGTAACAAAATTACAGTTATGGAGTAGGAACGAAAATAATTTTATGGGTGAGGGTCACCACTGCATGAGAAACTGTGTTAAAGGTTTGCAGCATTAGAAAGGCTGAAATCCACTGATTTAGGTAGACATTTTTCTTTTAGAATTTTTTTTTTAATATCAAGCCAAGTTTGATAATTATCTCTTACAGCTCTGAACTTTAGCTATACTGGGCTTCAAATAGTGATCTTGAATATTAACTATAGACTTGGTATAACAGACAAACAAAGGGTCATGACACATACACAGTTACATGAAAAGAGCGTGCGTAACGATCACATTAACTCACAGTCCACTCAGTGAAAAAGAAGGAGACATTTACATCTCTAGAGCTATGAGCTATGAGCTGAGCCCATTTTTGAGGGCACAGTGGTCAAAATGGGAAGTCTGTTATGTACATTTAGATTAATATGCTTACAAACTTTAAGAACTACTCAGAAAAGAAAGATATTTTATAAATGGAAGTTTTTAACGTAAGTCAGAAAATCCTGTTTTGTGTGTCATAGGTTGATTGAAATTGTGGGGCAAATCTCTAAGTCCAAGAGGGTCCTAACATATCTCAAGAAATGTCAAAAGGCTTTAAGTCCAGTTTTTGTCCAGAGAGTTTAAATAGCATCGGCTTGCTTCTGTCCCAGGGCATTATTTTCAAACAGTCCTTAACAATCTTTTCCTTTGAGATAGAATTTTATGATTTAGGATCATAATAAAATATAACATTTTATTTATTTTTGCTTTATTTTGTTTTGTTTTGGGGGACTTGGGGCTTTGTTTGCTTGCTTGTGTTTGTTTTGAGACAAAGGTAGAAAAGAATAGATCAGACAGGGAGTGCATAACATCTTGGTTATACAGAATTCATCTTTATTTTTGGCATAAAAAATTTTAAATCTAGAATTTGCTTATCAATATCCTATGTCCATCAATATCTTTACATGTTTGAATGTTTTGCCTGCATGTGCATATATATATGCCACATGTATGTCTGGTGGCTGTGGAGGCCAGAAGAGGGCACCAGATCCTATGGAACTGGAGTTAAGATTGTAAGACACCATGTGCATCCAAAAGTGTGCTCTCTGCAAGGAAAACACATGTTATTAGCCTCTTAGCCATCTCTCCAGTCCCAGAATTTAAATTTTCTCATTGCTTACCTGTTTCTATATTCTAGGTAAAGTAAGCTACTTATTTATTACTTGCAGGTCTATTGCCTAAGACTTCTAATTTAGCAATGAAAAAAAGTTTAGTCATATTTGGCAACATTCTATAAGCTAGTAGTAAAGATACATACCATAGGTTTTCTCTTACAGTCAGAAACATGCTACAGCAGACATAGGCAGAATAGTGAATGTCAATTAAGGAGACTAAAGACAGCTCAAGATAAATTTGACTTTAGATCTATAACATTAAGACTGTCCAAAGTCACAGAGTTCAAATTAATCAATCAGCCTCATAGAATCTTTAACACGAGTCGGATCACCTACTTTCATGTTGCCCTGTTAAAATACCCCCCAAAATAGGAAATTTAAAAGACACAGGGTTTATTTTAGTTTAGCTTTACAGGAATCCTGCCCACCATTTATAGGAAGGCAGGGATGGTGTCAGAAACATTAAATGGCTGGCCAAGCTGTGTCCACGAGTGGGAAACGGTGATGTTTTATGACCGTTTTCCTGCATTCTGGCATCCCACCCCGAGGACCAATGCTACCCATATTTAAGATGGGTCTTTCTACTTCAGTTAATTTAGTCTAGAAAAGAAATCTTTCAAAGGCATGCCCTGGGATTTGTTTCAATGGTAATTTTGTTTGTTTGTTTGTTTTCTTTTCCTTTTTTGTTTTTTGTTTTTGTTTTTGTTTTTGGATTTGGTTTTTTCGAGACAGGATTTCTCTGTGTAGCCCTGGCTGTCCTGAAACTCACTCTGTAGACCAAGCTGGCCTCGAACTCAGAAATCCGCCTGCTTCTGCCTCCCAGAGTGCTGGGATTCCAGTCATGTGCCACCACCGCCCAGCTACTGTGATAATTTTTAATCCTATCAAATTGACCGTTGAAATTAACCTTCACAAGCCCACTCCTTGTCAACCTGACACTCCTAGATAACACTTTAAGGCTTTAAACTAAAACCTTCCATTTCTGAGCTCATGGTCATCTAACAACGTGTACTTTCCAACTCCAAATGTCCTCCTGGTCTTTAGCTATTCCAATTATGCTCAAAAGTCTAAGTGTGCCTTCTTCTGAAATATGAACACTCTCTTAATAGAGAACCCACATAACATCAAAGAAGAAGGTGCATATTTCCAACATAACAGTAGCACAAACTAAACATTCTCTTTCAATGTGCGGAGCAGGGAGAGCTTAGCAAGGAAATATCTGATCAAAGCAAGACAAAAATGTAGCAGAGCAAACAAATCCTGCAGCTCCACACCCAGCATGAGGAGCCCCCAGGGCTGTTCCCTGTGCAACAGAGGACTTGGAGCCCCGCCCCTCCATTTTCCTTCACATGGCAAACACAGAGTGTCTCTAGGTCTGGCTACACTCTGAAGCTTTCTTGGAAAATGCCCCATGGCTCTGGTACCTCAGAAACCCTGGTTCTCCATTGCATTGTAGGCTTGATCTTTATAGATTTTTTTATAGATTTTTATAGCCCCCTTATAAAGAATCCCAGCCTTTGACCACAATTTATGAATGACACCACTCACACTAAGGGCATTTCTTGTTAACCTAATCCAGCAAAACCCTCAGGGCATGCCCAAAGATTTGTGACTATGGTGATTCTAAATCCCATCAATTTGACAATTAACATGGACCACTGCATCAAGGTAACATTTTTCTCAAAACTTTAGTTCACACTTTTTTGTGTTAAGTAGTTCTGAAATAACACAGACAGCATCAGAGTAAGTGAATCCTTAATAGACTTTGTGGGTTCAGTTAACCTCGGATCACCAAGTTTGGCATCAAGCATCTTCACCTGTAGAACCATCTCATGCACCCAGAACCCTACAGCCTTGAAGATTCCCTCTTGCATCCTGAACACTTTCTTCGTGTACATGGATCTCACCATCTCATGGAGTTGTGGCTAAGAACACACCTAATGAAGCTGTTGAATGGAAGAGGAAAAGATGAAAAGGTGAGTCCATCCAGTGATGATTCCAAACTCACTGTTAATTTTTCTTTTAAGTTCAACTGTCACATTAGTGTTATGCAGTCATGGATTAAATTATCCCTTGGTTTAACTTTTTTGTGTTTAATAAGGAATCAATTCAGTGAAAAAAACACTGACAACTTCATGATATGAAGTAGCAGAGACTCTCCTGGTTCCTTTGTAAGCATCTGTGATGACAAAACACCCTTGCCTGGCTTCAGTTATTGAAAAATTCCCAAAACACCATGTTCCACTTTGAGAAAGTCATTGTTCCAAGATTTTTTGTTGTTGTTGCTGTTGTTAAAGCAAGTCATATCTCTGGCTTCTTTTTTTCATATTTTTATGAGTATGTATGTGTATTTGCTTGCATGAGTTTATGTGCACCACCAACATACAAGACACAAGATTCCAGGTGTAGCAGAGTCCCTGGAACTGCAGCTGCAGGCACCTGTGAGCCAGCATGTGGGTGCTGGGAACCAAACCTTGGGCCACTGCAGAAAATGTGAAGGAAGGAATGTGTGAGAACCAATGCTATGTTTTAAGTTGTGCCTAACAGATCTATGAAACCCTGAAACAAAAAGACCTCTAACCTGTAAACCCCTTGCTGAAGGGCAAATACTTCCTGAAATGGTGGAAGGTATTGTTTACAGGAGATAACAAGCCTTATGTTTTCACTTCCCTAAACAAATTTATTGGACCCAACTACACCAGATGTGCTTGATCACATGTAAGTGGGAGTAGCATAGGCAGAAAATATGTCAGAATGTATGCTAGCCCCTTGTCGAACCTGATGGGAAATACAGTGAAATATGAGTTTTGTCTTATTAAGACCCTACAAAATGTGACTTGGGTGACCCAAGGATGGACCTGGCCTGAGAATCCTTCTACCTGGCCAGTATTTAATGAAAGCTTACTTCAATTTTGTCTTTAAATTGTTGTAATGGTTTATAACAAAGGTACATGTGTCTGAGGCACAACAGTGTCTGCCAGACATGACAGGGCAGGAACACATAAACTCATACTGCATGCACAAGACCAAGCCATCAAAAATCCCAGCATGGATCGGGAATGCTCATGAAGCTCCACCCCTACCTAAGGAGCTACTGGTGACTGCAGAGTCAGTTTTTTCATGGATGTAGACCCTGGTATGCTGCCCATCTTCCTGTAGATGGTCCTACACTCATCCATATATAAGCATCACTAAAAGGACTTAGTATGTTAAAAAAAAAAAAAAAAGAACACTGTAGAGGGCCCAAGGGCCTTGTGCTTACAGAGAAGCATTAACAGATCCAGTGTGTCTCCTCAGTGGAGAAGAGAAAATCAAATACCTGCATTCCCTCCAGAAAGCTGAGAGTGGACATTGCTAAAGAAGTAATGACCTTTTATTTTTTAATCTATGGAAGCAGACCTCACCCTAATTCCCCAGAAGGATTATTCCCCAGAATGACTCTTCCCTTCTTAGACCATTACCTATCCTTAAGGGAGGTGGTGTAGGTACTTCATGGCCTGCTGACTACTACACTGTCTCTGACAGAGGCCACACTCAATTCTAGGCCTTTTAGCTATAGAACCCACTCTTACGGACACGTACTTTGTAAAGGGGTCTCTATGTAGTTACACCTTAAGCTTGATTGTATACCTGGAATTGGACTGTTGCCTGGAGACCTTTTCCCAAGTTGTACTGTGATTTAAACATGCTGACAACGAACTGCCTGAAATTACACACTCCCTGAAGTCTGATCCAAGCCAACAAGTCAACCTGCACTGGGTTTTCATTCTCATCTCTTCACAGGGTTTGCTTCTCTGTCTGACGACTGCGTAGCCACTCAACACACACACAACACATGAGGTTGGGAAAAGAAAGTGATTAGGGAGATAGAGGAATTGACAGGAAGAGAGGCGGTGTGTATTTGATCAAATGACATTAAAGTCATTATGAAAAATCTCAATAAAAATTTTAATCGCCAGAACATCTGTTAGTTCTATAACTTATGAGAGAAAGCCGTAGTGCTAATTACTCACAGGTCATCTCTATAAAGATAAATTATTATCAACAACAACAAAAACAACATTAAAAAAAAACATTAAGAGTACTGGAGAGAAATTTGACTGTTTGGAGAGACTGTGAGATGATCCCGTTTGAGAGCACTTGTTGGTGAGCTTAGTTCCAAGGACCCACATGGTGGCTCATAACCATCCACAGCTCTAGTTCATGGTACCTGGTGCCCCCTTCTGATGTTTGTGAGCACCAGAGGCACGCACAGTATACACGCACACTTGCAGCCAAAATTATCATACACATAAAAAGTAAAATAAATAAATATTTTTAGTGGAAAAATAAAAGAGCATCCAGGTGGCAGACAGGACACAGAGTGTCGGAGCCATGAAATTGCATGGGACAAAAAGGAACAGCTCTGAGTCATGAAGTCCGCTGTCTGGCCAGTTCTGAAGCCGGGCAGCGTGGATAAACACAAGTAAGAAAATACAAAAAACAGATTTGAGGATAAAATGTTATTCACTACTCCTGAACGTCTCTGGTGACAATTTCATAAGAATTTTTTTTTTCTTTACCTCGACCATCATAAACACAGCAATGTAAGCACTGGACAAATGGCAGCTGAGGGTCTCAGGGTAAACTCTGGGGGGTGAAGGGGATGTGGCAGGCCAGAGAATTCCTCTTCCACCAAATGTCACCCAGGTCCAGGTGTGTGAGCCGTCTGCATGTGGACAGCAGGGTCAGCCACACCACATTTATCTTACAGGAGCCAAAGTAGCAGAGCACAGGGAACATACGGATACAAGCATTGAAGATCAGCCATTTCAAAAAGCATTTTTAGAACAGTGTAGTTTATAATCTTATCAAAAGCCTGCCTGGCAGTCGGTGCTGAGATATCAGTTTCCAGCTCCTACTTCAACTCATAGGGTACTCAAAAGCACATAAACTGATTTAGTTTTTAAATCTACACATAAATTAGTTTTAAGAATATGTAGTGTTATCATTTAAGGACAGAAGAACTGTGAACTCTTCAATATATAGAATCATATTTTCAATGCCAGGCGGTGGTGGCACACACCTTTAATCCCAACACTTGGGAGGCAGAGGCAGGCAGATTTCTGAGTTCGAGGCCAGCCTGGTTTACAGAGTGAGTTCCAGGACAGCTGGGGCTACACAGAGAAACCCTGTCTCGAAAAAACCAAAAAAAAAAAAAAAAATCATATTTTCACTTCTAAGTCAGACAATGTAGTGATTTTCTGTGGACTCAGTGCCAGCTGGTGCCCACAAGAGCCCAATGTAAGGATTCTACTCCATGATGAGTAGGACCGGCTGGGTTCTTATCTGAGCTTCATGCAAGCCAGTGACATGTTCATTGCCTTGATTCACTAGCAAACAACTAAAGGCAATTGTGCTTCCTGGGCAAGGCTCTGCTCATGTAAACTCGGACAGGCTTTCATGAGGGGTGCCTTAATTAAGAAATGGATTTGTATTGTGAACGAACTCTTTTTACCCAGCTGGCTGTTAATATACATGAAAGCCAAGCATCTTTAGTTATTGCTGGACACTTAATAAAAAGCAACAAACTGAGAGATAAATTTGATTTCCTGTAGAGTTAGGTATCCCTTTTCATTTAGCAGATAGGCAGATCATTAACTTAATAATAAAGTAAATGAGTTAAATCATTAAATAAGTCTGCCCACTATGTGCTTTTTTTTTTCTAGCAATTGCTGGCTACCTACTTTAATTGTAACATACTCTTAATACCCGTATTAAAATAAACTGTTTGTCCTGGTAAATATATAATTCTGTTTTTAAACATAAAAGACTGCCACTTCTGTACCAATGAGTCTTTTTATACCATTCTTACATGAGGGGAATAAGAAGCCCAAATGTAGGCTGGAGCTGTAAGGAGAACATTATTCACATTAACGCCTTGATGTTGCTGAGATCAGACTAAGTTACTGCCCTGAGTTACTCCAGATTGTACAAAACAGCGGGTTTTCAGAATATGCCTTTCCCTAAGAGAAACTGTCTCATGAGCAGCTTTTTAAATTCATTCTGATCATCTAGAATGACTTTGTACCTCAGAAGAGAGCAATTGGTACCACCTGAGACCACCCATGCACCCACAGACTAGTAACTCCTTATTCCAGAGACTAGAAATGAAACTACCCTGGAAATTTATCAGGAGACTTGAGACTTCGATGTGGGGCTCACACAGAAATATTCAACTCATATCAGGAAAAGCATTCCTCAGATGGTTCGGATCAAGGAAAGAGTATAACTCCTTCACCTGAACTACATACATTGAAAGGAACTGTGATTGGCAACGGTTCTCATCCACCTGTCATCTAACCACAAGGTGTGTGATCAAGAGATAGGCCATGGAAAACTCTTCACAGTCGCATGATGTCACTCAGCTCCATCCCTATTGTAAACACAAACTACTTGAATTATTGGCTTATCCAATTTACCTGTATGGAAATGTGGTCTATTCCAACCACACACAAATTCCTTTGTGTAAGTCAAATGTGACCTTTGCTTTACCTTGTTCTAGGAGCTAAGCTCTGGTCCTGCTGCCTGGCTAAGGCCAGCAGGCAGAGCTGTATTACCTGAGCTTCTTTGACTACCTTAAGGTAGTCAAAGTAGTCTTGTCAATGTAGTCTCTATTCTGTCAGCAGCTTCCCTGCTTCTCATGAGCGCTGAACTGTAACACTGTAGCCTTTGATAGCCATTCTATAACTTTCTTTTTTTGTTACATATATTCCTTATTTACATTTCAAATTATTTCCCCTTTCATGGTCCCTCCCCCTGAAAGTCCCATAAGCCATCTCCCCTCCCCCTGTTCCCCAATCACCCGCCTCCTGCTTCCCTATCCCGGTATTCTCCTACACTGCTGCATTGAGCCTTTCCAGGACCAGGGGCCTCTCCTCCCTTTGAGGTCCAACAAGGCCATTCTCTGCTGCCTATGCATCTGGAGCCATGGGGAGCACCATGTGTACTATCTGGTTGATGTTCCTGTACCTGGGAGCTCTGGGAGTACTGGGTGACTCATATTGTTGTTCCTCCTATGGCGCTGCAAACCCCTTCAGCTCCTTGGGTCCTTTCTCTATCTTCTCTATTGGGGACCCTGTGCTCAGTTCAATGGCTGGCTGAGAGTGTCCCCCTCTGTATTTGTCATGCACTAGCAGAGCCTCCCAAGTGACAGCTGTATCTGGCTCCAGTCAGCAAGTACTTGTGGGCATCTATAATAGTGTCTGGGTTTTGTAACTGTATATGGGATGGATCCCTGGGTGGGGTAGTCTCTGAATGGTCTTTCCCTCAGTCTCTGCTCCACCCTTTGTCTCTGTGTCTCCTTCTGAGGGTATTTTGTTCCCCCCTTCTAAGAAGGACCAGAGAATCCATACTTTCTTCCTTCTTCCTGAGCATCATTTGATATGTGAATTATGTCTTGGGCATTCAAAACTTCTGGGCTAATAGCAACTTATCAGTGAGCGCATACCATGTGTGTTCTTTTGTGATTGGGATACCTCACTTAGGATGGTATTTTCCAGTTCCAACCACTTGTCTAAGAATTTCATGAATTCAATGGTTTTAATAGCCGAGTATAACAGGGTCCTCCAATAGTATCATGCCCAGTTTTCTGAGGAACCGCCAGACTGATTTCCAGAGTGGTTGTACCAGCTAGCAATCCCACCAGCAGTGGAGGAGTGTTCCTCTTTCTCCACATCCTCACCAACACCTGCTGTCTCCTGAGTTTTTAATCTTAGCCGTTCTGACTGGTGTGAGGTAAAATCTCAGGGTTGTTTTGATTTACATTTCCCTGATGACTAAGGATGCTGAACATTTCTTTAGGTGCTTCTCAGCCATTAGATATTCCTCAAAAAATTCTTTGTTTAGCTCTGTACCCCATTTTTAATAAGGTTATTTGGCTCTCTGGAGTCTACATTCTTGAGTTCTTTGTATATATTAGATATTAACCCTCTGTCAGATGTAGGGGTGGGAAGATCTTTTCCCAATCTGTTGGTTGCCGTTTTTGTCCTATTGACAGTGTCCTTTGCCTTACAGAAACTTTGTAATTTTATAAGGTCCCATTTGTCAACTCTTGATCTTAGAGCATAAGCTATTGGTGTTTTGTTCAGGAAATTTTCCCCTGTGCCCATGTGCTCAAGGCTCTTCCCCAGTTTTTTTTCTATTAGTTTCAGTGTGTCTAATTTTATGTGGAGGTCCATGATCCATTTGGACTTTAGCTTAGTACAAGGAGATAAGAATGGATCAATTTGCATTCTTCTGCATGCTGACCTCCAGTTAAGGGAGGTCACCATTTGTTGAAAAGGCTATCTTTTTTTCCAATGAATGGTTTCAGCTCCTCTGTCAAAGATCAAGTGACCATAGGTGTGTGGGTTTATTTCTGGGTCTTCAATTCTATTCCATTGATCTACTTGCCTGCCACTGTACCAATACCATGCAGTTTTTAACACAATTGTTCTGTAGTACTGCTTGAGGTCGGGGATACTGATTCCCCCAGAAGTTCTTTTACAGTTGAGAATACTTTTAGCTATCCTGGGTTTTTTGTTATTCCAGATTAATTTGAGAATTGCTCTTTCTAACTCTATGAAGAACTGAGTTGGGATTTTGATGGGGATTGCACTGAATCTGTAAATTGCTTTTGGCAAGATGGCCAGTTTTACTATATTAATCCTGGCAATCCATGAGCATGGGAGATCTTTCCATCTTCTGTGGTCTTCTTCAATTTCTTTCTTCAGAGACTTGAAGTTCCTGTCATACAGATCTTTCACTTGTTTGGTTAGAGTCACACCAAGATACTTTATATTGTTTGTGACTATTGTGAAGGGTTTCATTTCTGTAATTTCTTTCTCAGCCTGTTTATCCTTTGAGGATAGGAAGGCTACTGATATGTTTGAGTTAATTTTATATCTGGCAACATTGTTGAAGTTGTTTATCAGCAATAGGAGTTCTCAAGTGGAGTTTTTGGGTCGCTGAAGTATACTATCATGTCATCTGCAAATAATGATAATTTGACTTCTTCCTTTCCAATTTGTATCCCTTTGACCTCCTTTTTTGGTCTAATTGCTCTAGCTAGAACTTCAAGTACTATACTGAATAAATATGGAGAGAGAGGGCAACCTTGTCTAGTCCCTGATTTTAGTGGGATTACTTCAAGTTTCTCTCCATTTAGTTTGATGTTGGCTACTGGTTTGCTGTATATTGTTTTTACTATATGGGTGTTTAGATATGGGTGTTAAATTCATGATCTTCCAAGGCTTTTAGCATAAAAGGATGCTAAATTTTGTCAAATGCTTTTTCAGCACCTAAGGTAATGACCATGTGTTTTTTTTTCCTTTGAGTTTGTTTATGTAGTGGATTATATTGTAGGATTTCTGTATATTGAATCATCCCAGCATCCCTGGGATGAAGCCTACTTGGTCATGGTGAATGATTGTTTTGATGTGTTCTTGGATTTGGTTGGCAAGAATTTTATTATTTTTGCATCGATATTCATTAGGGAAATTGGTCTGAAGTTCTCTTTCTTTGTTAAATCTTTGTGTGGTTTTGATATCACCGTAATTGTGGCTTCATAGAACGAGTTGGGTAGAGTTCCTTCTGTTTCTATTTTGTGGAATAATGTGAGGAGCATTGGTGTTAGGTCTTCTTTGAAGGTCTGATAGAATTCTGCACTGAGGCCATCTGGTCCTGTGCTTTTTTTGGTTGGAAGACTTTCAATGACTTCTATTTCTTTAGGGGTTATGGGACTGTTTAGATGATCTATTTGATCCTGACTTAATTTTGGTATTTGGTATCTATCTAGGAAATTGTCCATTTCCTCCAGATTCTCCAGTTGTGTTGAGTATAGGTTTTTGTAGTAGGATCTGATGATTTTCTTAATTTCCTCAGTTTCTGTTGTTATATCTCCCTTTTCATTTCTAATTTTGTTCATTTGGATACTGTCTCTGTGCCCTCTGGTTAGTCTGGCTAAGGGTTTATCTATCTTGTTGATTTTCTCAAAGAACCAGCTCCTGGTTTTGTTGATTCTTTGTATGGTTCTTTTGTTTCTACTTGATTGATTTCAGCCCTGAGTTTTATGATTTCCTGTCTTCTACTACTCCTTCGGGAATTTGCTTCTTTTTGTTCCAGAGCTTTCGGGTGTGCCATTAACCTGCTAGTGTATGCTCTCTCCAGTTTCTTTTTGGAGGCACTCATGGTTATAAGTTTTCCTCTTAGCACTGCTTTCATTGTGTCCCATAAATTTGGGTATGTTGTGCCTTCATTTTCATTAAATTCTAGAAAGTCTTTGATTTCTTTCTTTATTTCTTCCTTGACCAAGGTATCATTGAGTAAAGCATTGTTCAGTTAACATGTGTCTGTGGGCTTTCTGATGTTTTGTTGCTATTGAAGACCACTTTTACTCCATAGTGATCTGATAGGAGGCATGGGATTAGTTCGATCTTCTTATATCTGTTGAGGTCTGTCTTGTGACCAATTATATGGTCGATTTTGGAGAAGGTACCATGAGGTGCTGAGAAAAAGGTATATTCTTTTGCTTTAGGATGAATTATTTATATATATATAGTTAAATCCAATTGGTCCAAAGCTTCAATTAGTTTCACTGTGTCCCTGTTTAGTTTCTGTTTCCCTGATCTGTCCATTGAGGAGAGTGGGGTGTTGAAGTCACCCACAATTATTGTGTTAGGAGCAATGTGTGCTTTGAGCTTTAGTAAACTTTCTTTTATGAATGAGGGTGCCATTGCATTTGGAACATGGATGTTCAGAATGGAGAGTTCTTCTTCATGGATTTTTCCTTTGACCAGTAAGAAGTGTCCTTCTGTGTTCCGTTTGATGACTTTAGGTTGAAAGTCAATTTTATCTAATATTAGAATGGCTACTCCGGCTTGTTTCCTGAGACTATTTGCTTGTAAAAGTCTTCCGGCCATTTATTCTGAGGTAGTATTTGTCTTTGACACTGAGGTGTGTTTCCTGTATGCAGCAAAATGTAAGGAATTGAGGGAATTGAGTCCATTGATATTAAGAGATATTCAGGAATAGTGATTATTACTTCCTGTTATTTTTTATGTTATTTTTATGTTTGAGTGGTTGTCTTCTTTTGGGTTTGATGAAAGAAGGTTACTATCTTGCTTTTTCCAGGGTGTAGTTTCCCTCCTTGTATTGGTGTTTTCCACCTATTATCTTTTGTAGGGATGGATTTGTGGAAAGATATTGTATAAATTTGGTTTTGTCATGGAATATCTTGGTTTCTCCATCTATGGTGATTGAGAGTTTTGCTGGGTATAGTAGTTTTGGCTGACATTTGTGTTCTCTTTGAGCATGCATGAGATCTGCCCAGGATCTTCTAGCTTTCATCGTCTCTGGTGAGAAGTCTGGTATAATTCTGATAGGTCTTCCTTTATATGTTACTTGGCCTTTTTCTCTTACTGCCTTTAATATTCTTTCTTTGTTTAGTACCTTTGGGGTTTTGATTATTATGTGACGGGAGGTATTTCTGTTCTGGTCCAGTCTATTTGGTGTTCTGTAGGCTTCTTGTATTTCATCGGCATCTCTCTCTTTAGGTTAGGGAAGTTTCTTCCATAATTTTGTTGAAGATATTTACCGGCCCTTTAAGTTGTAGATCTTCACTCTCATCTATACATATAATCATTAGGTTTGGTCTTCTCATTGTGTCCTGGATTTCCTGGACATTTTGGGTTACAAGCTTTTTGTTGACTGTTGTGTCAATGCTTTCTATGGTATCTTCTGCATCTGAGATTCTCTCTTCTATCTCTTGTACTCTGTTATTGATGCTTGAATCCATGACTTCCAACTTCTTCCCCTTTGTGATTTCTTTATTGTTTCTACATCCATTTTTAGATGGTGGATGGTTTCTTTCCATTTCTTCACCTGTTTTGTTGTGTTTTCCTGTAGTTCTTTTTTTTTTTTTTTTTTTTTTTTTTTTTTTTTTTTTTTGGTTTTTGGTTTTTGGTTTTTGGTTTTTTTCAAGACAGGGTTTCTCTGTGTAGCCCTGGCTGTCCTAGAACTCACTTTGTAGACCAGGCTGGCCACAAACTCAGAAATCTGTCTGCCTCTGCCTCCCAAGTACTGGGATTAAAGGCATGTGCCACCACCGCCCAGCTTTCCTGTAGTTCTTTAAGGACTTCTCCCTGTTTACTTGTGTTCTCCTGTATTTCTTTAAGGGAGTTATTTATGTCCTTCTTGAAGCCCTCTATCAGCATCATGAACTGTGATTTTAAATCCAAATCTTGCTTTTCTGGTGTTCTGGGCTATCTAGGACTTGCTATTGTGGGTGACTTGGGTTTGGATGGTGCCATATTGCCTTGTTTTCTGTTAGTAACATTCCTAAGTTTGCCTTTTGCCATCTGTTTATCTCTGGTGTTAGTTGGTCCTACTATCTCTGGCTGGTGCTTGTCCCTCCTGTGTGCCTGCAAACCTGTCTCAGCACCCCTGGGTGACCGACTTTCCCCTGGCACAGAGTGCTGTGGCACTGCCATGCTCCTGGGCACAGGTGGGGCCCTAGCGGACTGAGTCCCAAGTGATCTTACACTCGGGTCTTTCCTGTGATCCTGGCAGTAACAGCCCACTCAGTTGCAGGAGTGAAGATAGTGGCCTCTTCTTTAACCATGGGACTCCCTGCAGCACAGATGTCCCCTGGCAGGATAAGTGCACAGACAGCTATGGCGCTGCCCAGCTCCTGGGTTCAAGTTCAAGTGAGGCCCTGGTGAAACTAGTCCCAAGTGATCTTACACTCAGGTGTTCTCTGCATTCCCAGCTACACCCAACTGCCCAGTCACCGGAGCAAAGATGGTGGCCATTCTATAACTTGTGTGTGTGTGTGTGTGTGTGTGTGTGTGTGAAAGAGAGAGAGAGAGAGAGAGAGAGAGAGAGAGAGAGAGAGAGAGAGAGAGAGAGAGAGAGTTTGTGTGTGTATGTTCACCTTTCTTGGGTGAAAATAATTGATGTGCTACTAAAATCACTAAAAAGAAACTCTAATACAAATTTATTTTAAAAAGATAAATAGACTTGTAGAGCTCATGGCCAAAAGCACTATGTAGAATTATAATCTGCTCTTAGTGGATTGTCCTTTACTAAGTAAGGAGTGCCTTCTTATCTCTTCTTGCTAGTATTCAGTTTGAAAATTATTTTATTACCTATTTGATCAGATATTATAATGGTTACACCTACGCGCTTTTCTTAGTCTTATTTGCTTTGGATACCTCTTTTCATCCTTTTACCCAAGATGGCGCCTACCTTTGATGGTGAGGTGTGTTTCTTGGAGAAAACAAACAACAATTCCTGTTTGCTAATCCAGTCTGATAGTCTGTGTCTTTACTGAGGAACTGAGACAGTTAATATTAAGAATTATGTGGGGGTCATGAGTACTAATCCCTGTCATTTTGTTGTTTTGTGATGCTCGAAGTTTTGTTTATTTTTTTTTGATTAACCATTCTGCTATTGCTTATTTATTCCCTATAGACCCTTGAGTGTGTGTTATTCTTCCAAGATATATCCTTACCAAAATATTACACTTTAATAATAAGGGTAATAATCTCGTATTTACAGTAAGAATATGAGATAATTACCCCTATTATTTTTTTCCTCTTGGGGAAACTGGAAAGGAAAACTTTCTTGCTCAAAATTCTGCAGCAGGAATCCTCAATACTTCTCCTCAGCTGTCTTTACTTCTATGCTGTTTATTCCTTCCCACGCACTCCCCAATGACTCAGTTCCTTGCAATTGTGTATTTTCTTTTTTTAAACATTTTTAGATTTGGTTTGCTAAGGAATGTGTGCAAGTATAATATTTTCATGCATATATATGGCATATATATGTATATATACAATGTATCTTGTGTTATTATATATAATCATTGTATCTCGTGTTCCCTTATCCCTCTCCCAGCACACAAGTCCTCTTTTGCTTTCATGACACACATATGTGCTCACACAGAAAAGTGTGGTGTAGATGGACAGATGGGTACATATAATCACATTTTCTTTAGTCATGTTTGCTAATGGACATCTAGTCTGGGTCCCTGCTTTAGTGCTTGTGAACAGTGCAGCAGCAAGCACGGATATTATAGAAGTGTCTTGCAGTATGCTCAATTAGATTCCTTTGCATATGTTATCAAGGAGTGGTCTAACTGGACTGTAATGGCATAGCTGTCACATTAGCATGGCAAAGCCAGGAGTCAGGGTGCTCTCTGACATGGGATAATGTCCTTGCATTGTTGGCCATTACTTTCTCCTAATGACTTATCTCCCACTGAGTAAGAATGAGTTCTTACTGTTTACTTTGTGAGAGACGAAAGAAAATTCTCAGGTAACTGTCAGGTGCCAACCTCATTTAAGTAATTATAATTTGGTTTGGATGCTTACTTCTGGTCTTAAAGTTGAACCTCAAGATGACACTGCAGTTTATGGGATCTTCTCCCTCTATGATTTTTTTATATTGCAGTCAAAATTCAATAAAAATATATATATTTTTTTAGACAGAAGATATTTGTCCTTTGGATCTTGTGAGTTTCCAAAAATTTTTAATCAGGAACAAACATTATCCATTTTTTTCAGATTCTTGGTTTGAACTCAAAGCTTTGTATGCGCTTGGGCTCTAACACTGCTGCTACTGTTGCTGTTGCTCTTGTTGTTGTTGTTCTTGTTGTTGTTATGAAAAATAGTGTAGCATTTTAAAATTAAGGTTATGTTTAAATTATGATTAAATTTATTCATGTTGCTAAAATTAGTTTTCTGATATGAAGAGATAAATATTCTTGCTGACATTCCCTTCTGTGTGCATTGTAAAGAAAATTCTTCATTATTTTAGAAAATAACAAAAATAATGAAAAGAAATGAAAAATTTACATATCCAAAGCATTTTAGACATATATTTTTAATAAGTACTATTAGCTCATCTGAAGCTATTCTCTTCATGTATGGCACAAATCCTTAAGTTCTTGCCTTTGGGGGAGGAAGCTTAGAAACTGAGATCATAGACTTCAACAGTCAGTAAGAATACTTAAGGAAGGAGTGGGGCACAGGGTGGCTGGGTCTTGAGTTGCATCATGCAGTCTCTTCATAGCACAATTCCTGGGTGTGATAACAATGCTAAGGGGTCAGTGCTCATCGTGGGTTATTCAGGGGAAGAGGGCCTGTTTGCAAAGACGACCGTTCATATCTAATAACCTTTCGAGAGGGTCTGTTTCCAAAGAGGAGCTTCTGTGTCTGATAACCTTCCAAGGCTGTGGCTCAGTTTTGATTCTTTAATTTTTCCAGGCACTCATAAACCACACCATTACCAACAGCAACCCCATTACAGATGCTGCTGGATGGATTTCCTGCTTTATGTTTTTTTAAGGGAAGCCAAATGAGTTCAAGATTTCTCATTTTCAAAAATAACTTTTGTTTTCTTTATCTTGCAAAATAATTCATATCCTTCATGGAAATTTTAATAAATAAAGGGAAAAATAAATAAACACAACTATCACCCCACTGTCATGAGATAACAAAATGGTAATTTTCAAGTTTGCTGGAGACAGACGACAGAGTGTCTCCTTCTGAATGTCCCACAGGGTTGGGCTCATAGCTTTGCATAAAGAAAAAGGTCATTGGCTTGAACTCTGACTGAGAGTCTATGACCCATGGTAACTAAAACTAAGTACATGAGAAGGGGGTTCATTTGTGGAATCTGCTTCAGATCTCTTACTTCACTTTTTCAGTTGTGAACTAGATAAGTAGAATGTCAAAGATGCCGGGGCAGTGGTGGCACATGCCTTTAATCCCAGCACTTGGGAGGCAGAGGGAGGTGGATTTGTGGATTTCTGAGTTTGAGGTTTGAGGCCAGCCTGGTCTACAGAGTGAGTTCCAGCCAGGGCTACACAGAGAAACCCTGTCTATAATAAATAATAATAATAATAATAATAATAATAATAATAATAACAATAAATTAATAAATAAATAAAAATTTAAAAAAAGATACTCCACGACTCTGCCAAAGTTCCCAAGTAATGAGCTCAGTAATACAACATTTTTTTAAATCAAATTCATGACTTTGGCAAAAAGCCCATGTAAAAGTGACTCACAAACAGGATACAATAAGTTTTTCCTAACATGGAATGTGCTTACAATCTGTAATGCCTAAAACCATCAGGGACTCACCACATAAAAATCAGTGTTTTGTGTCTTAAAAGTTCATCCTGAGTCTTTCTGAACAAAGCAAGCTTCTGGTGGCGTTTCTGGAGATCAGATCTCTTCCCAAGCGCCAGTGTTACAGCTCTTAGGACAGAAGCTCTCAGATGACAGAGTAATTCTAGCACACCTTCTGGATAGGATTCTTATATACAGTTTTAGGGTAGGTCAGGATCTGACAGCAGGTACTTCCTAGTGGTCTGGTCTGAGAGCTCGGGGATACCTTATCTACAGGTGGGGGTTCTGGGGAGCTGCTCCTACATGACTGATGGCACAGACCTCTCTACAGGGAGCTGGGGGGGGGGGCGGTGGCTGTAGCTACATGGCAGGAGCCCAGGAGCTTGGCAAAATGCCTTCTGTCCCTTCAGAGTCACTGGGGTTTCTAGCCTTTGCTCTGCCAAAAACCAGGCTGTCTTTCACAGCCCACCGCTCTAGTTAACTCAAGTACCTGATGATGTGGGGAGTAACTCAATGAATTGATGAGATGGGGGTAACTCAAGTAGCTCATGAGTTGGGGAAGTAACTCAAGTAATTGATGGGGTGGGGGTAATTCAAGTAACTGATGAGGTAGGCCGGGGTAACTCAAGTAACTCATGAGTTGGGGGGTATAACTCAAGTAACTGATGATGTGGGGGCAACTCAAGCAACTGAAGATATGGGGGGGTAACTCAAGTAGCTGATGGGGTTGGGGGGTAACCCAAGTAACTCATGAGTTGGGGAAGTAACTCAAGTAACTGATGGGGTTGGGGGGTAACCCAAGTAACTGATGGGGTAGGGGGTAACTCAAGTAACAGATGAAGTGGGGTTTCCACTTACTACAATGAGAAAAAAATAAAATGTCAATTCAAGGTCCAAAACATTGGAGGTGTGATTTTTATACACATTTAAATTAATGTATTTACTAGATATCCAGGTGGATATGTAATAGGCATGTAGGTATATGAATCTTCGTAAGAGAATACTTTGGGACAACAGTTATAAATCTCAGATCTGCCACCCTAAACTGGTCTGTATGTTCAGATTAGACATGATTATACATCACAGAATAGCAACCTCTGAGGAAGAAAGGAATTAGGACTTGACTGTGCCTTTCACAGAGTCTTAGTTAGAAGATGAGTTGTCTTAGTTAGGGTTTGACTGCTGTGAACACTGACCAAGGCAAGTCTTATAAAGGACATCTAATTGGAGCTGACTTACAGATTCAGAGGTTCAGTGCATTATCATCAAGGTGGAAGAATGGTAGTATATAGGCAGGCAAGGGGCCGTCAGAACTGAAAGTTCTACATTTTCATCTGAAAGCTGCTATTGGAAGGCTGACTTCCAGGCAACTAGAGTGAGGGTCTTAAGCCCACACCCACAATGACACACCTAGTCCAAGTAGGCCACACCTCCTTATAGTGACACTCCCTGGGCCAAGCATATCCAAACCATCACATATCACTCCCTGGCCACCATAGACTTGTTCAATCAGCACATGGGTCTATGGGAGTCATACCTAAACATAACATAATGCAAACTACATTTAGTCCAACTTTCAAAGTCCCCATAGTCTATACCAGGCTCAACAATATTAAAAGTCCAAAATTCAAGGTATCTTCTGAGATTCATCACAAACACTTAACTGTCATCCCCAAAGCAAGACAGGAAACCAGCTGGACAAAGTCCAAATTCTGCATCTCCATGTCTGACGTCAAAGCAATCTTTAGATTTCCAACTTTTTTTTCATCTCTGTTGACTGCAACAAACTTCTTGCTCCTGGGCTGGTTCCACTCCCTGTTAGCAGCTTTCCTCAACAGATAGCCCATGGCTCTGGCATCTCAAACATCCTGGGGTTTCCAAAACAACTTCAATATTACAGCTTCTTGTTTCAATGTCTGGGATCCACACATGATCTGAGATCCTCCAAAGGGCTGGCACTACTTCTTCAGTTCTGCCCTCTGTAGCACTCTAAGCTCAGGTTGATCCACTCCACTGCTGCTGCTGTTCTTGGTGATCATCTCATGGCACTGGCATATCCAATACACTGGGGTCTTCCACTAAAACTAGGCTTCACCGATAGCCTCTCATAGGCTCTCTTCATGGGGACAAGTCTCAAACCTTTTACAGGACCGCTTCAGTCCTGGGCCATCAAATTCAACTGAGGCTGCACCATCACAATGGCCTCCCAATGCCTCTCACAATGCCAAGCCTCAGCTGCTCTTTATGACCACTTCATGCCTTCAAAACCAGTACCACTTGGGCAATTCTTACACATTATTAAGTACAGCTGCAGCATGGGGTACAACCTTGGCTCTCTCTAAAACAAAGCTTCTTTGTACTCTCAGAAAACTCTCCAGAAGATTTCCACCTCAGTGATGCTGGTCTCTTCTTAATCACCACTAATTTCTTAGCTCCAGTTAACCAGCATCAACTGTCCCAGTGGTCTCCTTCTCCTCTTGACTCAGAGGCACATGACTCAAACTGCCCAGTTCTGCTTATTGCAGAAGCTAGAATATGGCCCCCTTGTTCTATTACATTATCACTAGCTTCCTCTTTTCCAACTCCTTCACTGCCTAAACTTGGCTGTCCTGGATCTATAGATTGACCTTGAACTCCGAGATCTGCACGCCTGTCTCCAGGGATTAAAGATGTGTACCACCAAGCCTGGATCTAAATTTAGCTGGGTAGGATCTTGCCCCACTCCCTTGATTCAATTTAATGTCCTTGAACAATGGATTCAGCTTCGTTTCACTACCTGGTTGAACTATATATTTTATATTTTCCTTCCTAAGCTTGGTATGTGGGGTGGCTATTCATGGTTGTCAACTTGATTATATCTGGAATGAACTCTGACTTGGATCTTGGCTTGGAGATCTTGAGACATAGTGGCTATGAATCCCAGAAGATTAAGACAGGGAGATCTCTGAGTTCAAGGTCATCTGGGACGCGTAGTAGCACACACCTTTAATCTGGGCCACACCTTCTCGTGGAGACCTACGTGAAGACATTGGGAGAAGGAAGATTCACTCTCTCTTCTTCACCTGCTTGCCTTGTAGGACTGAGCAACTGCTAGATCCTTAGACTTCCATCCACAGCTGCTGCTGACCATTGTTGCAAGTTGGACTACAGACTGTAAATCATCAACTAATTCCTTCACTATATAAAGACTACCCATATAGTCTGTGACTCTAGAGAACCCTGACTAATGCAGTATGTTTATTCAAAATGCTCTTCATGAGACTTAACCAGAGAACATTTCTGAGACTTTGTCAATGCAATTATTCTAAGTCTCTTCACCGTAGGCTCAGGCAGACTCTTCAGACAAGGGCAAAAAGCAGCCATGTTCTTCACTGGGCAAGGTCTGCACAGTTTGAATCACTCACAGCAACAAAATCTTTCATATTCCTTCTAGGATCACCCATTAAGCCCCACTTAAAGTATTCCAATGCTTTGCAAATCCAAAGTCCCAGAATCCGCATTCTTCCAAACAAAAACATGGTCAAGACTATCACAACAATACCCTATTCCTGGTACCAACATATGTCTTAGGGTTTTACTGCTGTGAACAGACACTACGAGCAAGGCAAATCTTATAAAGAACAACATTTATTTGGGACTGGTTTACAGATTCAAACTTTCAGTCCACTATCATCAAGGTGGGAGCATGGCAGCATCTAGGCAGAGCTGAGAGTTCTACATCTTCATCTGAAGGTTGCTAATTGAATACTCATTTCCAGGCAGCTAGAATAAGGGTCTTAAAGCCCACACAGTGACACACCTACTCCAATAAGGCCACACCTCCTCATAATGCCAAGCCTATACAAACTGTCACGAGTCGTCCAGGAATGTGGCTAGACCATCATCAGAGAGTTTGGTTACTTCTGTCTGATTTGCTCTGCTGTTCTTACTGTGTGATTTTCCCCTGTGTCCAGTGGCTACCTGAGATGCTGCCATCTTATCTCTATGTATGACAACTGGAAGGTGAAAGGGGGGAAAATGATGTTCTTCCTCCATTAAGACCCCCCCTCCGTCTAAAAACTGCAGGTATGCCACTGACTACAGACCCCTGGACAGTCATTTGGACACATTTAAATGCAAAGGGGCTGTGAAATTAAGCTTTTACCTCATTTCATATAGAAAAGCCACCTGGAAGCTAAACATGGTCATCCCTCCTATGTGGTCATTTCAAATGCTTTGTTACAGACAGGGGTCATGAGGTCACTTGAATGTGGTAGAGGACAGATAAGATCATCCGTGCCTGTTACCCCAGTCCTGCTGCAAAGGTCAAAACTTTGTTTTTCTTTGAATTGGCTACTACCGTGGAATGAGCCATCCTGAATCTGGGGCCATAAACTACTCTTTTACTTTACTTTCACATCTTCAGATTTGCGAGTGTTTATTTGGACAGTGGATTGGTTTTTATTTTGTTTTGTTTTGTTCCTATCGGTTTCCCTTTCTGAGGCCACAGTTGTTACCATCTAAAGGTCTTGAGTCAGTTTTGTTTTCTCTTCCCATTAAATAATTAAAGGCCAGGAAGTTAATCACAGTCATGAAATGCAAACAAGTATAAGTTTAGGAAAATATGTGTGTGTGCATGCACATACACACACACACACACAACTAGGAGACAGACATCCCACAAATAGGGCAGGAATTCCGAAACTGAAATCCATCTCTCCCTAGAGGGTTGGGAATTTTAAGTAATTTTGGTTGCCTGGGACAGATTCCCTCTACCTTAGTTTGGATTAATCAGCCCAGGCAAAAATAAAAAAGAATGAGCTGTGAACAATCATGTCCAGGACCTAATGCATGTCCAACATGTCTGACAGAACCAGGTATACCAAGGAAAAAGGAAGCCCACCAAGCCTTTGTCCACAGTAAATAAAAAGTTGGATGTTTGTCATTTCGTGGTATATTTATGGCCTCTTATCCCTATCCCAACAATGTGAAGAAGGTGTTGTTTGACTTCTATTTTCTCACACACATCCTACCTAGTCATTCTAACTGCTATTTAGGGATTGTCACAACAGTATATCTGGATATCTCATACTGTCGACGTGAGTGACATGGAGACAGAAAGCGGGCTTTATGCCTCAGAAAAGGGTTGTGTAAGAAACCAAGGTTGAATTTGATGATGACAGCACTCCAGAGAAAATGAGAACCATCTGATGATGTCATGTCCCCTTAGTGTGTTCTACACTGGTGAGATAGCACCTGTACCACACGTAAAGTGTGATGCTTAAAAGCTGTTACTACTACCACTACTAAAAGAATAGTTTGAAAAAAGAGAAAAGAAAGGCAGAAAGAACAATTGGGGCAATTATTTTTTATTGGAGAAAAATAAAAAGCAAGGAAACCATCTTAAGAAAAAAAACTCAGGCTGGGGAGATGGCTCATCAGTTAAGAGCACTGACTGCTCTTCCGAAAGGCCTGAGTTCAAGACCCAGAAACCACATGGTGACTCACAACCATCCATAACTAGATCTGATGTCCTCTTCTGGAGTGTCTGAAGACAGCTACAATGTATTCACATATGATAATAAATAAATCTCTTTTTAAAAAAAGAAAAAGAAAAAAAGATCCTCTCATGTCTTGTTGGAATCAGTGACGTTGATGGCATCTTTGCCACAATTGTCCACCACAAGTTGTGCATGTGAAGAAGGCCATTGGTGTGTCTCAGGAGCTGGAAGAGCTTCTCATCAGTTGATCTAAGTTCAGAAGTCAACTATTGCATCTTTTCCATCACAACCTTATGGAGAACATCAAGAAATAATGTTAATGGGAAGCATTCTCCAACATCCCAGTTGATAGCAATACAGTTTGATAGTGAAGTGTATTTGACTAATTGGCTGAACAGTGCACCAGAATTTTTCAGAGAGGAGAGAACACTAAGAAACCTCCCATAACACGTATCATTAGGTATAACTTTCTGATAGTTATGTGATGCTTCACATACACCAAACATGATTCTTGGTGGGGCACCAAGGTCGATACTACATGAAATCTGAATCCCATTCTTCTGTAGTGTAGAGCTACATGCCATCTCTAATTGAAAGTCTGTGAAGGAATTGTAATCCCACCGGGTTTGTTCTGTGCAGTTGTTCAACAATGTCCCATGGATGCAATATAAGTACTTTGAATAATTTCTTCTAATCATGTGAGCTTGATAATTCCTTCTTCTAATTATAGAACATTGGTAATTAGGACACAGGGTGTCTTATTACAGTATGCAAGGCCATTTTCCATTGAGAAGATGTTCCATGGATGGTGAACGGGATTGATGGGATCTAATGGAGTGGTTTTGTTAATGTCAAGGCTGAGACAGGAAAGTATTTCTGAAAAGGATTCTGCTTTGTAAAAGGCTAGAGTGGTCATGGAGAGAGAGAGAGAGAGAGGATCATGCTAAAGAATACGGAGTGAAGTTGAAAGCCTGTCTGTGTCTCTCATTAGGGATTGATATTGGAATACACCCCTGGGGCGCACTGGACTCAGAGATGCTGCAAGCATCTTCCATCAGCTCATCTCTGTATCTTCACTCAAAGAAATCAGGATTCTGGGGTGAGGACTAGGGAGAGGAGTTGGATTATGAAAGGTTCTTTCAAAACCACAAGAGAAGTTTTATTATTGCCTTACTCAGGGTTTGTATTCCTGCACAAAACATCATGACCAAGAAGCAAGTTGGGGAGGAAAGGATTTATTCGGCTTACACTTCCACATTGCTGTTCATCACCTAAGGAAGTCAGGACTGGAACTCAAGCAGGTCAGGAAGCAGGAGCCGATGCAGAGGCCATGGAGGGATGTTTCTTACTGGCTTGATTCCCCTGGCTTGCTCAGCCTGCTTTCTTATAGAACCCAAGAGCACCAGCCTAGGGATGGCACCACCCAGAGTGAGCCCTCCCCACCCCTTGATCACTAATTGAGAAAATGCCTCACAGCTGGATCTCATGGAGGCCTTTCCTCAACTGAAGCTCCTTTCTCTGTGATAACTCCAGCCTGTGTCAAGTTGACACACAAAACTAGCCAGTACAATTATTGAGAGGATTACACTAGTGAGTTTGCTTTTGCACACTTGGGAACCAAAGGGCCATAGCTATGGCTGAGACTGAAAACTGCAATTCCTCAACAGGATGGCCCGATCAAGTGGTCTGATCCAGGTCTGTAGAATGCTGGTGTTTGAAAAGCTACCAGAAGTCCTCACAGGTACAACTGGAGCCGGAAGTTTCTGGAGAGACCAGTAGCAGTGCACAGGCTGAGACGGTGTGGTGAATCCATGTGTCTCATCCTGCAGACAGGCAAGGCCAATACTGGGATCTAGTGCTGAGATTGACATTAAGTCCCCAGGACAGAATGGAGGAAGTCCCTTTTGTTCTCTCTGGGCAGCCCTGCCTGAAGGTCTGATATCTGTTGAATTTTTGCCAACTGGATGATGAGAGTCACAAATCTGACTCTTTTGGGGTCCAGCACAAAGTTGTGTATAGAAAGGCCAGCCATATGGGGTTTTTTAATCATGAGATCTTCAGGATTAAGTGTATTTCTAAGTCTGATCAGAGCCAGGGGCCTGTCTGGACCCACAGAGGCTGGGTTTCTTCACTTAGATTCTGTGTTTCTTTACAAATCATTGGCCTCTCCAGTCTGCCTGGAGGACTAAAGCCACTGGGCACAATGTACATGGTATTGAATTTCAATGCTTTAGTCACATCCTCAGTAATTTCTGCTTTCAAACCAACCCTGTTGTCGTGATGGACACTTTTAGGTAACACAAATAAAAAAATTATTTCAGATGGAAATATCCTAGTCACTTCTGTGACTTTGTTTGTTTTGCAAAGGAAAGTCTCTATCCATCTAGTAAATACCAGACTAGGAATATTTGAAACTGGGTCCACTGGGCATGTGAGTGAAAACCAGATGCTAGCCCAGGGTAAGTGATCTGCTGCCTCTGACACCCTGGAGATTAGAGAGGCCCATGGATTAGTTTTCTAATATGTCCCTGTAACACTGTTTGGATGGTTTCTTCTAAGCTCTGTGCTATGGACATCCTTGTTGCTAGGGTATATGTGTTTTGATCCAAACAATACATCTGACATATGAAGTTTAAGACTTCACGTTGCAAAGCCTTTGGTTACAATAGTTCATCATTAGGTGTTAGCCACCATCCTTGGGGACTGGTTTATGCTGACACAAAGACCATTTCCTCTCAAGCAGTGGTCATCTTCCTAAAACTTTGACCCCATAATACAGTTTCTCATTCTGTGGTGACTTTCAACAATAAAAATTATTTTAATTGCTGCTTATTTTTGCTATGTTATGAATTGTAGTGTAAGTATCTGATATACAGGATATCTGATATGAGATCATTTTTCCCTTTGCCACCGGTCATCCTCCTCTGGTGTCCAGGACAGTAGATTGCAGCCACTTGAGTGAGCAAAAGGACTACATCTGGGAACCTCAGAAATTTTTGAGGATGCTCTGGGGAGTCCCAGCTGCAGTGAGGAGGTCTCCTTCTTTCCATATGGCCTCATGGATGTGGAAGATGGGGACAGTGGGTACAAAGTCAGTGCTGACTCTTTTGTTTCTTGGGATAGTTCCAGGCCTTGAAAGGGAGGCATCAGCTCTGCTAGGTGGGCATTGGAGGTTTCAGGAACTGGTCCTAATGTGAGAACTTAAAACTTAGTGACTGCTGCCTATCCTGCATACTGGATTCCTTGTTTTATAAAGAAACTCCATCTGTATAAAGGACCATGATCAGGAGTTTCTGAGGACTAATCCGAGAGATCAGGATGGGATATGTACCTTTCTATGATGACATCTCCAGAAGAATGGAGAGGCTTCCTTCCCTTCCTTTTCTGTCTGATAGGTAGCTGGATTCAGGTCTTGAAAGAAGTCCCTGATGCTTAGGTAGCCTGCTGTCAGTCAACCCTGGATGGATTTATTTTTCTTTGAAATTAAAATGTCCCCTTTGTCATGGAGTGTGTGGACCATGAGAGGGCGCCCAAGTGTAAACTTTTTTTATTCGATATATTTTTTATTTACATTTCAAATGATTTCCCCTTTTCTAGAACCCCCCACTCCCCGAAAGTCCCATCAGCCCCCTTCCCTCCTCCTGTTCTCCCACCCACCCCTTTCCACTTCCCTGTTCTGGTTTTGCCCTATACTGCTTCACTGAGTCTCTCCAGAACAAGGGGCCACTCCTCCGTTCTTCTTGTACCTCATTTGATGTGTGGATTATGTTTTGGGTATTCCAGTTTTCCAGGCTAATATCCACTTATTAGTGAGTGCATACCATGATTGATCTTTTGAGGCTGGGTTACCTCATTTAGTATGATGTTCTCCAGCTCCATCCATTTGCCTAAGAATTTCATGAATTCGTTGTTTCTAATGGCTGAATAGTACTCCAAGCGTAAACTTTTGAACCTCGGGGAGTGTAACTGCAATAACATCCAGGCCCTCTCATTGCTACCTGGCTGAATGAATTCCTTCCTTGGGTGGCCTACAGGCTGTAGAGAAACACCCATCAATTGTGTGCTTGCTCAGTACCCTATATTTTTGTCACATACACACATCTGGATCTTAAACTGGCTCAGCAGGTTCAAGGCAGGGGTCTTAGCACCTTGTTAAGTCTTAGGAAATCTCATTTGTACTGCAGAGTCCTTTTAACCATACTGAGTCCCTGACCCTGAACTTTTATGTTCACGTGACACAGAGCTGTACCAAAGTCGGCACAAGCAGAGATCCAAATGATACAACACTACGGAACTCCCAGAAATGTTCTCATCTGTCAAAGGAGATTTTGCCTTGGGGGAGCCACAAGGCAAAAATGGATCTGACTCTTCCAGCCCTAAGGTTCTGGTCCCTCTTGGTAAGACAAAGTGCAAGTAGGCACCCTTGTTTTACATTTCTGGGCTTTTTCCTAAGATACCCTGCAGCCCTTGCCGGCCAGAAAGTTAGGTAGGGAGTCTGGGCTTTCTCAGGAAAAAGTTTCTTCTGTTGGCCCACAGAGGAGGACATCATCTACGTATTGGAAAGAGGTGACTGCCTGATGAGGGCATGCCATTCAAATCTTGAGGAAGAACTCAGGCAAATACATGGGGACATCTCTAAATCCTTGTGGGAGGACACTCCAGGTGACATGTCCTAGTCGACTCTAGGAAGGGTCTTAATAGTAAAAGAAGCTGTGTATTGGAATGGAGCAGATTACAAAAGAAGACTGCATTGGGGGAATCTGAGAGAGGAGAGTATAAAGACGAGGAACTACCGGATGGAGCGGGGTCAGACTGAGGTCATAGACTAACCTTCACTTGTTGGTGCCTTTGCTAACACCACACATGAGATTATTGTATGGACCAGAACACTCAGGCAAATGCTCTTGTTTCTTTAGTCCTTGAATTATGGGAATTATTCCCTGTCTGAGCAGAGTTTCAAGGCATATGGTTTCTGTTGTGGGAGATGGATAGGATCTTCAAAGCTGGTAACCACTGAACTGTCTTGGTAAGGCGTCTCTATCATGTTGCTGTGTGTCCATACTGAGGCCTTGACATCGCTTTTTATTAGAGGTAGGCAATAGTGCAGCTCTGGAGGAAGAATCGCTTTGATTTTGAGCTTAATAAGAGGATTTTCCCCAAAGGAGAGGGGAGGGGTCTGGACACTAGTTTTTTTTTTTTTTTAAAGCAGTTGAAATCCTCCAGGAATGAGCAAGTGACATTTAAAAGTGAGTATTATAACACTTTGGGGGATGCCCCAATATGCCCTGAAATGGCTATGGTTCTTTAGAATCTAAGAAAATGGCTGGACCATGCCCCCAAGTCAGTGATAAAGTTCACATTACAGTCCTCTACAGTGAAAATTGCCCAGGGCTTCTCTAGGCTGATGTGCAAAATGGGAGTCAGTAAAGGGAATCCCAGGACCTACCCTTGTGGAGAAGATGATGACCTGGTACCTGGTTCTGGGTTCCTCAATTCTTCTAGTGATTTCCATTAAAAACACAGCAGGGTCCAAAGGAGACCCAGTGTCTGAGGGTAATCTCAGTAACAATCATCCTCCCGTCCACAGAGCAATCAACTCCCAGGCTTAGGTTCTGTTCTTTGGGGGAAACCTTTATCAAGCTATCCCTTAGCAGCCATTAATTCTCCGTAGTCCTGGTTATAAAAGTTCCAACTCAGCCTGGACAAATTGTATGAGTGCCTCCTTCGCTTCCTGGAGTATAACGGGATAACAAGGAGCAGCTAAGACGTTTTACCTTAGCCTTTCTGAGACCTTAATGACTCTGTGAATCATTTGCATTGATTGGGCCCTAGTGAGAATTTTAGGAAAGAAGGACCTTATCCTTATGGGGGAAGTCGATGTTCTCTGAAAGATAAGGAAATGATTGTTAACCCTCAGATAACTTAATGCAATACTTTCTAGGGATTGCTCTGACTTCTCACCAGGCTAATAGATGTCTCTGGCTTAGCTGATGGTTCAAATGATTGGACATGGTGGTCTAATCAGCAGTTCTCAACCTGAGGGCTAAGACCCCTCTGGGAATGGAAGGACACTTCTATGGGTGTCTCCTAAGACCAATGGAAAGGACAGATATTTACATAACATAATAGCAAAATTACAGTTATGGAGTAACAGCAAAAATAATCTTATGGTTGGGGGGGGGGGTCACCAAAAATGAAGAGCTGTATTCAAGGCTTGAGGCATTAGCAAGGCTTTTGAACCCATTGTTCCAGACCTTCAGTGTAACTTCCTAGTTTCTCTTCTAATGTCATTCACTTCTACCAGGAAAAGGAAATGTGGACAGTTATGACTACTTTCCCCCAACTGGCGTCTTCCCAGGGTTGGGGAGCAGAAGGATAGGTCCTTTGTTTCTTGTTCGGAAAGGGGCACAGGTCTAGGCAGAGTGTGGGGCCTTGGACCTCCCAGAGACCAGGCCAGGTTCGGGAGGCTTTTCTTTACTCTCAGGGTTTCTCCTGTGAGCATTTCCCCTTTACAAACCATTCCTCCCTGCACTGGAGTGAATGGCAGTTAATGTCTGGGGATCCAGCCCCAGTTCTGGGCAACTTCTGGATGACCTCATGGATACAAGAGAAATTGTACAGAGGGGACTTCAGAGGACTTCTCATTGGCAAACTGAGTCTAACTCAAAGATGGAAGTATAATTCAGAGTTTCACCATTCTCGGGAGTGGTCAGGACATGCACTAGCAGAGGGAGAAAGATCAAGACTTTCCTCCTAAACACTTGGGGGCTTAGCTTGCTCCAGCAGCCCAGGAGGTAAGCCAGTGGAGATCCTGGAGTCATCTTGGAGGCCTCTATCACCATCTATAAAATGAAAACAGCAAAAAACAAAAGGTGGAGATGGATGGAGGACCAGCTATCCCTCCTCCTATATCCCTCAGCCCTAAGACTACAGATGCAGCTCGGACTTCTGATGGGGGCAGTTGTCATGACCCTTTCGGATGTCGGTAGGACCAGTTCCCACAGTGGGAACGATTCAAGCTCACCCATACCTGCGCTGCTGGTCCCTGTTACGTTTGCATGTATGCTAAAGATTTCTGATGCCTCTATTGCTGAAAATACCTTAGTTCGCTCGTGATTTTATTCACAGACAGACCATGAACTGAGAGAGTCTGTTGTCTGGAGAGAGAATTTTCCTCTTTCTTCCAGTAAGTTGTTTAATGGCTTAGGGACCTCTTGTTTCAGCAGTATATGCTGAAGTGATCTCCCGTGGCATTCAGAGAGGAGTGGAACTCCAGTGCATCTCAAACAATAACCTGAGCAAGCAATTAGCCAAACATCAGGTGATGCGCCACGTCTGAGAGTTCAAGGCTAGCCCAGGGAAATAGGGAAGGTGTGTAAGATCTGCAGGAAAACAAACCAGGAAGAAACTCCTCTAGCCATGACGCTCCCTGCTTGCCCGTCCAGGTCTGGGGGGGGGAGGGGGTGTGGACGGGCGGGGGGTCATAAAAGGTTACAGGGAAAAGACAAAATATAGACACACAAAGAGAAACGAAAGATCCCCTTCTGTTTACAAGCTAATCCTGTCTGTCCAGATATCTCTTTAAAAAAAAAAAAAGCTGTCTACTTCTGCCACGGGCAATAAAGGCAGGTGCTCGGGTTTTTGTTTTTGTTTTTTTCCAGAAGACACTTCCTGTTACGAAAACCGGTAGCAGGCACCACAGAGATCCTTCTTGGGGAGAGGACTTGTCTCCAGATCGGCCCCTTAGGCGGTTCCCCAGCATTCTTTTCCAGTCGGGCCAGTAGGGGGCGATGGTTAATCTTTATTGACAAGCCTCAAGTAGGCGGGCCCCCACATAGCATTTAAATTATCAAACAGCTTAATCGGTTTAGAGAACTCTTGTATATTTTTAACTGCTTTGCTAATGGCCCATTCTGATTTAGATAAGGAAGATAAACACTGGGAGGGAAGAGGAGATACTAACAGACTCCAGCTGCTAGTTAGAGAGACTGTAATTAACAGGATAAAGGTGAAGATTCACAGCTCCTCTGGAGTAAAGTTCACCAAGTCTCCCTGGAGGCAGATAGCAAGCAAGCCTTCATCTTTACTTCTAGGGGAAGTTGCCAGCAAGGAGTTTTGGCCAGAACTACGGGGGGGGGGGGGGGGGGGGGGGGAAGGGGATGGGATGGGGGGGGGGGAGTGGTGTGTGTGTGTGTGTGTGTGTGTCTTGGTTCTGATTAGCCTTAGAGCTAAAATCTTCCACAGGGCTATTCTTTCTATCAGAGAAAAGGGAGAAAAAAATTGCCAGATGCTAAGTTCCACCATACTAATTTTCTTGAGGAGGGTCCCCTATTTTAGGATCAAGGGAGAAGGCCTGGTCATTTCAGTGGTGATTTTCACAGTTTGGTTTGGTGTATACTGACCTTACAGAGCCAGTGATTCTCAGATGAAACCCTGGAGGATCATGACCCATGATCACTATCTAGGGATGGGTTAGTTTTCTCTGCTTATCGGAATGAAAGGGCAAGGGAGAGATTTCAGTTACAACAACAATCAAGGGTTCTGAAAAGCACAAGAACACATGCAAGCCCCTAGAGATGGGGAGGGAAAGGGAGAGGGAGGCAGGCTGCCCACAAGTGGGGAGGGGACTTAAAAGTCTAAGTCCATTTCCCCCTGGAGGATTTTTCAGTGTTCTAGAGCGGCCTGGGACAAGATCTCCTCTCCCTTTTGGATTGCTCAGTTTAGACACAGAAAAGGGAGCTGACTGACTCACGCACGACTCCTCTCCAGCACCTGCCTAGGACATGTCTAGGCAGGCCAGCCGGAAGGGGCCCACCTGGAGATCAGGGAAGTCCACCATGTCTTTGTCTTGGGTGAAGTTAAGAAGCTGGAGGCAAGCCACCCCACTTAGTAATTTAGGCTTCCTCCCTACTTGTCTGCCTGACCAGGAGCTGTCTGACTTGAGTTTTCTTACAGTCACCAGGAACTGTAGAAGGAAAGTCCGAGGTGGCGTCACTGGGAACACTAGTGCCTTGGAGGGACCAGACAGTCAGGCTGAGACCAGGACGGTCTTAGGACATGAAGTTTCAAGGCATGTGTGCCCCCAGCCCCTCTGTGTCTTAATTCTTCCCATGCTGTCTCTCAAGCAGCATAGCTACACCCGCTGCATGTTAACACAAGGATCACATGATCATAAACACGGAAGCTGCAGTACTTTGTAAGGGTGCTCATTGCTGCTGTATACTCTAAGATGAAGGGACTGCTGGCCAATACCTTATTTTAAGAGGATCATTATACAACAGCACAAGCCTCAGGGGGCACACAGTTCATGTGGGCCTATCTCTGCATCTGTGCACATTCACTGTTCTGTGCTCTAATGACCAGGCAAGCTGGTACACATCATATATCTACACCATCTAGAAAGCAGGCCAAAACAGTATTTACCAAGGACAGAAGCATAATCTTCTCACTGAGATTACACATGCATTACAGGGACGTGGAGGTTTGTGGAAAGGCAAATGAATAAAACAGATTACCTATGATGCTGTCATGGGAATTGGGTCAAACACTGGGTTTCCACTCATATCCACAGACATGCTATGTTCCAGCTTTGACAAATATGATCACGTTAAGGCCTCACTAGAACACCATGAGAAGAATGTATTAACATATGGGTTGGAGCGAATGTCAATCAAAGTTTACAGAATGTAGTGTTTGGGAGACTTTGTCATCATTCTGTCATGTCTCTGCCCAGTGGTTCTCTGAGCATGATGCACCCGTGGAGAAACTCTTCTACTCTGGCTACCTGGGCATTTATTTTCTAAACACACCTCAGATAGTGTCTTCTCAAAGGCCTTTCCTGATTGCCTCTCTCCAGTTTCTAATGACTTGAACTTTCACTTTTCTTCTCAGTGCCATGTAAAAGTTTCTAGTATATATATATATAGAGAGAGAGATAGATAGATATAGATATAGATATATAGATATAGTGTGTGTGCTTCTAGTACATATACTATATATGTGAATATATGTTTCTAGTATATATACATGAATATATATGTGCTTTTAGTACATTCAATATATGTGCATTTCTAATTAACTATTGCTTGATTCTAAGTGTGACTGTAATAAGCATATCTCTATCATTTGTTTCTCTGATTGAGTTAAGCTTCAATAAAAGTATAGGCATTTGAAAGAAAAGAACTTTTTTTTTCACCCCAGGGAAAGGTCCAATGCCAGTCTAGTTAATGATTTCGTTCATTCCAGAATTATACCACTTAGTTTGGGTCAACTTGACACAAACTAGTCACCTGGGAAGAGGAAACCTCAGTTGACGAACTGCCTCGATGAAACTGGTCAGTTGGCATGTCTGTAGGGGTATTTTTGATTAATGACTGATCCGTGGGAAGGTTTAAAGCACAATGAGAAGGCCCATCTCTGGGCAGGTGAGCCTGGCAGTGTGAGAAATCTAACTGACAAGCCAGAGGAAGCCAGCCAGGAAGTAGACTCCTCCTTGGTCCCTGCCTTGGTTCCAGCCTCCAGACTCCTGCTCTGAGTTCCTGACTCAGTTTCCCTCAATAATGAATGCTGATATGTTTCAGCATGAGTTGAAACAAGCACTTTCATCCCTAAACCACTGTCAGCCAGTGTTCTATCACAGCCACAACAGAAGCATGATAGGACAGAAACTGGTACCAGAGAGAGGGTCTTGCTGTGAGAACCTGACCACTCGGCTTTGAGAGGCAGGGGGAGGATTATGGAAGGATTTGGGAGCTTTGAGCTGGAAAAACTGTTGAGTGCTAGAAACATAATGAGCTGCTGTGGGAACTTGGAAGATGATGTTGGAAAAAAATGCAGGCGAAGGGGGCCTAGCTTGTAAGTTTCAGGGGGAAGCAGATGTGCTATCGGGGCTGTTAGTGATGTATGTGAATCAAGAATCTGCGGAGACGAAAGCTTTGCTTTTCTGGCACAATGAGTGCTGTCATTAACAGGGCCAGCATCATTGAAATGAAACTTTCTGGAAAATGTTTCCCTGAGGTCAGCACACAGAAGCTGTGGTCTAGGGTGTGAAGGGGCAGGCCAGGCTGCTTCTCAAGCTGTCAACCAAACGTGGTTTTGTGTAAGAGTCTTCCTCTCGGGACTGGCTTTGTCAACATAACAGCTGCAACACTGAAAAGGGTCAGTGAGAACAGGTGAGGTCTGGCACCGCGTGGCAGGGTTAGAGATGCTGAAGACTGGTCAGGACATCACTGGTGACAGTGCAGCCTCAACTGCAGTGGAGACCCCAGCATACAGGAGATGCCAGGAATGTGGGGTGACTCTCCAGGACAGCAACAAGTGTGGTGGAGTCAGCCTGAGCCTACAAGATAAGCTGTGTGTACTAAGGATGGCACAGCCTGAAGCTGGGCTACCCAAGCCATTTGAAGCGAGTCCCACATGCCAGACACACAGAGCTATAGGATTTGATTTACACTGCTGTTGGTTTTGCTTTTGTTTCATGGTAACTGTACCCTGCCTTTTCCATCTTGTGATAAAATAATAATAATAACTTAATTTTTATTGTACAAAAACCCAGTTTTTAAATCTTTGTATATTTTAAAGAGACTTTGAATTTTTTACAAAATGTTTACAGTTTTCAAAGTCTGTAGGGCTTTTAAAGTGTCTTTAATGTGTTTTATATTGTTATGTTGGCACGAGGTCTTGGAGGGCATCTGTTTTTCCTGTTAAGTGTATATGAGAATGAGGTGGTTGGTCTGAGAAAGGAGCTGACAGGTCACCCTTTAAGAAAGGGGGCCTCAAGACCATGGTCCAGCCTTGATGTGAGAGAATATTTGAAAGGAGCAATGCTATTAAAAACAAAAACAGAACAGCATAGTCAGACTAAAGGGAAAGGCCTTTAAAACCTGGAGAGATGCACACCTTTAATCCCAGCACTTGGGAGGCAGAGACAGGTGGATTTCTGAGTTCGAGGCCAGCCTGGTCTACAGAGTGAGTTCCAGGACAGCCAGGGCTACACAGAGAAACCCTGTCTCAAAAAACCAAAAAAAAAAAAAAAAAAAAAAACCTGGAGAGGCCTCAGAGTGAGAAGAACAAATGAGAGGCAGCCACTGGGCAGGCTGCCTATGGGAGAAAATTGTCCGAGCAATGAAAAAAATCTTGCTTTTTTTTTTTTTTTAAGTTTTTGGAAGGTAACAGGAAGTTTAGTTCTATACAGTGTACATGGGAAAGAACATGAAAGAAACTGGTGCTGATGGAGGTTGAACTGGAAATTTCTGGTTGTGTCATGTGAGGCTCTCCTGAATCAGAGGACATGTGATGTTTGGAGAGTGTAAGTAGGACTCTGCCGACAGTGCTTGCACGGCTAGCTGTGCAACACTTCCTTGGTCTTGAGTGGTCACTGATCTTCACTTAGTTAAGAGAGGCACTGCAGGAAACCTCCTTAAATTCCAGCTAGTTCTGGTCACTCCTGCTGACTCCTGCTGATTCATCAGAGGCCTGGCTGTTTCTGCTGGATGTGCTGCTGCTGCTGATTCCTGTTTGGTGACACTTTTGAACTGGACTTTGGTATCCTGACCCTACTGAACTAGATTACAGGTATCCTGACAAAGGAGATTGGAATCATCCCCCAAAGAACTACTTCTAAACAGGTCCATATCTCCTTGTCCTATTTACCATCATTTCTCCCCTGCCTTCAGAGAGTTGCCTAAAGGGGGTGGGGAGGTCGAAGTATTTTAAAGCCATTATTAAAGTACGTTTTGAGAAATCTCAGCCTACAGGAGATTATAAGTTAGATGCTATAGTAATGTATATGCACAGAAAAGATTCTTAATTGTTTGTCCCAGGAAGAGTGTCAAAGATATGTTACTTGACTTTTCCAGGCTGTGGGGTCTGGCTTCTCAGAATGAGCAACCAGAAACAGCGGGTCACGATCTAACATTTCTTATGGGCCTGACACCTGAGATGTGCCACACTTTGCATGTTTTAAATATTGGGCATCTCCTAACTTTAGAAACTGAAATTCTTTCAGCATAAAGGCAAAACAAAACAAAACAAAAATAAACCATCAAGTGGGGTCAGCCACTGGTACTCTATTTCTCTCTTTTCTCCTTTCCTCCCCCCTTCCTTCCTTCCTTTTTCATCTTATTTTAAAATAAACAGCATGTTACAGGCGTGGGCCATGATAGTCTTCCTGGTTCTTGTCCTCAGAGAAAACATGTATGTATGGATGGATGGATGGATGTATGTATGGATGGATGGTTTTGGTTTTTTGAGACAGGGTTTCTCTGTGCAGCCCTGGCAGTTCTGGAACTGGCTTGCAGACCAGGCTGACCTTAAATTCAGAGATCTATCTCCTGAATGCTGGGATTAAAGGTGTGTACCACCATGCCCAGCGATAACCTTTGTTTTTAAACTGGCCATTCCAAGGTCTGTTTTATACCTTTGTTTGATGTCTGTATCCTAGAACAATGCGCCGTGCTCGCGCGCGCACACACACACAGACAGACAGACAGACAGAGAGAGTCAGGTAGCAATGCATGTCTAGTAAATACTCTAGCTAACTCCATTGTCTTCCAGCCAGAGCCCTTTCCTTGGTATAGCAAACCTGTTTTGATGGAGAGTATAGTTTTACTGGAGTTTTCTGTACCAGTATGCATGTGTGCGTGTGTGCCTTTATGCGCGTTACTGGGGATTGACTGTAGAGTGGCACTTGTACTACTAAATACCCCACTGTGGAGCTACATCACCAGCTTCTGTTTTATTTGTTCCTAGACAGTCTCATTGAGTGGTGCATGCTTTTCTTGAACTAAGACTGGCACAGGCTAAGTTAAAGTTCTTCCCCAGCCTCCCAAGAGTGATTGCAGGTCTGTTCCACCAGGCCTGGCTGGACCAGTCCATTTTAAAATATAAATCCCAAAGCTCTAGCTTTAGATTTCTGTCTTCTGCCTTGCAGAAAATCAGTTGTCTTGTTTTGCTTTTAATTACCAAGCAATCGCTCTTGAATTTTTGCCTCTCGTCTTTTGTGGAGTTTCATGTGAGGTTCAATAGTTGCCTAACTCCCTTGCATCTATGGTTACTATTTTTGTGTGCATCCAAATGGCCTCCCAGGTATGTATAAGCCTGTAGTTCGAGTCCCTCTGTCACTCACACCTGTGAGTGTTTTAAGAACTGAGCTGTTGTGTTTTAATAGAAGTGGTCCTCACTCTGCTTACCACCAATGGTGGGTTTCACTCAGTCTTCCTGCCCTTGCTTCGGCTATACAGAAGGCTTTCTTGCTGTCACTGTAACACTTAAAAAAAATGTACCAACTTGTCTATGGGCACACAGCAGTGGTTTAAAGGAACCATTTTTAATATTACTATTATGTGTAGATATGTGTGCATAAAACGTGTGAATAATATGTGTCTGAGAACAGCACACAATAGTTTAGAGAGACTCAATTTTTTTTTGGTCTTGGTTTTTTGAGACAGGGTTTCTCTGTGTGGCCCTGGCTGTGCTAGAACTTACTCTGTAGACCAGGCTGGCCTCGAACTCAGAAATCCACCTGCCTCTGCCTCCCAAATGCTGGGTGGGATTAAGGGCATGTGCCACCACTGCCAGGCAAGACTCTATTTTTAACATTATTGGTGTGTGTGTGTGTGTGTGTGTGTGTGTGTGTGTGTGCATGTATGTGCATGTGTGTGCATGTAAAATGTGTGTATAAGTGCATGTGTATGTGAGTATGGCACACAATGATGATTAGAAAGACTATTTTTACCATTATTAGTATGTGTGTATGTGAGTGAGCATGTGCATGTGTGTGCATATACAATGTGTATATGAGTGTGTTTGTGTGAGTATGGCATACAATTGTAGTTTAGAGAGACTTATTGTTAGCATTATTATTGTGTGTGTATGTGAATGTATTTGTGCATGTATAGGCATATAAAATGTCTGTATGAGTGTGCGTGTGTACGACATGTTTGTGAAGGCAAGAATATACATGCTATGACATGTGTGTAGTGTCAGTTCTCTCCTTCTACCTTTGCATGAGTTCTGGGAACTGAGCTCAGGTGCCCAGGCCTGGGCAGCACGCACTTTTACCTGCTGAGTCATCTCACCAGCCTCTAATTTGTCTTTAGAGTTTACATGTATCCTTTTAACTCCTGGAGTAAATTAATCCCAGACAGTTCCTGAAAGTTATGGACAAATGAGCTAGCTAGAGACAAATTCAAAAGTCACAAGTGATCGGTTTAAGCTGGTTATATCTCTTCAGACTTATGACAATCAATAAATGGTACTTTCATAATGCTAAAAATAAGCCATAAAGCTCTCATGAATGAGAGAACATTTTCTTATGAATCTAATCTGCTTAGGCAGCAGAATTGAAGAAAGGTCAAACTAGAGCAGAGCCAGAGAAGCAACCAGTCCCACCTGCTGATTTTGTTCTGACAGCAATTATTCTATACCTTTTCCTCATATCACTCAAGTCTATATATTAATTTCTATTAATTACACACGATTTATATTATAGCACTCTGTTTGTCAATGAAGGGTCTAGTAGAGCAGTGTGTTCTACTGTTTCCTCTGTTACATTAGTAGCTGTGTAAACGCTGAAATCCTTTCTTAACATAATATACTCAGAGGCTCTTTAGAGAAATGCAAATTGGGTTTTTTTGTTTTTTTTTGTTTGTTCGTTTGTTTTGCTTTGTTATGTTTTGCTTATACATTTGGGACAGAATCGGGCTTCTTATCTCAGGTTAGACTTCATCCACTATCCTCCTGCCTCAGTCTCAGGAATGCTAGGACTGTATGTGCATGATGTCACACTCAGGTTTCACAGAAATTTCATTCTATGAAAAACTTCAGTCTAGTTGAAACTAGTTCAGTTCATATTGAATCATTTTCCAGTACCATGGTGTGGAAGCTGGGTTGTGTGTCCTCTCTGATGAGGGAGGGGGACTATCCTCCCATTACCATTTTGTCAAGGAAAGTAGATTTCATGAATGTACACATAGCTTATAATCTTTTTAAAAGAATTATTTATTTGCTCTGTGTATATGTGTACACGGTAGCTGTCTTCAGACACATGAAGAGGTCCATCTCACATTCCATTACAGATGGTTGTGAGCCACCATGTGGTTGCTGGAAAGTGAACTCTGGAGAAGCAGTCAGTGCTCTTAACCACTGAGCCATCTCTCCAATCCCACAGCTTATAATCTTTTAATTGCTGTTGTTTTTTGGACAGCAGCAAAGTTTTTATTCATGTGAACTGTTAAAAATGACCATCTCTACCAGTGTCAAATGAGGGTGGGAAAGAAAGGTATGGTAGAGGAGGAGGAAGGAATTCCACTTTACAGGTAATAAAGCTCCAGGCTCATCCCATCGTGGATTTCATAATCTCCGAGAGACATGTGGTCCTTAAAAATCATGTACCACTTTTTAAGAACGATCATATTCCATCGGGTGCCATTTTGAGCCGCTTTATCAGTTTCTTCAAGTCGCCGATGGTGTCATCGGTGTTGCACTTAATGCAGACTTTCTTTCCTAGACGGTCATTGCAAACCACCTCAATCACTGTGGCTAGAGCTCCAATGTCCTCGAACCAATCAATGAAGCAGCTTGCAGCTTGAACACTGAACCCTGGCAGGATTTTGGGATTGAACTTTTTTAATATGTAAAGACTGTGGAACGTTTAAACCCTCTCTACAGTTGCAGCCACTGGGGCCTAACACCTTCCTCCCCTCTTTAGGTTAGATTCACCCGCTAGGACAGTCCATGAACCTGGTGAGGGGCATCTTCTTCTGCTTCTTCAAGAGCAAATCACAGCTTCCAGAGGGCTAGTCTTGCACTCTGTAGTCCAAATAACCCAACAAAGGTCAGCTGTACATGGTAAGTCCAACAATTGAGGAGTTTCTCAGTCCCACGAGGCTAGTTGTTTCAACCAGACTTCTGTAGAAGGAGGTTCCAACAGATGTGAGGGCAAGTCGTTGTAAGCAGGGGAAGAAGATTGAGCCTTCCTTCTTCCAGGTTCCTCAGGTAGGCCTCCCGCAGAAGGTGTGGCCCAGATTAAAAGTGTGTACCGCCGCACCTGGACCTGAGACTTGCTTTGTACCAGGGTGACCTTGAATTCAGAGTCCTAGGATTAAAGGCCTGTACTACCTTGCCTGAGCCTAAACTTTTCACAACCACTACGCCTCAAGATCTCCCTGCCAAGATCCAGATCAGAAACTTGTATCTTCCTGCCTGAAGATCTGGATCACAGGTGAGCCCTCCCATTCTGGATTAGTTCATTCCAGATAGAGTCAAGTTGACAACCAGGAATATCTATTACAATGTGGGAAATCAGGAATGCATAGACCAAAACCTTTAATCCCAGGGGAGAAAGCCAAGTAGATCTCTGAGTTTAAGGCCAGCCAGAGATAGAGCAAGTTCTAGGTTTCTCTTCATTAACTATTACCTATATTAGTGGCGCTTTTAATGAAGAATGTCAAGGATGCCTATTGCAGCAAATATTTTAGTCGCCAAAACAGGGCATTGAGGGGCTGGAGATATTGGCTCAGTGTCTCAGATGGCTTGCTGCTCTTCCCAAGGACCCGATATTTGGTTGCCAATGTAACAGGGCCCCAGATCTTAGCACAGCTGACTCCATGATGAAAATATCATTCAGGCTGTATAACTGCATAGAGACAGCACCATCTCTGGGGTCAGCTGAAGAGCTGAGAATCTCTCAGTTTGGTGTTTAATCAACTGAGTTTGCTAGGTGTTTCCTCTTTGGAAAGATTCAAATCCCAGAAGCTTTCTGACTCCTTTTCCTTTTTCTTTCTCTCTTTTTCTCTTTCTGGGAGGGAGTGGCAGAGAAGAAGGGGAAATGCCGGGGGTGCAAAAAGCTGGTCCTGTGTGTCTGGAGCTGCCTGTGGCTGCTTGAGGGGAGGATGCTCTGCCTCTCCCTCCTCAGCGAGTCACATGGAAGAGGAGAAGTGCAGAGCTGTGCTCTGCCCACAGCTTATAATCATAAAGATGACCTTGCCAATGCAATTTTCATCTCGATAAGTGTGTGTACATTGTAAGCTCCAGAGATTTCACACCACCACACACAAACAAAAAAATTCCAGACAAAGTTCTTGAGGAAAAGAGGAAACAACCATCACATGCTATCTTTTCTTTCTTTCTTTTTCTTTTTTTAAAATTTATTTACTTACTTATTTTATGTAATGAGTACATTGGCACTCTTCTCAGACACACCACAAGAGGGCATCAGATCCCATTACAGATGGTTGTGAGCCACCGTGTGGTTGCTGGGAATTGAACTCAGGGCCTCTGGAAAAGCAGTCAGTTCTCTGGTTGTCTCGATGTCTTCTCCTCTCTCTCTCTCTCTCTCTCTCTGTGTGTGTGTGTGTGTGTGTGTGTGTGTGTGTGTGTGTGTGTGTAGAGTTGGGTGACTATACCAGAGGAGTCAGTAGAGTGGAGTCCACAGAAGATAAAGGTCTGCTGAGATTCTCATTTGAGACATGCTTATGACAGGGAGACATGCTGGAGGACCATGAGTACTCCGAACACTCAATGAGAAACTCAGTCCTGTCATTTCCGCCTTGTCTCCTCAGAGTTTACATCTGCTTCAGCATAGCCTATTTGAACAATGATGTGATCAAGCTCAGAGGACGATTGTTAACAGTTGGTGTTTAAATAAGACATCAAAATACTTCAGACATCAAAATACTATTGCTGTTGCCCTTAGTTGTCTCCAAGGAATTCAAATTCAGTTCCAATGTTGAAAAGAGCATGTATTTTGGGCCTAGGCCTCAGAGGAATCGAACTGGATCTGACCCAAAGCCTCTTCCCTGAGCACTAACTTCCCTAATACCAGAAGGTGCTAGGCAAGGTGCCAGAGGAGGAAATAACTCAATAATCCTACCCTGCATGACACTGGAAATTTAGTCAACTGTAGCTAATGAGGTCATCAGTCTCAAAGGAGAACCTCCTATTGCTACTTTCTTAAACCAGCATAACTCCTAATGACATTCTAAATGTTATCCTAATACCCACAGATAGGTGAAACTTTGAAGCTATATCAAGGGAATCTTCTTTTTCACAGCAAACGGAGACAATTACATAGAGACACAACTAGTCAAAATGCAGAGAAAAGGCCTTGTAGTGCCCAGGCCCTGTTGAGACATCAGCTACATAGCCTTTACACTTAAGGCTCAGAGCAGAAAGTTGGCAAGAATCAGATAACCAGGAAGAATGTAGTATGACTGAGTCTTCTGGATAAAACAAGAAAACTAGACTCAGGACATCTCAACAACATAGTGACTTACAAGACATAAACAATGACAGCACCAATTGGCATTACAGGGTAATGTGAGATATCACACAGGGATCCAGTACCAGATGAGAAGCTATAGGCAGATAATGACTTCCAAAAAGAAGAGCGTTCATGTTCTATAGGGTTGAGCATTCTAATGTGTGTGTGTGTGTGTGTGTGTGTGAGAGAGAGAGAGAGAGAGAGAGAGAGAGAGACAGAAAGAGACATAGAATAATAAAAAAAATATCAGGCAGTGAATTTGGGAGGGAGAAGAAGGAGGGGATACATTGGACTGGTTGGGAAAGGAGGGGAAGAATGATGGAATTATATAATATTCTAAACATTAAAAAATAATTAAAAATTTAAAAATAGCATCTTGGGAGATGCATGGCTCCACATGCACATGTAGCAGAGAATGGCCTTGTCTGACATCAGTGGGAGGAGAGACCCTTGATCCTGGGAAGGCTCTATAGATGCCCCAGCATAGGGGGATGCTGGAGAGAGAACTGGGGCAGGAGAGGATAGGTGGGTGGGTATAGGAGCACACTCAGAGGCAAAAGGGGGAGGAGAGAGGGCAGATGGGATGGGAGATTATGGAGGGGTAAGCCAGGAGGGAGGGGATGTCATCTGAGATATAAAGGAATGGAATGATTAATAAAAAATAATAAAAAGAATTGTCCTTTTGTTTTATTGATGCAGTGATTGAATTATGCTAGGAACAGGGTGTGGTCCTATCAGGAGGTGTGTCCCCATGACTTACTTACTTACTTACTTATATATATATACACTCAAGCTCTGCCCAATATGAGATGCACTAGTCTATCCTTGCTACCTTTGAATTAGGAAGAAAGTGGCTACCTGATCTGGACCAGCCTGGTCTATAGAAAGGGTTCCAGCACATCTAGGACTACACAGAAAAACTTTATCTAAGAAAGAAAGAAGTTTCTTACCTGGCTTAGTCCTCCTTCAGAGAAGAAGGTGCTCACCAGGTTTTTTACATGAGCCTACTCAGCTATCTCAGACCAGCTTGAAGCTGAAACAAAGGCAAGATCTCTGAGATTTCAGCAGACCTCGCTGGTTTTCCCTTGAAGAGAGCATCCCCGATATGGGCACAGGAAAGACTGGAATCCACAATTGTTGGGGGATTTTGGAGATGGAGGTACTTTCCCAGAAATCCATGTGGCCCAGTACTCTCTGGATTTTGGCTGAAAGAAAAAAAAATGTCAAATTCACTGGCCATTCAGTTGGATCATGAAGAGAAAATTAATTCAATGCCATCGCTAGACTGGGACCGTCCAAAGACAAGGTCATTTACGGCAAACGCACTGGCCTCGTTCCAAAGGAGGTTAGGAATGCAGATAACCCAGACAGTGAAGGCCCAATGAAGAGACCATTAAAAAGATCACAGAGAAGACAAGAGTGGCCTTGCAGAAGATAACATCGAGGAAGGTTGCTGTGGCCATGCCAGGTCATGCAGCTGACAAGCTGGGTCCTGCTCAGTATACTACACACCACCTTGGCAAGGAGCAACACTCAATTCTGGAGCTAAACAGGGTTATTCAGATGATAGAAATGCAGAAAGACCCAATGGAGCCTCCAAGATTCAAGATTAGTAGGAAAAGTCCCCGGGGCCCACCCTCTCCTCCTGCACCTGTCATGCTCTCTGCTACTCAGAAGAGGACTGTTAAAGAACAGCAGGACTGGAAGATCCCGCATTGTATATCCAACTGGAAGAACCTGAAGGGTTACACGATTCCATTGGATAAACGGGTGGCGGCTGATGGAGGAGGGCTGTAGCTTACACCTGTAAATGGAAAGCTTGCCAAACTGGCTGAAGTGCTGTACCTTGCTGAGCAGAGGCTCGTGCAGGCGTGGAAATGTGAGCCCAATTGGAGAAAAAGATGGCTCAAAGAGAAAGGGAGAAACACAAAGAGAAACTCCGAGAAATGGCCCAGAATGCCAGAGAAAGGAGAGTTGGGCTGAAACTCCATGAGGAAAAAGAGGATGGAGAGGCCCATGAAAGGGATGGAACCCACCATGACAGGCGAAAACAGGCAGCGGGACCGGAACCTTTCCAGGGCAGTGCCTGAGAAGAGGTCAAAACCACAGAGAAATGAAAATGGAGATATCAGTGAAGTCATTGCTCTTGCTGTGCCCAATCCTCAAGCTTCCAATTCCAGTGTGACCGAAGGTTCTTCAACCAATCCAAGGGTATGCACAGCGGGTTTGCAGGTGGAGAAGATGAAATTTACAATGTTTATGAACAGGCCTGGAGAGGGGGGAAAGATGTGGCTCAGAGTATCCACAGACCCAGTCAAAACTGGACAAGGACATGTACAGTGATGACCTTGGAACCAGGATGAAGACCAACAGAGTCATTCCTGAGAAGGCGTTGTTTTCTGGTTCAGAACAGACATAGAGAGGGCAAGAGGGACCAGTTCACTTCGAGCAAGATCCTTTTGGTTTGGACAAGTTTTTGGCAGAAACAAAGCAGCACGGTGGTTCTAAAAGACCCTGCAAAAGCAGTTGCCCCAAGGAACAGGAGCATGAAGGCAAGAAGCGGAGGAAGGAGTAGATAGGCCTCTTGAAACTAAAGCTGATGCATACAGCAGAGGATTGCCTGGGCTACACTCTGGGAGAAGATCTACCTAACCCTCAAGAGACTTGAGGCCCTAGGAAGGGGGGCCTGGAGGGGTGGAGTTTGCTGGTAGGGAGTGGGGACATCCTTTTGGAGACAAAGGGGAAGAGGAATGGGATGAGGAACTGCCAGTTGGGGGACCTGGAGGGGGATAAAAAATGAACTGTAAAAAAAACAGATGAAAGGTAAAAAGAATAAAACACATGATATTGTTTTCTTTCTTTTATCTTTAAGATTTATTTATTTTATGCATGGGAGTTCAGCATCGTTCTCCTCAGACACACCAGAAGAATCCACCAGATCTTGTTAAAGATGGTGGCTGGGAATTGAACTCAGGACCTCCAGAAGAACAGCCAGTGCTCTTAACAGCTGAGCCATCTCTCCAGCATATGACTTTGCTTTCTTACATGCTAAGTTAATGCTCAGGATTTTGTAAATGATGTGTTTGCCTCTGGCTGTCTAGAGTTCTGGAAAGCCCATTTGTCCATGAGCATGTATCCAATAGATTAAAATTTTGGTTCTTGCAGGGCAGTGGTGGCCCATGCCTATAATCCCAGCACTCTGGGAGGCAGAGGCAGGTGGATTTCTGAGTTCGAGCCCAGCCTGGTCTAAAGAGTGAGTTCCAGGACAGCCAGGGCTACACAGAGAAACCCTGTTTCTAAAACCAAATCCAAAAACAAAAAAAAAAATTTGATTCTTCTATCATGTCAGTCATGACCAAATCACTAAAAAAAATTGATAACTGCAAAATAATTCACACACTCTCTGAACAATTAAAATAATTTTTCATTGAAATTTAAATTGGGGAAATTGGGTTATAATTCTCAAATGGCAAATAAAAATGATTTTAATGCACAATTGGAGAATGTTTGGATTTAATATCAATGAGAAATGACTTAACATCATCATAACTATTCTAGAGTTCTATCATCTGATACTATTTTGAGAAACATTTGGCCAAGTATTCTCCAGACCATGCACGAGTTACATAAAGCAACCTGTCTGCTGAACCCTGTGCCTCTAGCCTTTCCCACATGTGTAATTTGGTGGAATTTTCAAAGCAAAGTCTATTGGCCAGAGGGGTGTGGCTAGTTCTACACATTTCAGCATCACAGACCTCTTAGGAAGTCACAGCTGATCTCAATGATCATCAACTCAGGCTTGAATTCCCAAGTCCTCCAGAATTCAAATCCCCTAAAAATGAGCATTCAAATATTCATGTGTGTGTGTGTGTGTGTGTGTGTGTGTGTGTGTGTGTGTTATAGAAAGAAAGAGACAGACATAGAGAGAATAATGGAAAGAATAACAGGCAGTGGATTTGGGAGGGAGTAGAAGGAGAGGCACATTGGAGAGGTTGGAAGGCTGGGGCAGAATGATGGAATTATAAAATGTTCTAAAAATTAACAATTAATTAAAACTAGCATCTTGGGGATGGAGATGTAGTTCAGTGGGAGAGTGGTGACTTAGCATGCTCAATGGTTTGGAACTGACACCCTATGTTGTTTAAAAAGGTTCAAGACTAAGTGCTACTTACTATACTATCTGCTTCTGTGTCAAGTTAACGCAGTCTGGAATTATCTCAGAGAAAGGAGCTTCAGTTGAGGAAATGCCTCCATGAGATCCAGCGGTGGGGCATTTTCTCAATTAGTGATCAAACAGAAAGGGCCGCTTGTGGGTGGTGCCATCTCTGAGCTGGTAGTCTTGGGTTCTATAAGAGAGCAGGCTGAACAAGCCAGGGGAAGCAAGCCAGTAAGAAATATCCCTGCATGGCCTCTGCATCAGCTCCTGCTTCCTGACCTGCTTGAGTTCCAGTCCTGACTTCCTTTGGTGATAAACAACTGTGTAAAAGTATAAGCCTAATAAACCCTTTCCTCCCCAACTGAATCTTGGTCGTGATGTTTTGTCCAAGAATAGACACCATGACTACTACACTATTACAGACTGAGTGTTCATGAAGCTGGCAATTACTTTAAAGTTTGAAGGGACTGGGATTTCCTATTTTGTGAGTTGTATGCCTGTCTCCCTTTCCCATTCACATACCAGTTTCTTATTGTTGATTTGTGAAAACTGCTTCTATATTCCTATTATAATGTTTATTTTAGACATTAATAATGATTTTTCCTGGGAGGTCCAGAGAGTTGGGGAAATGAAGGGGAGAGGAGGGGGAGGGAAAGGTGCGTGAGGATCAGGTCGTGGACTGGACAGGAGAGAGGTAAGAGAAGGTCAGAAAATCTTTTTCTTTAAATTTTTTTTTTCCATACAGGGTTTCTCTGTGTAGCCCTGGCTGTCCTGGAACTCACTCTGTAGACCAGGCTGGCCTTGAACTCAGAAATATGCCTGCCTCTGCCTCTCAAGTGCTGGGATTAAAGATGTGAGCCACCACTTGCAGGATTAATTTTTTTTGTTTCTTTGTTTTATATATATATATATATATATATATATATATATATATATATATATATATATATTTGAGACAGGGTTTCTCTGTGTAGCCCTGACTGTGCTAGAACTCTCTCTGTACAGCAGGCTTGGCCTCAAACTCAGAAATCTGCCTGCCTCTGCCTCCCAAGGGCTGGGATTAAAGGTGTGTGCCTCCACTGCCCAGCTTGAAAGTCAGGAAATGAAATAAAAATATGTAGCAGTGGAGGATGAGGAACTGGGTGTAGCCATGGGAAGGTTGCAAATGCCAGGGAAGTGAGAGTTTCCTAGGATCCAACAGGGATGGCTTTAGTGAAAATGCACAGTGAAGACAAGATAGAACCTGTACAGACAGGCGCCAGTAGATAGGCAAGGCCCCCATTCAAGGGATGGGGCCACCCACCCTTCTCAAAGGTTTGTTTTTAATTATTATTTATTTATTGAATGTATATGAGAAAACTATCACTGTCTTCAGACAAGGTTTGAACCCAGAAATGTTCCTGTTCTAAGGAAAGATAGACACAAACAATGAAGCAGAGACTGAAGGAGGGGCCATCCGGGGACCTTCCCCCACGGGGATCCGTCCTGTTCACAGACATCAAAGCCAGACACTGTTGCTGTTGAAAATTGGAGCTTGGTGACAGGAACTCGGTGTGGCTGTTTCCACGGAGGTTCGGCCGGCACCTGACCAATGTAGCTGGGATGATCACAGCCTACCATCAGGCTGAGGCAGCTGACCAAGATGAAGGAGCTGGCTGAAGGACTGGAGGAGCAGAGGGGGACTGCAACACCACAGGAACAACAATGTTTGCTAACCAGACCACCCAGAGCTCCCGGGGAGGGACTAGACCACCAACCAGGGAGAGCACAGGGAGGGGGTCCATGGCTCCAGACACATAGGAAGCAGAGGAGCCCTTCTCTGACATCAGTAGGAGGGGAGACCCTTGGTCCTGAGGAGGTTTGATGAGCCCGCAAAGGGGGATGCAGTAGCTGTGGGGCTTGTGTTGCATCACCCCCACGGAGGCAAAGGGAAGAGGGGAGAGGGCAGATGGGTGAGGGGATTGAGGAGGGATAAAGCGGAAGGGGGATGACATTTGAGATATAACGGAAAGGAATAACACATTTTGAAAAAAAACATAATAAACAATGAATTGTCCTTTTGTTCGATTGGTTGGTGTGGTGATTGAAATATGCTTGGAAGAGGGTGTGGTACTGTCAAAGGGTGTGGCCTTGTTCGAGGAGGTGTGTCCCTGCGGAGGCGGGGCTTGGAGGAAATATATACTCAAGTTCTGCTCAGTGTGAGACACAATAGTCTCTCCTTGCTACCTTCTAACTGGGAAGCAGAGGCCAGCAAATACCTGGTCTAGGTCAGCCCGGTATGTAGAGTCCCACCACTTCTTTGCGCTCATGCATTTACTAGGTAGCACATCTTTTGGAACGGACTTCAACCTTAGACCCACTGAACCAACTAGCCTCGTGCGACTGAGCAACTAACAAGTAGATTCTTTTACTTCCCGTTCACAGGGCACCATTGTTGGAGAAGTTGGACTACAGATTGGTTTATCCCCTCTGCAGCCATGGGACGAAGGAAGTCCAGCCGGAAGCCGCCCTCCCAGAAGAAGAGGACAGGCACTCTGGAGACCGAGTTCACTTGCCCTTTCTGCAACCACGAGAAGTCTTGTGAGGTGAAAATGAACCATGCTCGAAAGATCGGAGACATCTCCTGTGCCGTGTGCCGAGAGGAATTCCAGACGCCCATCACACACCTGTCAGAACCAGTGGATGTGTTCAGCGACTGGGTAGACGCCTGTGAGGCAGCCAATCTGTAGTGATGTCAAGGATCTGCCCCTCCCCAGCCCCCCTATGGCTACTGAGCCAGAGAATCTCCAGGACTCTGGGGTATAGGTCCAGGGCTGGGACAGCCCTCCCTCTGTGTGGATGGAGTGGATGTGAGTGACTCCTGTGGCTGGGCTTTGCGGGGGAATACCATTCTCTTAGTTTGCTTTTGTAGAAAAGGTAGGGGCTAGTTGCAGAAACTCATGGGTCTGTCAGTAAAGCAACCAGTGTGTAAGGCAAAAGAGAAGCGGGCTTGGGGGGTGGGGGGTGCGAGTGGGGGATGGGGTGGTGGTAGCACACGCCTTTAATCCCAGCACTTGGGAGGCAGAGGCAGGCAGATTTCTGACTTTGAGGTCAGCCTGGTCTACAGCAGGATTCCATGACAACCAGGACTACACAGAAAAAAAAAAAAAAAAACTGTCTCGAAAAAACAAAAACAAAAACAAAGAAAAAAACGAGTTCCAGTGCTGTCAGAACTACTCAGAAAAGCCTCATCTGAGAAAGAAAGGGACGTCTTACCTGGCTTGGTCCTCCTTCAGAGAAGATGTGCTCACCAACTCTATACCTGCGCCTCCTCAGCTATCTCAGGACCAACTTGAAGCTGAAGAAATGTCAAAAAGATTCCAAGATTAGGGCAGACCTCACTGGTCTCCTCGCGAACAGTGCTTCCATGATACTGATACAGGAAAGGCTGGAGTCTGCCCTTGTTGGAGTATTTTGGAAATGGAGATACTTTCCCAGAAATCCATGTGGCCCATTGTCCTCTGGATATGGGAGGAAGAAAAGCATTTATAGCAGAGGACTGCCTGGGCTAGCCTCTGGGAGAGAAGATGCGCCTCACCCTGGAGAGGCTTCAGACCCTAGAGAGTGGGGAGGCGGGTGGGGTGTGCTGGTGGGGAGTGGGGACATCTTCTTGGAGACAAGGGGAACAAGAATAGGATGAGGAACTGTGGGGGGGTGGCCGGGAGGGAAGGTCAGTAGGGGGATTAGGACTGAATTGTAAAAAAACAAGATTAAAGATAAGAAAAAGAAAACACACATAACTTTGCTTTCTTTCATTGTTTTCTTTAAGATTTATTTATTTTATATGTGGGAGTTCAGTGGTGTTTCTCTTCAGAAACACCAGAAGAGGCTATCAGATCCTGTTACAGATGGTTGCTGGGAATTGAATTCAGGGCCTCTGGATGAACAGCCAGTGCTCTTAAACACTGAGCCACGTCTCCAGCCTATGACTTTGACTTCCTACATGCAAAGTTAATGTTCAACTGTTCATGAATAATGTGTTTGCCTGACTGTCTAGACTTCCGGAAAGCCCATTTGTCCATGAGCATGTATCCAATAGATTAAAATTTTGGTTCTTGCTGGGCGGTGGTGGCCCACGCCTGTAATCCCAGCACTCTGGGAGGCAGAGGCAGGTGGATTTCTGAGTTCGAGCCCAGCCTGGTCTACAGAGTGAGTTCCAGGATAACCAGGGCTACACAGAGAAACCCTGTCTCTAAAACCAAATCCAACCCCCCCCCAAAAAAAATGGTTCTTCTATCATGTCAGTCATGACCAAATCACTAAAAAAATTGATAACTGCAAAATAATTCACACACTCTCTGAATAATTAAAATGATTTTTCATTGAAATTTAAATTGGGGAAATTGGGTTTTATTTCTCAAATGGCAAATAAAACTGATTTCAATGCACAATTGGAGAATGTTTGGATTTAATATCAATGAGAAATGACTTAACATCATCATAACTATTCTAGAGTTCTAACATCTGATACTATTTTGAGAAACATTTGGCCAAGTATCCTCCAGACCATGCATGAGTTACATAAAGCAACCTGTCTGCTGAACCCTGTGCCTCTAGCCTTTCCCACATGTGTAATTTGGTGGAATTTTCAAAGCAAAGTCTATTGGCCAGAGGGGTGTGGCTAGTTCTACACTTCTCAGCATCACAGAGCTCTTAAAAAGTCACAGCTGATCATCAACTCTGGCTTGAATTCCCAAGTCCTCCAGAATTCACCTCCCCTAAAATTGAGCATTCAAATTTTCATGTGTGTGAGTGTGTGTGTGTGTGTGTGTATGTGTGTGTGTGTGTGTGTGTTATACAAAGAAAGAGACAGACATAGAGAGAATAATGGAAAGAATAACAAGCAATGGATTTGGGAAGGAGTAGAAGGAGGGGGACATTGGAGAGGTTGGAAGGCTGGGGCAGAATGATGGAATTATAAAATGTTCTAAAAATTAACAATTAATTAAAACTAGCATCTTGGGGATGGAGATGTAGTTCAGTGGGAGAGTGGTGACTTAGCATGCTCAATGGTTTGGATCTGACACCCTATGTTGTTTAAAAAGGTTCAAGACTAAGTGCTACTTACTATACTATCTGCTTTTGTGTCAAGTTAACGCAGTCTGGAGTTATCTCAGAGAAAGGAGCTTCAGTTGAGGAAATGCCTCCATGAGATCCAGCTGTGGGACATTTTCTCAATTAGTGAACAAGCAGGGAGGGCCCCTTGTGGGTGGTGCTATTCCTTGGCTGGTGGTCTTGGGTTCTATAAGAAAGCAAGCTGAGCAAGCCAGTAAGAAACATCCCTCCATGGCCTCTGCATCAGCTCCTGTTTCCTGACCTGCTTGAGTTCCAGTCCTGACTTCCTTTGGTGATAAACAACTGTGTAAAAGTATAAGCCTAATAAACCCTTTCCTCCCTAACTGACTTCTTGGTCGTGATGTTTTGTCCAAGAATAGACACCATGACTTCTACACTATGACAGACTGAGTGTTCATGAAGCTGGCTATTACTTTAAAGTTTGGAGGGACTGGGATTTCCTCTTTTGTGAGTTGTATGCCTGTCTCCCTTTCCCATTCACATACTAGTTTCTTATTGTGGATTTGTGAAAACTGCTTCTATATTGCTTTTATAATGTTTATTTTCACCATTAATCATGATTTTCCAGGGAGGTCGAGGGAGTTGGGGAAATGAAACCAAGAGAGGAAGGGGAGGGAAAGGTGCGTGAGGATCAGGTCGTGGACTGGACAGGAGAGAGGTAAGAGAAGGTCAGAAAATCTTTTTCTTTAAATTTTTCTGTTCCATACAGGGTTTCTCTGTGTAGCCCTGGCTGTCCTGAAACTCACTCTGTAGACTAGGCTGGCCTCGAAGTCAGAAATATGCCTGCCTCTGCCTCTCAAGAGCTGGGATTAAAGGTGTGAGCCACCACTTTCCGGATTAATTTTTTGTTTCTTTGTTTTATATATATATATATATATTTGAGACAGGGTTTCTCTGTGTAGCCCTGGCTGTGCTAGAACTCTCTCTGTAGACCACCAGGCTTGGCCTCAAACTCAGAAATCAGCCTGCCTCTGCCTCCCAAGGGCTGGGATTAAAGGTGTGTGCCTCCACTGCCCAGCTTGAAAGTCAGGAAATGAAATAAAAATATGTAGCAGTGGAGGATGAGGAACTGGGTGTAGCCATGGGAAGGTTGCAAATGCCAGGGAAGTGAGAGTTTCCTAGGATCCAACAGGGATGGCTTTAGTGAAAATGCACAGTGAAGACAAGATAGAACCTGTACAGACAGGCGCCAGTAGATAGGCAAGGCCCCCATTCAAGGGATGGGGCCACCCACCCTTCTCAAAGGTTTGTTTTTAATTATTATTTATTTATTGAATGTATATGAGAAAACTATCACTGTCTTCAGACAAGGTTTGAACCCAGAAATGTTCCTGTTCTAAGGAAAGATAGACACAAACAATGAAGCAGAGACTGAAGGAGGGGCCATCCGGGGACCTTCCCCCACGGGGATCCGTCCTGTTCACAGACATCAAAGCCAGACACTGTTGCTGTTGAAAATTGGAGCTTGGTGACAGGAACTCGGTGTGGCTGTTTCCACGGAGGTTCGGCCGGCACCTGACCAATGTAGCTGGGATGATCACAGCCTACCATCAGGCTGAGGCAGCTGACCAAGATGAAGGAGCTGGCTGAAGGACTGGAGGAGCAGAGGGGGACTGCAACACCACAGGAACAACAATGTTTGCTAACCAGACCACCCAGAGCTCCCGGGGAGGGACTAGACCACCAACCAGGGAGAGCACAGGGAGGGGGTCCATGGCTCCAGACACATAGGAAGCAGAGGAGCCCTTCTCTGACATCAGTAGGAGGGGAGACCCTTGGTCCTGAGGAGGTTTGATGAGCCCGCAAAGGGGGATGCAGTAGCTGTGGGGCTTGTGTTGCATCACCCCCACGGAGGCAAAGGGAAGAGGGGAGAGGGCAGATGGGTGAGGGGATTGAGGAGGGATAAAGCGGAAGGGGGATGACATTTGAGATATAACGGAAAGGAATAACACATTTTGAAAAAAAACATAATAAACAATGAATTGTCCTTTTGTTCGATTGGTTGGTGTGGTGATTGAAATATGCTTGGAAGAGGGTGTGGTACTGTCAAAGGGTGTGGCCTTGTTCGAGGAGGTGTGTCCCTGCGGAGGCGGGGCTTGGAGGAAATATATACTCAAGTTCTGCTCAGTGTGAGACACAATAGTCTCTCCTTGCTACCTTCTAACTGGGAAGCAGAGGCCAGCAAATACCTGGTCTAGGTCAGCCCGGTATGTAGAGTCCCACCACTTCTTTGCGCTCATGCATTTACTAGGTAGCACATCTTTTGGAACGGACTTCAACCTTAGACCCACTGAACCAACTAGCCTCGTGCGACTGAGCAACTAACAAGTAGATTCTTTTACTTCCCGTTCACAGGGCACCATTGTTGGAGAAGTTGGACTACAGATTGGTTTATCCCCTCTGCAGCCATGGGACGAAGGAAGTCCAGCCGGAAGCCGCCCTCCCAGAAGAAGAGGACAGGCACTCTGGAGACCGAGTTCACTTGCCCTTTCTGCAACCACGAGAAGTCTTGTGAGGTGAAAATGAACCATGCTCGAAAGATCGGAGACATCTCCTGTGCCGTGTGCCGAGAGGAATTCCAGACGCCCATCACACACCTGTCAGAACCAGTGGATGTGTTCAGCGACTGGGTAGACGCCTGTGAGGCAGCCAATCTGTAGTGATGTCAAGGATCTGCCCCTCCCCAGCCCCCCTATGGCTACTGAGCCAGAGAATCTCCAGGACTCTGGGGTATAGGTCCAGGGCTGGGACAGCCCTCCCTCTGTGTGGATGGAGTGGATGTGAGTGACTCCTGTGGCTGGGCTTTGCGGGGGAATACCATTCTCTTAGTTTGCTTTTGTAGAAAAGGTAGGGGCTAGTTGCAGAAACTCATGGGTCTGTCAGTAAAGCAACCAGTGTGTAAGGCAAAAGAGAAGCGGGCTTGGGGGGTGGGGGGTGCGAGTGGGGGATGGGGTGGTGGTAGCACACGCCTTTAATCCCAGCACTTGGGAGGCAGAGGCAGGCAGATTTCTGACTTTGAGGTCAGCCTGGTCTACAGCAGGATTCCATGACAACCAGGACTACACAGAAAAAAAAAAAAAAAAACAAACCTGTCTCGAAAAAACAAAAACAAAAACAAAGAAAAAAACGAGTTCCAGTGCTGTCAGGACTACTCAGAAAAGCCTCATCTGAGAAAGAAAGGGACGTCTTACCTGGCTTGGTCCTCCTTCAGAGAAGATGTGCTCACCAACTCTATACCTGCGCCTCCTCAGCTATCTCAGGACCAACTTGAAGCTGAAGAAATGTCAAAAAGATTCCAAGATTAGGGCAGACCTCACTGGTCTCCTCGCGAACAGTGCTTCCATGATACTGATACAGGAAAGGCTGGAGTCTGCCCTTGTTGGAGTATTTTGGAAATGGAGATACTTTCCCAGAAATCCATGTGGCCCATTGTCCTCTGGATATGGGAGGAAGAAAAGCATTTATAGCAGAGGACTGCCTGGGCTAGCCTCTGGGAGAGAAGATGCGCCTCACCCTGGAGAGGCTTCAGACCCTAGAGAGTGGGGAGGCGGGTGGGGTGTGCTGGTGGGGAGTGGGGACATCTTCTTGGAGACAAGGGGAACAAGAATAGGATGAGGAACTGTGGGGGGGTGGCCGGGAGGGAAGGTCAGTAGGGGGATTAGGACTGAATTGTAAAAAAACAAGATTAAAGATAAGAAAAAGAAAACACACATAACTTTGCTTTCTTTCATTGTTTTCTTTAAGATTTATTTATTTTATATGTGGGAGTTCAGTGGTGTTTCTCTTCAGAAACACCAGAAGAGGCTATCAGATCCTGTTACAGATGGTTGCTGGGAATTGAATTCAGGGCCTCTGGATGAACAGCCAGTGCTCTTAAACACTGAGCCACGTCTCCAGCCTATGACTTTGACTTCCTACATGCAAAGTTAATGTTCAACTGTTCATGAATAATGTGTTTGCCTGACTGTCTAGACTTCCGGAAAGCCCATTTGTCCATGAGCATGTATCCAATAGATTAAAATTTTGGTTCTTGCTGGGCGGTGGTGGCCCACGCCTGTAATCCCAGCACTCTGGGAGGCAGAGGCAGGTGGATTTCTGAGTTCGAGCCCAGCCTGGTCTACAGAGTGAGTTCCAGGATAACCAGGGCTACACAGAGAAACCCTGTCTCTAAAACCAAATCCAACCCCCCCCCCAAAAAAATGGTTCTTCTATCATGTCAGTCATGACCAAATCACTAAAAAAATTGATAACTGCAAAATAATTCACACACTCTCTGAATAATTAAAATGATTTTTCATTGAAATTTAAATTGGGGAAATTGGGTTTTATTTCTCAAATGGCAAATAAAACTGATTTCAATGCACAATTGGAGAATGTTTGGATTTAATATAAATGAGAAATGACTTAACATCATCATAACTATTCTAGAGTTCTAACATCTGATACTATTTTGAGAAACATTTGGCCAAGTATCCTCCAGACCATGCATGAGTTACATAAAGCAACCTGTCTGCTGAACCCTGTGCCTCTAGCCTTTCCCACATGTGTAATTTGGTGGAATTTTCAAAGCAAAGTCTATTGGCCAGAGGGGTGTGGCTAGTTCTACACTTCTCAGCATCACAGAGCTCTTAAAAAGTCACAGCTGATCATCAACTCTGGCTTGAATTCCCAAGTCCTCCAGAATTCACCTCCCCTAAAATTGAGCATTCAAATTTTCATGTGTGTGAGTGTGTGTGTGTGTGTGTGTGTATGTGTGTGTGTGTGTGTGTGTTATACAAAGAAAGAGACAGACATAGAGAGAATAATGGAAAGAATAACAAGCAATGGATTTGGGAAGGAGTAGAAGGAGGGGGACATTGGAGAGGTTGGAAGGCTGGGGCAGAATGATGGAATTATAAAATGTTCTAAAAATTAACAATTAATTAAAACTAGCATCTTGGGGATGGAGATGTAGTTCAGTGGGAGAGTGGTGACTTAGCATGCTCAATGGTTTGGATCTGACACCCTATGTTGTTTAAAAAGGTTCAAGACTAAGTGCTACTTACTATACTATCTGCTTTTGTGTCAAGTTAACGCAGTCTGGAGTTATCTCAGAGAAAGGAGCTTCAGTTGAGGAAATGCCTCCATGAGATCCAGCTGTGGGACATTTTCTCAATTAGTGAACAAGCAGGGAGGGCCCCTTGTGGGTGGTGCTATTCCTTGGCTGGTGGTCTTGGGTTCTATAAGAAAGCAAGCTGAGCAAGCCAGTAAGAAACATCCCTCCATGGCCTCTGCATCAGCTCCTGTTTCCTGACCTGCTTGAGTTCCAGTCCTGACTTCCTTTGGTGATAAACAACTGTGTAAAAGTATAAGCCTAATAAACCCTTTCCTCCCTAACTGACTTCTTGGTCGTGATGTTTTGTCCAAGAATAGACACCATGACTTCTACACTATGACAGACTGAGTGTTCATGAAGCTGGCTATTACTTTAAAGTTTGGAGGGACTGGGATTTCCTCTTTTGTGAGTTGTATGCCTGTCTCCCTTTCCCATTCACATACTAGTTTCTTATTGTGGATTTGTGAAAACTGCTTCTATATTGCTTTTATAATGTTTATTTTCACCATTAATCATGATTTTCCAGGGAGGTCGAGGGAGTTGGGGAAATGAAACCAAGAGAGGAAGGGGAGGGAAAGGTGCGTGAGGATCAGGTCGTGGACTGGACAGGAGAGAGGTAAGAGAAGGTCAGAAAATCTTTTTCTTTAAATTTTTCTGTTCCATACAGGGTTTCTCTGTGTAGCCCTGGCTGTCCTGAAACTCACTCTGTAGACTAGGCTGGCCTCGAAGTCAGAAATATGCCTGCCTCTGCCTCTCAAGAGCTGGGATTAAAGGTGTGAGCCACCACTTTCCGGATTAATTTTTTGTTTCTTTGTTTTATATATATATATATATATTTGAGACAGGGTTTCTCTGTGTAGCCCTGGCTGTGCTAGAACTCTCTCTGTAGACCACCAGGCTTGGCCTCAAACTCAGAAATCAGCCTGCCTCTGCCTCCCAAGGGCTGGGATTAAAGGTGTGTGCCTCCACTGCCCAGCTTGAAAGTCAGGAAATGAAATAAAAATATGTAGCAGTGGAGGATGAGGATCTGGGTGTAGCCATGGGAAGGTTGCAAATGCCAGGGAAGTGAGAGTTTCCTAGGATCCAACAGGGATGGCTTTAGTGAAAATGCACAGTGAAGACAAGATAGAACCTGTACAGACAGGCGCCAGTAGATAGGCAAGGCCCCCATTCAAGGGATGGGGCCACCCACCCTTCTCAAAGGTTTGTTTTTCATTATTATTTATTTATTGAATGTATATGAGAAAACTATCACTGTCTTCAGACAAGGTTTGAACCCAGAAATGTTCCTGTTCTAAGGAAAGATAGACACAAACAATGAAGCAGAGACTGAAGGAGGGGCCATCCGGGGACCTTCCCCCACGGGGATCCGTCCTGTTCACAGACATCAAAGCCAGACACTGTTGCTGTTGAAAATTGGAGCTTGGTGACAGGAACTCGGTGTGGCTGTTTCCACGGAGGTTCGGCCGGCACCTGACCAATGTAGCTGGGATGATCACAGCCTACCATCAGGCTGAGGCAGCTGACCAAGATGAAGGAGCTGGCTGAAGGACTGGAGGAGCAGAGGGGGACTGCAACACCACAGGAACAACAATGTTTGCTAACCAGACCACCCAGAGCTCCCGGGGAGGGACTAGACCACCAACCAGGGAGAGCACAGGGAGGGGGTCCATGGCTCCAGACACATAGGAAGCAGAGGAGCCCTTCTCTGACATCAGTAGGAGGGGAGAGCCTTGGTCCTGAGGAGGTTTGATGAGCCCGCAAAGGGGGATGCAGTAGCTGTGGGGCTTGTGTTGCATCACCCCCACGGAGGCAAAGGGAAGAGGGGAGAGGGCAGATGGGTGAGGGGATTGAGGAGGGATAAAGCGGAAGGGGGATGACATTTGAGATATAACGGAAAGGAATAACACATTTTGAAAAAAAACATAATAAACAATGAATTGTCCTTTTGTTCGATTGGTTGGTGTGGTGATTGAAATATGCTTGGAAGAGGGTGTGGTACTGTCAAAGGGTGTGGCCTTGTTCGAGGAGGTGTGTCCCTGCGGAGGCGGGGCTTGGAGGAAATATATACTCAAGTTCTGCTCAGTGTGAGACACAATAGTCTCTCCTTGCTACCTTCTAACTGGGAAGCAGAGGCCAGCAAATACCTGGTCTAGGTCAGCCCGGTATGTAGAGTCCCACCACTTCTTTGCGCTCATGCATTTACTAGGTAGCACATCTTTTGGAACGGACTTCAACCTTAGACCCACTGAACCAACTAGCCTCGTGCGACTGAGCAACTAACAAGTAGATTCTTTTACTTCCCGTTCACAGGGCACCATTGTTGGAGAAGTTGGACTACAGATTGGTTTATCCCCTCTGCAGCCATGGGACGAAGGAAGTCCAGCCGGAAGCCGCCCTCCCAGAAGAAGAGGACAGGCACTCTGGAGACCGAGTTCACTTGCCCTTTCTGCAACCACGAGAAGTCTTGTGAGGTGAAAATGAACCATGCTCGAAAGATCGGAGACATCTCCTGTGCCGTGTGCCGAGAGGAATTCCAGACGCCCATCACACACCTGTCAGAACCAGTGGATGTGTTCAGCGACTGGGTAGACGCCTGTGAGGCAGCCAATCTGTAGTGATGTCAAGGATCTGCCCCTCCCCAGCCCCCCTATGGCTACTGAGCCAGAGAATCTCCAGGACTCTGGGGTATAGGTCCAGGGCTGGGACAGCCCTCCCTCTGTGTGGATGGAGTGGATGTGAGTGACTCCTGTGGCTGGGCTTTGCGGGGGAATACCATTCTCTTAGTTTGCTTTTGTAGAAAAGGTAGGGGCTAGTTGCAGAAACTCATGGGTCTGTCAGTAAAGCAACCAGTGTGTAAGGCAAAAGAGAAGCGGGCTTGGGGGGTGGGGGGTGCGAGTGGGGGATGGGGTGGTGGTAGCACACGCCTTTAATCCCAGCACTTGGGAGGCAGAGGCAGGCAGATTTCTGACTTTGAGGTCAGCCTGGTCTACAGCAGGATTCCATGACAACCAGGACTACACAGAAAAAAAAAAAAAAAAACCTGTCTCGAAAAAACAAAAACAAAAACAAAGAAAAAAACGAGTTCCAGTGCTGTCAGGACTACTCAGAAAAGCCTCATCTGAGAAAGAAAGGGACGTCTTACCTGGCTTGGTCCTCCTTCAGAGAAGATGTGCTCACCAACTCTATACCTGCGCCTCCTCAGCTATCTCAGGACCAACTTGAAGCTGAAGAAATGTCAAAAAGATTCCAAGATTAGGGCAGACCTCACTGGTCTCCTCGCGAACAGTGCTTCCATGATACTGATACAGGAAAGGCTGGAGTCTGCCCTTGTTGGAGTATTTTGGAAATGGAGATACTTTCCCAGAAATCCATGTGGCCCATTGTCCTCTGGATATGGGAGGAAGAAAAGCATTTATAGCAGAGGACTGCCTGGGCTAGCCTCTGGGAGAGAAGATGCGCCTCACCCTGGAGAGGCTTCAGACCCTAGAGAGTGGGGAGGCGGGTGGGGTGTGCTGGTGGGGAGTGGGGACATCTTCTTGGAGACAAGGGGAACAAGAATAGGATGAGGAACTGTGGGGGGGTGGCCGGGAGGGAAGGTCAGTAGGGGGATTAGGACTGAATTGTAAAAAAACAAGATTAAAGATAAGAAAAAGAAAACACACATAACTTTGCTTTCTTTCATTGTTTTCTTTAAGATTTATTTATTTTATATGTGGGAGTTCAGTGGTCTTTCTCTTCAGAAACACCAGAAGAGGCTATCAGATCCTGTTACAGATGGTTGCTGGGAATTGAATTCAGGGCCTCTGGATGAACAGCCAGTGCTCTTAAACACTGAGCCACGTCTCCAGCCTATGACTTTGACTTCCTACATGCAAAGTTAATGTTCAACTGTTCATGAATAATGTGTTTGCCTGACTGTCTAGACTTCCGGAAAGCCCATTTGTCCATGAGCATGTATCCAATAGATTAAAATTTTGGTTCTTGCTGGGCGGTGGTGGCCCACGCCTGTAATCCCAGCACTCTGGGAGGCAGAGGCAGGTGGATTTCTGAGTTCGAGCCCAGCCTGGTCTACAGAGTGAGTTCCAGGATAACCAGGGCTACACAGAGAAACCCTGTCTCTAAAACCAAATCCAACCCCCCCCCCCCAAAAAAATGGTTCTTCTATCATGTCAGTCATGACCAAATCACTAAAAAAATTGGTAACTGCAAAATAATTCACACACTCTCTGAATAATTAAAATGATTTTTCATTGAAATTTAAATTGGGGAAATTGGGTTTTATTTCTCAAATGGCAAATAAAAATGATTTCAATGCACAATTGGAGAATGTTTGGATTTAATATCAATGAGAAATGACTTAACATCATCATAACTATTCTAGAGTTCTAACATCTGATACTATTTTGAGAAACATTTGGCCAAGTATCCTCCAGACCATGCATGAGTTACATAAAGCAACCTGTCTGCTGAACCCTGTGCCTCTAGCCTTTCCCACATGTGTAATTTGGTGGAATTTTCAAAGCAAAGTCTATTGGCCAGAGGGGTGTGGCTAGTTCTACACTTCTCAGCATCACAGAGCTCTTAAAAAGTCACAGCTGATCATCAACTCTGGCTTGAATTCCCAAGTCCTCCAGAATTCACCTCCCCTAAAATTGAGCATTCAAATTTTCATGTGTGTGAGTGTGTGTGTGTGTGTGTGTGTGTGTGTGTGTGTTATACAAAGAAAGAGACAGACATAGAGAGAATAATGGAAAGAATAACAAGCAATGGATTTGGGAAGGAGTAGAAGGAGGGGGACATTGGAGAGGTTGGAAGGCTGGGGCAGAATGATGGAATTATAAAATGTTCTAAAAATTAACAATTAATTAAAACTAGCATCTTGGGGATGGAGATGTAGTTCAGTGGGAGAGTGGTGACTTAGCATGCTCAATGGTTTGGATCTGACACCCTATGTTGTTTAAAAAGGTTCAAGACTAAGTGCTACTTACTATACTATCTGCTTTTGTGTCAAGTTAACGCAGTCTGGAGTTATCTCAGAGAAAGGAGCTTCAGTTGAGGAAATGCCTCCATGAGATCCAGCTGTGGGACATTTTCTCAATTAGTGAACAAGCAGGGAGGGCCCCTTGTGGGTGGTGCTATTCCTTGGCTGGTGGTCTTGGGTTCTATAAGAAAGCAAGCTGAGCAAGCCAGTAAGAAACATCCCTCCATGGCCTCTGCATCAGCTCCTGTTTCCTGACCTGCTTGAGTTCCAGTCCTGACTTCCTTTGGTGATAAACAACTGTGTAAAAGTATAAGCCTAATAAACCCTTTCCTCCCTAACTGACTTCTTGGTCGTGATGTTTTGTCCAAGAATAGACACCATGACTTCTACACTATGACAGACTGAGTGTTCATGAAGCTGGCTATTACTTTAAAGTTTGGAGGGACTGGGATTTCCTCTTTTGTGAGTTGTATGCCTGTCTCCCTTTCCCATTCACATACTAGTTTCTTATTGTGGATTTGTGAAAACTGCTTCTATATTGCTTTTATAATGTTTATTTTCACCATTAATCATGATTTTCCAGGGAGGTCGAGGGAGTTGGGGAAATGAAACCAAGAGAGGAAGGGGAGGGAAAGGTGCGTGAGGATCAGGTCGTGGACTGGACAGGAGAGAGGTAAGAGAAGGTCAGAAAATCTTTTTCTTTAAATTTTTCTGTTCCATACAGGGTTTCTCTGTGTAGCCCTGGCTGTCCTGAAACTCACTCTGTAGACTAGGCTGGCCTCGAAGTCAGAAATATGCCTGCCTCTGCCTCTCAAGAGCTGGGATTAAAGGTGTGAGCCACCACTTTCCGGATTAATTTTTTGTTTCTTTGTTTTATATATATATATATATATTTGAGACAGGGTTTCTCTGTGTAGCCCTGGCTGTGCTAGAACTCTCTCTGTAGACCACCAGGCTTGGCCTCAAACTCAGAAATCAGCCTGCCTCTGCCTCCCAAGGGCTGGGATTAAAGGTGTGTGCCTCCACTGCCCAGCTTGAAAGTCAGGAAATGAAATAAAAATATGTAGCAGTGGAGGATGAGGATCTGGGTGTAGCCATGGGAAGGTTGCAAATGCCAGGGAAGTGAGAGTTTCCTAGGATCCAACAGGGATGGCTTTAGTGAAAATGCACAGTGAAGACAAGATAGAACCTGTACAGACAGGCGCCAGTAGATAGGCAAGGCCCCCATTCAAGGGATGGGGCCACCCACCCTTCTCAAAGGTTTGTTTTTAATTATTATTTATTTATTGAATGTATATGAGAAAACTATCACTGTCTTCAGACAAGGTTTGAACCCAGAAATGTTCCTGTTCTAAGGAAAGATAGACACAAACAATGAAGCAGAGACTGAAGGAGGGGCCATCCGGGGACCTTCCCCCACGGGGATCCGTCCTGTTCACAGACATCAAAGCCAGACACTGTTGCTGTTGAAAATTGGAGCTTGGTGACAGGAACTCGGTGTGGCTGTTTCCACGGAGGTTCGGCCGGCACCTGACCAATGTAGCTGGGATGATCACAGCCTACCATCAGGCTGAGGCAGCTGACCAAGATGAAGGAGCTGGCTGAAGGACTGGAGGAGCAGAGGGGGACTGCAACACCACAGGAACAACAATGTTTGCTAACCAGACCACCCAGAGCTCCCGGGGAGGGACTAGACCACCAACCAGGGAGAGCACAGGGAGGGGGTCCATGGCTCCAGACACATAGGAAGCAGAGGAGCCCTTCTCTGACATCAGTAGGAGGGGAGACCCTTGGTCCTGAGGAGGTTTGATGAGCCCGCAAAGGGGGATGCAGTAGCTGTGGGGCTTGTGTTGCATCACCCCCACGGAGGCAAAGGGAAGAGGGGAGAGGGCAGATGGGTGAGGGGATTGAGGAGGGATAAAGCGGAAGGGGGATGACATTTGAGATATAACGGAAAGGAATAACACATTTTGAAAAAAAACATAATAAACAATGAATTGTCCTTTTGTTCGATTGGTTGGTGTGGTGATTGAAATATGCTTGGAAGAGGGTGTGGTACTGTCAAAGGGTGTGGCCTTGTTCGAGGAGGTGTGTCCCTGCGGAGGCGGGGCTTGGAGGAAATATATACTCAAGTTCTGCTCAGTGTGAGACACAATAGTCTCTCCTTGCTACCTTCTAACTGGGAAGCAGAGGCCAGCAAATACCTGGTCTAGGTCAGCCCGGTATGTAGAGTCCCACCACTTCTTTGCGCTCATGCATTTACTAGGTAGCACATCTTTTGGAACGGACTTCAACCTTAGACCCACTGAACCAACTAGCCTCGTGCGACTGAGCAACTAACAAGTAGATTCTTTTACTTCCCGTTCACAGGGCACCATTGTTGGAGAAGTTGGACTACAGATTGGTTTATCCCCTCTGCAGCCATGGGACGAAGGAAGTCCAGCCGGAAGCCGCCCTCCCAGAAGAAGAGGACAGGCACTCTGGAGACCGAGTTCACTTGCCCTTTCTGCAACCACGAGAAGTCTTGTGAGGTGAAAATGAACCATGCTCGAAAGATCGGAGACATCTCCTGTGCCGTGTGCCGAGAGGAATTCCAGACGCCCATCACACACCTGTCAGAACCAGTGGATGTGTTCAGCGACTGGGTAGACGCCTGTGAGGCAGCCAATCTGTAGTGATGTCAAGGATCTGCCCCTCCCCAGCCCCCCTATGGCTACTGAGCCAGAGAATCTCCAGGACTCTGGGGTATAGGTCCAGGGCTGGGACAGCCCTCCCTCTGTGTGGATGGAGTGGATGTGAGTGACTCCTGTGGCTGGGCTTTGCGGGGGAATACCATTCTCTTAGTTTGCTTTTGTAGAAAAGGTAGGGGCTAGTTGCAGAAACTCATGGGTCTGTCAGTAAAGCAACCAGTGTGTAAGGCAAAAGAGAAGCGGGCTTGGGGGGTGGGGGGTGCGAGTGGGGGATGGGGTGGTGGTAGCACACGCCTTTAATCCCAGCACTTGGGAGGCAGAGGCAGGCAGATTTCTGACTTTGAGGTCAGCCTGGTCTACAGCAGGATTCCATGACAACCAGGACTACACAGAAAAAAAAAAAAAAAAACCTGTCTCGAAAAAACAAAAACAAAAACAAAGAAAAAAACGAGTTCCAGTGCTGTCAGGACTACTCAGAAAAGCCTCATCTGAGAAAGAAAGGGACTTCTTACCTGGCTTGGTCCTCCTTCAGAGAAGATGTGCTCACCAACTCTTTACCTGCGCCTCTTCAGCTATCTCAGGACCAACTTGAAGCTGAAGAAATGTCAAAAAGATTCCAAGATTAGGGCAGACCTCACTGGTCTCCTCGCGAACAGTGCTTCCATGATACTGATACAGGAAAGGCTGGAGTCTGCCCTTGTTGGAGTATTTTGGAAATGGAGATACTTTCCCAGAAATCCATGTGGCCCATTGTCCTCTGGATATGGGAGGAAGAAAAGCATTTATAGCAGAGGACTGCCTGGGCTAGCCTCTGGGAGAGAAGATGCGCCTCACCCTGGAGAGGCTTCAGACCCTAGAGAGTGGGGAGGCGGGTGGGGTGTGCTGGTGGGGAGTGGGGACATCTTCTTGGAGACAAGGGGAACAAGAATAGGATGAGGAACTGTGGGGGGGTGGCCGGGAGGGAAGGTCAGTAGGGGGATTAGGACTGAATTGTAAAAAAACAAGATTAAAGATAAGAAAAAGAAAACACACATAACTTTGCTTTCTTTCATTGTTTTCTTTAAGATTTATTTATTTTATATGTGGGAGTTCAGTGGTGTTTCTCTTCAGAAACACCAGAAGAGGCTATCAGATCCTGTTACAGATGGTTGCTGGGAATTGAATTCAGGGCCTGTGGATGAACAGCCAGTGCTCTTAAACACTGAGCCACGTCTCCAGCCTATGACTTTGACTTCCTACATGCAAAGTTAATCTTCAACTGTTCATGAATAATGTGTTTGCCTGACTGTCTAGACTTCCGGAAAGCCCATTTGTCCATGAGCATGTATCCAATAGATTAAAATTTTGGTTCTTGCTGGGCGGTGGTGGCCCACGCCTGTAATCCCAGCACTCTGGGAGGCAGAGGCAGGTGGATTTCTGAGTTCGAGCCCAGCCTGGTCTACAGAGTGAGTTCCAGGATAACCAGGGCTACACAGAGAAACCCTGTCTCTAAAACCAAATCCACCCCCCCCCCAAAAAATGGTTCTTCTATCATGTCAGTCATGACCAAATCACTAAAAAAATTGATAACTGCAAAATAATTCACACACTCTCTGAATAATTAAAATGATTTTTCATTGAAATTTAAATTGGGGAAATTGGGTTTTATTTCTCAAATGGCAAATAAAAATGATTTCAATGCACAATTGGAGAATGTTTGGATTTAATATCAATGAGAAATGACTTAACATCATCATAACTATTCTAGAGTTCTAACATCTGATACTATTTTGAGAAACATTTGGCCAAGTATCCTCCAGACCATGCATGAGTTACATAAAGCAACCTGTCTGCTGAACCCTGTGCCTCTAGCCTTTCCCACATGTGTAATTTGGTGGAATTTTCAAAGCAAAGTCTATTGGCCAGAGGGGTGTGGCTAGTTCTACACTTCTCAGCATCACAGAGCTCTTAAAAAGTCACAGCTGATCATCAACTCTGGCTTGAATTCCCAAGTCCTCCAGAATTCACCTCCCCTAAAATTGAGCATTCAAATTTTCATGTGTGTGAGTGTGTGTGTGTGTGTGTGTGTGTGTGTGTGTGTGTGTTATACAAAGAAAGAGACAGACATAGAGAGAATAATGGAAAGAATAACAAGCAATGGATTTGGGAAGGAGTAGAAGGAGGGGGACATTGGAGAGGTTGGAAGGCTGGGGCAGAATGATGGAATTATAAAATGTTCTAAAAATTAACAATTAATTAAAACTAGCATCTTGGGGATGGAGATGTAGTTCAGTGGGAGAGTGGTGACTTAGCATGCTCAATGGTTTGGATCTGACACCCTATGTTGTTTAAAAAGGTTCAAGACTAAGTGCTACTTACTATACTATCTGCTTTTGTGTCAAGTTAACGCAGTCTGGAGTTATCTCAGAGAAAGGAGCTTCAGTTGAGGAAATGCCTCCATGAGATCCAGCTGTGGGACATTTTCTCAATTAGTGAACAAGCAGGGAGGGCCCCTTGTGGGTGGTGCTATTCCTTGGCTGGTGGTCTTGGGTTCTATAAGAAAGCAAGCTGAGCAAGCCAGTAAGAAACATCCCTCCATGGCCTCTGCATCAGCTCCTGTTTCCTGACCTGCTTGAGTTCCAGTCCTGACTTCCTTTGGTGATAAACAACTGTGTAAAAGTATAAGCCTAATAAACCCTTTCCTCCCTAACTGACTTCTTGGTCGTGATGTTTTGTCCAAGAATAGACACCATGACTTCTACACTATGACAGACTGAGTGTTCATGAAGCTGGCTATTACTTTAAAGTTTGGAGGGACTGGGATTTCCTCTTTTGTGAGTTGTATGCCTGTCTCCCTTTCCCATTCACATACTAGTTTCTTATTGTGGATTTGTGAAAACTGCTTCTATATTGCTTTTATAATGTTTATTTTCACCATTAATCATGATTTTCCAGGGAGGTCGAGGGAGTTGGGGAAATGAAACCAAGAGAGGAAGGGGAGGGAAAGGTGCGTGAGGATCAGGTCGTGGACTGGACAGGAGAGAGGTAAGAGAAGGTCAGAAAATCTTTTTCTTTAAATTTTTCTGTTCCATACAGGGTTTCTCTGTGTAGCCCTGGCTGTCCTGAAACTCACTCTGTAGACTAGGCTGGCCTCGAAGTCAGAAATATGCCTGCCTCTGCCTCTCAAGAGCTGGGATTAAAGGTGTGAGCCACCACTTTCCGGATTAATTTTTTGTTTCTTTGTTTTATATATATATATATATATTTGAGACAGGGTTTCTCTGTGTAGCCCTGGCTGTGCTAGAACTCTCTCTGTAGACCACCAGGCTTGGCCTCAAACTCAGAAATCAGCCTGCCTCTGCCTCCCAAGGGCTGGGATTAAAGGTGTGTGCCTCCACTGCCCAGCTTGAAAGTCAGGAAATGAAATAAAAATATGTAGCAGTGGAGGATGAGGATCTGGGTGTAGCCATGGGAAGGTTGCAAATGCCAGGGAAGTGAGAGTTTCCTAGGATCCAACAGGGATGGCTTTAGTGAAAATGCACAGTGAAGACAAGATAGAACCTGTACAGACAGGCGCCAGTAGATAGGCAAGGCCCCCATTCAAGGGATGGGGCCACCCACCCTTCTCAAAGGTTTGTTTTTAATTATTATTTATTTATTGAATGTATATGAGAAAACTATCACTGTCTTCAGACAAGGTTTGAACCCAGAAATGTTCCTGTTCTAAGGAAAGATAGACACAAACAATGAAGCAGAGACTGAAGGAGGGGCCATCCGGGGACCTTCCCCCACGGGGATCCGTCCTGTTCACAGACATCAAAGCCAGACACTGTTGCTGTTGAAAATTGGAGCTTGGTGACAGGAACTCGGTGTGGCTGTTTCCACGGAGGTTCGGCCGGCACCTGACCAATGTAGCTGGGATGATCACAGCCTACCATCAGGCTGAGGCAGCTGACCAAGATGAAGGAGCTGGCTGAAGGACTGGAGGAGCAGAGGGGGACTGCAACACCACAGGAACAACAATGTTTGCTAACCAGACCACCCAGAGCTCCCGGGGAGGGACTAGACCACCAACCAGGGAGAGCACAGGGAGGGGGTCCATGGCTCCAGACACATAGGAAGCAGAGGAGCCCTTCTCTGACATCAGTAGGAGGGGAGACCCTTGGTCCTGAGGAGGTTTGATGAGCCCGCAAAGGGGGATGCAGTAGCTGTGGGGCTTGTGTTGCATCACCCCCACGGAGGCAAAGGGAAGAGGGGAGAGGGCAGATGGGTGAGGGGATTGAGGAGGGATAAAGCGGAAGGGGGATGACATTTGAGATATAACGGAAAGGAATAACACATTTTGAAAAAAAACATAATAAACAATGAATTGTCCTTTTGTTCGATTGGTTGGTGTGGTGATTGAAATATGCTTGGAAGAGGGTGTGGTACTGTCAAAGGGTGTGGCCTTGTTCGAGGAGGTGTGTCCCTGCGGAGGCGGGGCTTGGAGGAAATATATACTCAAGTTCTGCTCAGTGTGAGACACAATAGTCTCTCCTTGCTACCTTCTAACTGGGAAGCAGAGGCCAGCAAATACCTGGTCTAGGTCAGCCCGGTATGTAGAGTCCCACCACTTCTTTGCGCTCATGCATTTACTAGGTAGCACATCTTTTGGAACGGACTTCAACCTTAGACCCACTGAACCAACTAGCCTCGTGCGACTGAGCAACTAACAAGTAGATTCTTTTACTTCCCGTTCACAGGGCACCATTGTTGGAGAAGTTGGACTACAGATTGGTTTATCCCCTCTGCAGCCATGGGACGAAGGAAGTCCAGCCGGAAGCCGCCCTCCCAGAAGAAGAGGACAGGCACTCTGGAGACCGAGTTCACTTGCCCTTTCTGCAACCACGAGAAGTCTTGTGAGGTGAAAATGAACCATGCTCGAAAGATCGGAGACATCTCCTGTGCCGTGTGCCGAGAGGAATTCCAGACGCCCATCACACACCTGTCAGAACCAGTGGATGTGTTCAGCGACTGGGTAGACGCCTGTGAGGCAGCCAATCTGTAGTGATGTCAAGGATCTGCCCCTCCCCAGCCCCCCTATGGCTACTGAGCCAGAGAATCTCCAGGACTCTGGGGTATAGGTCCAGGGCTGGGACAGCCCTCCCTCTGTGTGGATGGAGTGGATGTGAGTGACTCCTGTGGCTGGGCTTTGCGGGGGAATACCATTCTCTTAGTTTGCTTTTGTAGAAAAGGTAGGGGCTAGTTGCAGAAACTCATGGGTCTGTCAGTAAAGCAACCAGTGTGTAAGGCAAAAGAGAAGCGGGCTTGGGGGGTGGGGGGTGCGAGTGGGGGATGGGGTGGTGGTAGCACACGCCTTTAATCCCAGCACTTGGGAGGCAGAGGCAGGCAGATTTCTGACTTTGAGGTCAGCCTGGTCTACAGCAGGATTCCATGACAACCAGGACTACACAGAAAAAAAAAAAAAAAACCTGTCTCGAAAAAACAAAAACAAAAACAAAAACAAAGAAAAAAACGAGTTCCAGTGCTGTCAGGACTACTCAGAAAAGCCTCATCTGAGAAAGAAAGGGACGTCTTACCTGGCTTGGTCCTCCTTCAGAGAAGATGTGCTCACCAACTCTATACCTGCGCCTCTTCAGCTATCTCAGGACCAACTTGAAGCTGAAGAAATGTCAAAAAGATTCCAAGATTAGGGCAGACCTCACTGGTCTCCTCGCGAACAGTGCTTCCATGATACTGATACAGGAAAGGCTGGAGTCTGCCCTTGTTGGAGTATTTTGGAAATGGAGATACTTTCCCAGAAATCCATGTGGCCCATTGTCCTCTGGATATGGGAGGAAGAAAAGCATTTATAGCAGAGGACTGCCTGGGCTAGCCTCTGGGAGAGAAGATGCGCCTCACCCTGGAGAGGCTTCAGACCCTAGAGAGTGGGGAGGCGGGTGGGGTGTGCTGGTGGGGAGTGGGGACATCTTCTTGGAGACAAGGGGAACAAGAATAGGATGAGGAACTGTGGGGGGGTGGCCGGGAGGGAAGGTCAGTAGGGGGATTAGGACTGAATTGTAAAAAAACAAGATTAAAGATAAGAAAAAGAAAACACACATAACTTTGCTTTCTTTCATTGTTTTCTTTAAGATTTATTTATTTTATATGTGGGAGTTCAGTGGTGTTTCTCTTCAGAAACACCAGAAGAGGCTATCAGATCCTGTTACAGATGGTTGCTGGGAATTGAATTCAGGGCCTGTGGATGAACAGCCAGTGCTCTTAAACACTGAGCCACGTCTCCAGCCTATGACTTTGACTTCCTACATGCAAAGTTAATGTTCAACTGTTCATGAATAATGTGTTTGCCTGACTGTCTAGACTTCCGGAAAGCCCATTTGTCCATGAGCATGTATCCAATAGATTAAAATTTTGGTTCTTGCTGGGCGGTGGTGGCCCACGCCTGTAATCCCAGCACTCTGGGAGGCAGAGGCAGGTGGATTTCTGAGTTCGAGCCCAGCCTGGTCTACAGAGTGAGTTCCAGGATAACCAGGGCTACACAGAGAAACCCTGTCTCTAAAACCAAATCCACCCCCCCCCAAAAAAAATGGTTCTTCTATCATGTCAGTCATGACCAAATCACTAAAAAAATTGATAACTGCAAAATAATTCACACACTCTCTGAATAATTAAAATGATTTTTCATTGAAATTTAAATTGGGGAAATTGGGTTTTATTTCTCGAATGGCAAATAAAACTGATTTCAATGCACAATTGGAGAATGTTTGGATTTAATATCAATGAGAAATGACTTAACATCATCATAACTATTCTAGAGTTCTAACATCTGATACTATTTTGAGAAACATTTGGCCAAGTATCCTCCAGACCATGCATGAGTTACATAAAGCAACCTGTCTGCTGAACCCTGTGCCTCTAGCCTTTCCCACATGTGTAATTTGGTGGAATTTTCAAAGCAAAGTCTATTGGCCAGAGGGGTGTGGCTAGTTCTACACTTCTCAGCATCACAGAGCTCTTAAAAAGTCACAGCTGATCATCAACTCTGGCTTGAATTCCCAAGTCCTCCAGAATTCACCTCCCCTAAAATTGAGCATTCAAATTTTCATGTGTGTGAGTGTGTGTGTGTGTGTGTGTGTGTGTGTGTGTTATACAAAGAAAGAGACAGACATAGAGAGAATAATGGAAAGAATAACAAGCAATGGATTTGGGAAGGAGTAGAAGGATGGGGACATTGGAGAGGTTGGAAGGCTGGGGCAGAATGATGGAATTATAAAATGTTCTAAAAATTAACAATTAATTAAAACTAGCATCTTGGGGATGGAGATGTAGTTCAGTGGGAGAGTGGTGACTTAGCATGCTCAATGGTTTGGATCTGACACCCTATGTTGTTTAAAAAGTTTCAAGACTAAGTGCTACTTACTATACTATCTGCTTTTGTGTCAAGTTAACGCAGTCTGGAGTTATCTCAGAGAAAGGAGCTTCAGTTGAGGAAATGCCTCCATGAGATCCAGCTGTGGGACATTTTCTCAATTAGTGAACAAGCAGGGAGGGCCCCTTGTGGGTGGTGCTATTCCTTGGCTGGTGGTCTTGGGTTCTATAAGAAAGCAAGCTGAGCAAGCCAGTAAGAAACATCCCTCCATGGCCTCTGCATCAGCTCCTGTTTCCTGACCTGCTTGAGTTCCAGTCCTGACTTCCTTTGGTGATAAACAACTGTGTAAAAGTATAAGCCTAATAAACCCTTTCCTCCCTAACTGACTTCTTGGTCGTGATGTTTTGTCCAAGAATAGACACCATGACTTCTACACTATGACAGACTGAGTGTTCATGAAGCTGGCTATTACTTTAAAGTTTGGAGGGACTGGGATTTCCTCTTTTGTGAGTTGTATGCCTGTCTCCCTTTCCCATTCACATACTAGTTTCTTATTGTGGATTTGTGAAAACTGCTTCTATATTGCTTTTATAATGTTTATTTTCACCATTAATCATGATTTTCCAGGGAGGTCGAGGGAGTTGGGGAAATGAAACCAAGAGAGGAAGGGGAGGGAAAGGTGCGTGAGGATCAGGTCGTGGACTGGACAGGAGAGAGGTAAGAGAAGGTCAGAAAATCTTTTTCTTTAAATTTTTCTGTTCCATACAGGGTTTCTCTGTGTAGCCCTGGCTGTCCTGAAACTCACTCTGTAGACTAGGCTGGCCTCGAAGTCAGAAATATGCCTGCCTCTGCCTCTCAAGAGCTGGGATTAAAGGTGTGAGCCACCACTTTCCGGATTAATTTTTTGTTTCTTTGTTTTATATATATATATATATATTTGAGACAGGGTTTCTCTGTGTAGCCCTGGCTGTGCTAGAACTCTCTCTGTAGACCACCAGGCTTGGCCTCAAACTCAGAAATCAGCCTGCCTCTGCCTCCCAAGGGCTGGGATTAAAGGTGTGTGCCTCCACTGCCCAGCTTGAAAGTCAGGAAATGAAATAAAAATATGTAGCAGTGGAGGATGAGGATCTGGGTGTAGCCATGGGAAGGTTGCAAATGCCAGGGAAGTGAGAGTTTCCTAGGATCCAACAGGGATGGCTTTAGTGAAAATGCACAGTGAAGACAAGATAGAACCTGTACAGACAGGCGCCAGTAGATAGGCAAGGCCCCCATTCAAGGGATGGGGCCACCCACCCTTCTCAAAGGTTTGTTTTTAATTATTATTTATTTATTGAATGTATATGAGAAAACTATCACTGTCTTCAGACAAGGTTTGAACCCAGAAATGTTCCTGTTCTAAGGAAAGATAGACACAAACAATGAAGCAGAGACTGAAGGAGGGGCCATCCGGGGACCTTCCCCCACGGGGATCCGTCCTGTTCACAGACATCAAAGCCAGACACTGTTGCTGTTGAAAATTGGAGCTTGGTGACAGGAACTCGGTGTGGCTGTTTCCACGGAGGTTCGGCCGGCACCTGACCAATGTAGCTGGGATGATCACAGCCTACCATCAGGCTGAGGCAGCTGACCAAGATGAAGGAGCTGGCTGAAGGACTGGAGGAGCAGAGGGGGACTGCAACACCACAGGAACAACAATGTTTGCTAACCAGACCACCCAGAGCTCCCGGGGAGGGACTAGACCACCAACCAGGGAGAGCACAGGGAGGGGGTCCATGGCTCCAGACACATAGGAAGCAGAGGAGCCCTTCTCTGACATCAGTAGGAGGGGAGACCCTTGGTCCTGAGGAGGTTTGATGAGCCCGCAAAGGGGGATGCAGTAGCTGTGGGGCTTGTGTTGCATCACCCCCACGGAGGCAAAGGGAAGAGGGGAGAGGGCAGATGGGTGAGGGGATTGAGGAGGGATAAAGCGGAAGGGGGATGACATTTGAGATATAACGGAAAGGAATAACACATTTTGAAAAAAAACATAATAAACAATGAATTGTCCTTTTGTTCGATTGGTTGGTGTGGTGATTGAAATATGCTTGGAAGAGGGTGTGGTACTGTCAAAGGGTGTGGCCTTGTTCGAGGAGGTGTGTCCCTGCGGAGGCGGGGCTTGGAGGAAATATATACTCAAGTTCTGCTCAGTGTGAGACACAATAGTCTCTCCTTGCTACCTTCTAACTGGGAAGCAGAGGCCAGCAAATACCTGGTCTAGGTCAGCCCGGTATGTAGAGTCCCACCACTTCTTTGCGCTCATGCATTTACTAGGTAGCACATCTTTTGGAACGGACTTCAACCTTAGACCCACTGAACCAACTAGCCTCGTGCGACTGAGCAACTAACAAGTAGATTCTTTTACTTCCCGTTCACAGGGCACCATTGTTGGAGAAGTTGGACTACAGATTGGTTTATCCCCTCTGCAGCCATGGGACGAAGGAAGTCCAGCCGGAAGCCGCCCTCCCAGAAGAAGAGGACAGGCACTCTGGAGACCGAGTTCACTTGCCCTTTCTGCAACCACGAGAAGTCTTGTGAGGTGAAAATGAACCATGCTCGAAAGATCGGAGACATCTCCTGTGCCGTGTGCCGAGAGGAATTCCAGACGCCCATCACACACCTGTCAGAACCAGTGGATGTGTTCAGCGACTGGGTAGACGCCTGTGAGGCAGCCAATCTGTAGTGATGTCAAGGATCTGCCCCTCCCCAGCCCCCCTATGGCTACTGAGCCAGAGAATCTCCAGGACTCTGGGGTATAGGTCCAGGGCTGGGACAGCCCTCCCTCTGTGTGGATGGAGTGGATGTGAGTGACTCCTGTGGCTGGGCTTTGCGGGGGAATACCATTCTCTTAGTTTGCTTTTGTAGAAAAGGTAGGGGCTAGTTGCAGAAACTCATGGGTCTGTCAGTAAAGCAACCAGTGTGTAAGGCAAAAGAGAAGCGGGCTTGGGGGGTGGGGGGTGCGAGTGGGGGATGGGGTGGTGGTAGCACACGCCTTTAATCCCAGCACTTGGGAGGCAGAGGCAGGCAGATTTCTGACTTTGAGGTCAGCCTGGTCTACAGCAGGATTCCATGACAACCAGGACTACACAGAAAAAAAAAAAAAAAAAAAAAAAAAAAAAAAAAAAAAAAACCTGTCTCGAAAAAACAAAAACAAAAACAAAGAAAAAAACGAGTTCCAGTGCTGTCAGGACTACTCAGAAAAGCCTCATCTGAGAAAGAAAGGGACGTCTTACCTGGCTTGGTCCTCCTTCAGAGAAGATGTGCTCACCAACTCTATACCTGCGCCTCTTCAGCTATCTCAGGACCAACTTGAAGCTGAAGAAATGTCAAAAAGATTCCAAGATTAGGGCAGACCTCACTGGTCTCCTCGCGAACAGTGCTTCCATGATACTGATACAGGAAAGGCTGGAGTCTGCCCTTGTTGGAGTATTTTGGAAATGGAGATACTTTCCCAGAAATCCATGTGGCCCATTGTCCTCTGGATATGGGAGGAAGAAAAGCATTTATAGCAGAGGACTGCCTGGGCTAGCCTCTGGGAGAGAAGATGCGCCTCACCCTGGAGAGGCTTCAGACCCTAGAGAGTGGGGAGGCGGGTGGGGTGTGCTGGTGGGGAGTGGGGACATCTTCTTGGAGACAAGGGGAACAAGAATAGGATGAGGAACTGTGGGGGGGTGGCCGGGAGGGAAGGTCAGTAGGGGGATTAGGACTGAATTGTAAAAAAACAAGATTAAAGATAAGAAAAAGAAAACACACATAACTTTGCTTTCTTTCATTGTTTTCTTTAAGATTTATTTATTTTATATGTGGGAGTTCAGTGGTGTTTCTCTTCAGAAACACCAGAAGAGGCTATCAGATCCTGTTACAGATGGTTGCTGGGAATTGAATTCAGGGCCTCTGGATGAACAGCCAGTGCTCTTAAACACTGAGCCACGTCTCCAGCCTATGACTTTGACTTCCTACATGCAAAGTTAATGTTCAACTGTTCATGAATAATGTGTTTGCCTGACTGTCTAGACTTCCGGAAAGCCCATTTGTCCATGAGCATGTATCCAATAGATTAAAATTTTGGTTCTTGCTGGGCGGTGGTGGCCCACGCCTGTAATCCCAGCACTCTGGGAGGCAGAGGCAGGTGGATTTCTGAGTTCGAGCCCAGCCTGGTCTACAGAGTGAGTTCCAGGATAACCAGGGCTACACAGAGAAACCCTGTCTCTAAAACCAAATCCAACCCCCCCCCCAAAAAATGGTTCTTCTATCATGTCAGTCATGACCAAATCACTAAAAAAATTGATAACTGCAAAATAATTCACACACTCTCTGAATAATTAAAATGATTTTTCATTGAAATTTAAATTGGGGAAATTGGGTTTTATTTCTCAAATGGCAAATAAAAATGATTTCAATGCACAATTGGAGAATGTTTGGATTTAATATCAATGAGAAATGACTTAACATCATCATAACTATTCTAGAGTTCTAACATCTGATACTATTTTGAGAAACATTTGGCCAAGTATCCTCCAGACCATGCATGAGTTACATAAAGCAACCTGTCTGCTGAACCCTGTGCCTCTAGCCTTTCCCACATGTGTAATTTGGTGGAATTTTCAAAGCAAAGTCTATTGGCCAGAGGGGTGTGGCTAGTTCTACACTTCTCAGCATCACAGAGCTCTTAAAAAGTCACAGCTGATCATCAACTCTGGCTTGAATTCCCAAGTCCTCCAGAATTCACCTCCCCTAAAATTGAGCATTCAAATTTTCATGTGTGTGAGTGTGTGTGTGTGTGTGTGTGTGTGTGTGTGTGTGTTATACAAAGAAAGAGACAGACATAGAGAGAATAATGGAAAGAATAACAAGCAATGGATTTGGGAAGGAGTAGAAGGAGGGGGACATTGGAGAGGTTGGAAGGCTGGGGCAGAATGATGGAATTATAAAATGTTCTAAAAATTAACAATTAATTAAAACTAGCATCTTGGGGATGGAGATGTAGTTCAGTGGGAGAGTGGTGACTTAGCATGCTCAATGGTTTGGATCTGACACCCTATGTTGTTTAAAAAGGTTCAAGACTAAGTGCTACTTACTATACTATCTGCTTTTGTGTCAAGTTAACGCAGTCTGGAGTTATCTCAGAGAAAGGAGCTTCAGTTGAGGAAATGCCTCCATGAGATCCAGCTGTGGGACATTTTCTCAATTAGTGAACAAGCAGGGAGGGCCCCTTGTGGGTGGTGCTATTCCTTGGCTGGTGGTCTTGGGTTCTATAAGAAAGCAAGCTGAGCAAGCCAGTAAGAAACATCCCTCCATGGCCTCTGCATCAGCTCCTGTTTCCTGACCTGCTTGAGTTCCAGTCCTGACTTCCTTTGGTGATAAACAACTGTGTAAAAGTATAAGCCTAATAAACCCTTTCCTCCCTAACTGACTTCTTGGTCGTGATGTTTTGTCCAAGAATAGACACCATGACTTCTACACTATGACAGACTGAGTGTTCATGAAGCTGGCTATTACTTTAAAGTTTGGAGGGACTGGGATTTTCTCTTTTGTGAGTTGTATGCCTGTCTCCCTTTCCCATTCACATACTAGTTTCTTATTGTGGATTTGTGAAAACTGCTTCTACATTGCTTTTATAATGTTTATTTTCACCATTAATCATGATTTTCCAGGGAGGTCGAGGGAGTTGGGGAAATGAAACCAAGAGAGGAAGGGGAGGGAAAGGTGCGTGAGGATCAGGTCGTGGACTGGACAGGAGAGAGGTAAGAGAAGGTCAGAAAATCTTTTTCTTTAAATTTTTCTGTTCCATACAGGGTTTCTCTGTGTAGCCCTGGCTGTCCTGAAACTCACTCTGTAGACTAGGCTGGCCTCGAAGTCAGAAATATGCCTGCCTCTGCCTCTCAAGAGCTGGGATTAAAGGTGTGAGCCACCACTTTCCGGATTAATTTTTTGTTTCTTTGTTTTATATATATATATATATATTTGAGACAGGGTTTCTCTGTGTAGCCCTGGCTGTGCTAGAACTCTCTCTGTAGACCACCAGGCTTGGCCTCAAACTCAGAAATCAGCCTGCCTCTGCCTCCCAAGGGCTGGGATTAAAGGTGTGTGCCTCCACTGCCCAGCTTGAAAGTCAGGAAATGAAATAAAAATATGTAGCAGTGGAGGATGAGGAACTGGGTGTAGCCATGGGAAGGTTGCAAATGCCAGGGAAGTGAGAGTTTCCTAGGATCCAACAGGGATGGCTTTAGTGAAAATGCACAGTGAAGACAAGATAGAACCTGTACAGACAGGCGCCAGTAGATAGGCAAGGCCCCCATTCAAGGGATGGGGCCACCCACCCTTCTCAAAGGTTTGTTTTTAATTATTATTTATTTATTGAATGTATATGAGAAAACTATCACTGTCTTCAGACAAGGTTTGAACCCAGAAATGTTCCTGTTCTAAGGAAAGATAGACACAAACAATGAAGCAGAGACTGAAGGAGGGGCCATCCGGGGACCTTCCCCCACGGGGATCCGTCCTGTTCACAGACATCAAAGCCAGACACTGTTGCTGTTGAAAATTGGAGCTTGGTGACAGGAACTCGGTGTGGCTGTTTCCACGGAGGTTCGGCCGGCACCTGACCAATGTAGCTGGGATGATCACAGCCTACCATCAGGCTGAGGCAGCTGACCAAGATGAAGGAGCTGGCTGAAGGACTGGAGGAGCAGAGGGGGACTGCAACACCACAGGAACAACAATGTTTGCTAACCAGACCACCCAGAGCTCCCGGGGAGGGACTAGACCACCAACCAGGGAGAGCACAGGGAGGGGGTCCATGGCTCCAGACACATAGGAAGCAGAGGAGCCCTTCTCTGACATCAGTAGGAGGGGAGACCCTTGGTCCTGAGGAGGTTTGATGAGCCCGCAAAGGGGGATGCAGTAGCTGTGGGGCTTGTGTTGCATCACCCCCACGGAGGCAAAGGGAAGAGGGGAGAGGGCAGATGGGTGAGGGGATTGAGGAGGGATAAAGCGGAAGGGGGATGACATTTGAGATATAACGGAAAGGAATAACACATTTTGAAAAAAAACATAATAAACAATGAATTGTCCTTTTGTTCGATTGGTTGGTGTGGTGATTGAAATATGCTTGGAAGAGGGTGTGGTACTGTCAAAGGGTGTGGCCTTGTTCGAGGAGGTGTGTCCCTGCGGAGGCGGGGCTTGGAGGAAATATATACTCAAGTTCTGCTCAGTGTGAGACACAATAGTCTCTCCTTGCTACCTTCTAACTGGGAAGCAGAGGCCAGCAAATACCTGGTCTAGGTCAGCCCGGTATGTAGAGTCCCACCACTTCTTTGCGCTCATGCATTTACTAGGTAGCACATCTTTTGGAACGGACTTCAACCTTAGACCCACTGAACCAACTAGCCTCGTGCGACTGAGCAACTAACAAGTAGATTCTTTTACTTCCCGTTCACAGGGCACCATTGTTGGAGAAGTTGGACTACAGATTGGTTTATCCCCTCTGCAGCCATGGGACGAAGGAAGTCCAGCCGGAAGCCGCCCTCCCAGAAGAAGAGGACAGGCACTCTGGAGACCGAGTTCACTTGCCCTTTCTGCAACCACGAGAAGTCTTGTGAGGTGAAAATGAACCATGCTCGAAAGATCGGAGACATCTCCTGTGCCGTGTGCCGAGAGGAATTCCAGACGCCCATCACACACCTGTCAGAACCAGTGGATGTGTTCAGCGACTGGGTAGACGCCTGTGAGGCAGCCAATCTGTAGTGATGTCAAGGATCTGCCCCTCCCCAGCCCCCCTATGGCTACTGAGCCAGAGAATCTCCAGGACTCTGGGGTATAGGTCCAGGGCTGGGACAGCCCTCCCTCTGTGTGGATGGAGTGGATGTGAGTGACTCCTGTGGCTGGGCTTTGCGGGGGAATACCATTCTCTTAGTTTGCTTTTGTAGAAAAGGTAGGGGCTAGTTGCAGAAACTCATGGGTCTGTCAGTAAAGCAACCAGTGTGTAAGGCAAAAGAGAAGCGGGCTTGGGGGGTGGGGGGTGCGAGTGGGGGATGGGGTGGTGGTAGCACACGCCTTTAATCCCAGCACTTGGGAGGCAGAGGCAGGCAGATTTCTGACTTTGAGGTCAGCCTGGTCTACAGCAGGATTCCATGACAACCAGGACTACACAGAAAAAAAAAAAAAACCTGTCTCGAAAAAACAAAAACAAAAACAAAGAAAAAAACGAGTTCCAGTGCTGTCAGGACTACTCAGAAAAGCCTCATCTGAGAAAGAAAGGGACTTCTTACCTGGCTTGGTCCTCCTTCAGAGAAGATGTGCTCACCAACTCTTTACCTGCGCCTCTTCAGCTATCTCAGGACCAACTTGAAGCTGAAGAAATGTCAAAAAGATTCCAAGATTAGGGCAGACCTCACTGGTCTCCTCTCGAACAGTGCTTCCATGATACTGATACAGGAAAGGCTGGAGTCTGCCCTTGTTGGAGCATTTTGGAAATGGAGATACTTTCCCAGAAATCCATGTGGCCCATTGTCCTCTGGATATGGGAGGAAGAAAAGCATTTATAGCAGAGGACTGCCTGGGCTAGCCTCTGGGAGAGAAGATGCGCCTCACCCTGGAGAGGCTTCAGACCCTAGAGAGTGGGGAGGCGGGTGGGGTGTGCTGGTGGGGAGTGGGGACATCTTCTTGGAGACAAGGGGAACAAGAATAGGATGAGGAACTGTGGGGGGGTGGCCGGGAGGGAAGGTCAGTAGGGGGATTAGGACTGAATTGTAAAAAAACAAGATTAAAGATAAGAAAAAGAAAACACACATAACTTTGCTTTCTTTCATTGTTTTCTTTAAGATTTATTTATTTTATATGTGGGAGTTCAGTGGTGTTTCTCTTCAGAAACACCAGAAGAGGCTATCAGATCCTGTTACAGATGGTTGCTGGGAATTGAATTCAGGGCCTCTGGATGAACAGCCAGTGCTCTTAAACACTGAGCCACGTCTCCAGCCTATGACTTTGACTTCCTACATGCAAAGTTAATGTTCAACTGTTCATGAATAATGTGTTTGCCTGACTGTCTAGACTTCCGGAAAGCCCATTTGTCCATGAGCATGTATCCAATAGATTAAAATTTTGGTTCTTGCTGGGCGGTGGTGGCCCACGCCTGTAATCCCAGCACTCTGGGAGGCAGAGGCAGGTGGATTTCTGAGTTCGAGCCCAGCCTGGTCTACAGAGTGAGTTCCAGGATAACCAGGGCTACACAGAGAAACCCTGTCTCTAAAACCAAATCCAACCCCCCCCCCAAAAAATGGTTCTTCTATCATGTCAGTCATGACCAAATCACTAAAAAAATTGATAACTGCAAAATAATTCACACACTCTCTGAATAATTAAAATGATTTTTCATTGAAATTTAAATTGGGGAAATTGGGTTTTATTTCTCAAATGGCAAATAAAAATGATTTCAATGCACAATTGGAGAATGTTTGGATTTAATATCAATGAGAAATGACTTAACATCATCATAACTATTCTAGAGTTCTAACATCTGATACTATTTTGAGAAACATTTGGCCAAGTATCCTCCAGACCATGCATGAGTTACATAAAGCAACCTGTCTGCTGAACCCTGTGCCTCTAGCCTTTCCCACATGTGTAATTTGGTGGAATTTTCAAAGCAAAGTCTATTGGCCAGAGGGGTGTGGCTAGTTCTACACTTCTCAGCATCACAGAGCTCTTAAAAAGTCACAGCTGATCATCAACTCTGGCTTGAATTCCCAAGTCCTCCAGAATTCAACTCCCCTAAAAATGAGCATTCAAATTTTCATGTGTGTGAGTGTGTGTGTGTGTGTGTGTGTGTGTGTTATACAAAGAAAGAGACAGACATAGAGAGAATAATGGAAAGAATAACAAGCAATGGATTTGGGAAGGAGTAGAAGGAGGGGGACATTGGAGAGGTTGGAAGGCTGGGGCAGAATGATGGAATTATAAAATGTTCTAAAAATTAACAATTAATTAAAACTAGCATCTTGGGGATGGAGATGTAGTTCAGTGGGAGAGTGGTGACTTAGCATGCTCAATGGTTTGGATCTGACACCCTATGTTGTTTAAAAAGGTTCAAGACTAAGTGCTACTTACTATACTATCTGCTTTTGTGTCAAGTTAACGCAGTCTGGAGTTATCTCAGAGAAAGGAGCTTCAGTTGAGGAAATGCCTCCATGAGATCCAGCTGTGGGACATTTTCTCAATTAGTGAACAAGCAGGGAGGGCCCCTTGTGGGTGGTGCTATTCCTTGGCTGGTGGTCTTGGGTTCTATAAGAAAGCAAGCTGAGCAAGCCAGTAAGAAACATCCCTCCATGGCCTCTGCATCAGCTCCTGTTTCCTGACCTGCTTGAGTTCCAGTCCTGACTTCCTTTGGTGATAAACAACTGTGTAAAAGTATAAGCCTAATAAACCCTTTCCTCCCTTACTGACTTCTTGGTCGTGATGTTTTGTCCAAGAATAGACACCATGACTTCTACACTATGACAGACTGAGTGTTCATGAAGCTGGCTATTACTTTAAAGTTTGGAGGGACTGGGATTTCCTCTTTTGTGAGTTGTATGCCTGTCTCCCTTTCCCATTCACATACTAGTTTCTTATTGTGGATTTGTGAAAACTGCTTCTATATTGCTTTTATAATGTTTATTTTCACCATTAATCATGATTTTCCAGGGAGGTCGAGGGAGTTGGGGAAATGAAACCAAGAGAGGAAGGGGAGGGAAAGGTGCGTGAGGATCAGGTCGTGGACTGGACAGGAGAGAGGTAAGAGAAGGTCAGAAAATCTTTTTCTTTAAATTTTTCTTTTCCATACAGGGTTTCTCTGTGTAGCCCTGGCTGTCCTGAAACTCACTCTGTAGACTAGGCTGGCCTCGAAGTCAGAAATATGCCTGCCTCTGCCTCTCAAGAGCTGGGATTAAAGGTGTGAGCCACCACTTTCCGGATTAATTTTTTGTTTCTTTGTTTTATGTATATATACATATTTGAGACAGGGTTTCTCTGTGTAGCCCTGGCTGTGCTAGAACTCTCTCTGTAGACCAGGCTTGGCCTCAAACTCAGAAATCAGCCTGCCTCTGCCTCCCAAGGGCTGGGATTAAAGGTGTGTGCCTCCACTGCCCAGCTTGAAAGTCAGGAAATGAAATAAAAATATGTAGCAGTGGAGGATGAGGATCTGGGTGTAGCCATGGGAAGGTTGCAAATGCCAGGGAAGTGAGAGTTTCCTAGGATCCAACAGGGATGGCTTTAGTGAAAATGCACAGTGAAGACAAGATAGAACCTGTACAGACAGGCGCCAGTAGATAGGCAAGGCCCCCATTCAAGGGATGGGGCCACCCACCCTTCTCAAAGGTTTGTTTTTAATTATTATTTATTTATTGAATGTATATGAGAAAACTATCACTGTCTTCAGACAAGGTTTGAACCCAGAAATGTTCCTGTTCTAAGGAAAGATAGACACAAACAATGAAGCAGAGACTGAAGGAGGGGCCATCCGGGGACCTTCCCCCACGGGGATCCGTCCTGTTCACAGACATCAAAGCCAGACACTGTTGCTGTTGAAAATTGGAGCTTGGTGACAGGAACTCGGTGTGGCTGTTTCCACGGAGGTTCGGCCGGCACCTGACCAATGTAGCTGGGATGATCACAGCCTACCATCAGGCTGAGGCAGCTGACCAAGATGAAGGAGCTGGCTGAAGGACTGGAGGAGCAGAGGGGGACTGCAACACCACAGGAACAACAATGTTTGCTAACCAGACCACCCAGAGCTCCCGGGGAGGGACTAGACCACCAACCAGGGAGAGCACAGGGAGGGGGTCCATGGCTCCAGACACATAGGAAGCAGAGGAGCCCTTCTCTGACATCAGTAGGAGGGGAGACCCTTGGTCCTGAGGAGGTTTGATGAGCCCGCAAAGGGGGATGCAGTAGCTGTGGGGCTTGTGTTGCATCACCCCCACGGAGGCAAAGGGAAGAGGGGAGAGGGCAGATGGGTGAGGGGATTGAGGAGGGATAAAGCGGAAGGGGGATGACATTTGAGATATAACGGAAAGGAATAACACATTTTGAAAAAAAACATAATAAACAATGAATTGTCCTTTTGTTCGATTGGTTGGTGTGGTGATTGAAATATGCTTGGAAGAGGGTGTGGTACTGTCAAAGGGTGTGGCCTTGTTCGAGGAGGTGTGTCCCTGCGGAGGCGGGGCTTGGAGGAAATATATACTCAAGTTCTGCTCAGTGTGAGACACAATAGTCTCTCCTTGCTACCTTCTAACTGGGAAGCAGAGGCCAGCAAATACCTGGTCTAGGTCAGCCCGGTATGTAGAGTCCCACCACTTCTTTGCGCTCATGCATTTACTAGGTAGCACATCTTTTGGAACGGACTTCAACCTTAGACCCACTGAACCAACTAGCCTCGTGCGACTGAGCAACTAACAAGTAGATTCTTTTACTTCCCGTTCACAGGGCACCATTGTTGGAGAAGTTGGACTACAGATTGGTTTATCCCCTCTGCAGCCATGGGACGAAGGAAGTCCAGCCGGAAGCCGCCCTCCCAGAAGAAGAGGACAGGCACTCTGGAGACCGAGTTCACTTGCCCTTTCTGCAACCACGAGAAGTCTTGTGAGGCGAAAATGAACCATGCTCGAAAGATCGGAGACATCTCCTGTGCCGTGTGCCGAGAGGAATTCCAGACGCCCATCACACACCTGTCAGAACCAGTGGATGTGTTCAGCGACTGGGTAGACGCCTGTGAGGCAGCCAATCTGTAGTGATGTCAAGGATCTGCCCCTCCCCAGCCCCCCTATGGCTACTGAGCCAGAGAATCTCCAGGACTCTGGGGTATAGGTCCAGGGCTGGGACAGCCCTCCCTCTGTGTGGATGGAGTGGATGTGAGTGACTCCTGTGGCTGGGCTTTGCGGGGGAATACCATTCTCTTAGTTTGCTTTTGTAGAAAAGGTAGGGGCTAGTTGCAGAAACTCATGGGTCTGTCAGTAAAGCAACCAGTGTGTAAGGCAAAAGAGAAGCGGGCTTGGGGGGTGGGGGGTGCGAGTGGGGGATGGGGTGGTGGTAGCACACGCCTTTAATCCCAGCACTTGGGAGGCAGAGGCAGGCAGATTTCTGACTTTGAGGTCAGCCTGGTCTACAGCAGGATTCCATGACAACCAGGACTACACAGAAAAAAAAAAAAAAAACCTGTCTCGAAAAAACAAAAACAAAAACAAAGAAAAAAACGAGTTCCAGTGCTGTCAGGACTACTCAGAAAAGCCTCATCTGAGAAAGAAAGGGACGTCTTACCTGGCTTGGTCCTCCTTCAGAGAAGATGTGCTCACCAACTCTTTACCTGCGCCTCCTCAGCTATCTCAGGACCAACTTGAAGCTGAAGAAATGTCAAAAAGATTCCAAGATTAGGGCAGACCTCACTGGTCTCCTCGCGAACAGTGCTTCCATGATACTGATACAGGAAAGGCTGGAGTCTGCCCTTGTTGGAGTATTTTGGAAATGGAGATACTTTCCCAGAAATCCATGTGGCCCATTGTCCTCTGGATATGGGAGGAAGAAAAGCATTTATAGCAGAGGACTGCCTGGGCTAGCCTCTGGGAGAGAAGATGCGCCTCACCCTGGAGAGGCTTCAGACCCTAGAGAGTGGGGAGGCGGGTGGGGTGTGCTGGTGGGGAGTGGGGACATCTTCTTGGAGACAAGGGGAACAAGAATAGGATGAGGAACTGTGGGGGGGGTGGCCGGGAGGGAAGGTCAGTAGGGGGATTAGGACTGAATTGTAAAAAAACAAGATTAAAGATAAGAAAAAGAAAACACACATAACTTTGCTTTCTTTCATTGTTTTCTTTAAGATTTATTTATTTTATATGTGGGAGTTCAGTGGTGTTTCTCTTCAGAAACACCAGAAGAGGCTATCAGATCCTGTTACAGATGGTTGCTGGGAATTGAATTCAGGGCCTGTGGATGAACAGCCAGTGCTCTTAAACACTGAGCCACGTCTCCAGCCTATGACCTTGACTTCCTACATGCAAAGTTAATGTTCAACTGTTCATGAATAATGTGTTTGCCTGACTGTCTAGACTTCCGGAAAGCCCATTTGTCCATGAGCATGTATCCAATAGATTAAAATTTTGGTTCTTGCTGGGCGGTGGTGGCCCACGCCTGTAATCCCAGCACTCTGGGAGGCAGAGGCAGGTGGATTTCTGAGTTCGAGCCCAGCCTGGTCTACAGAGTGAGTTCCAGGATAACCAGGGCTACACAGAGAAACCCTGTCTCTAAAACCAAATCCACCCCCCCCCCCAAAAAATGGTTCTTCTATCATGTCAGTCATGACCAAATCACTAAAAAAATTGATAACTGCAAAATAATTCACACACTCTCTGAATAATTAAAATGATTTTTCATTGAAATTTAAATTGGGGAAATTGGGTTTTATTTCTCGAATGGCAAATAAAACTGATTTCAATGCACAATTGGAGAATGTTTGGATTTAATATCAATGAGAAATGACTTAACATCATCATAACTATTCTAGAGTTCTAACATCTGATACTATTTTGAGAAACATTTGGCCAAGTATCCTCCAGACCATGCATGAGTTACATAAAGCAACCTGTCTGCTGAACCCTGTGCCTCTAGCCTTTCCCACATGTGTAATTTGGTGGAATTTTCAAAGCAAAGTCTATTGGCCAGAGGGGTGTGGCTAGTTCTACACTTCTCAGCATCACAGAGCTCTTAAAAAGTCACAGCTGATCATCAACTCTGGCGTGAATTCCCAAGTCCTCCAGAATTCAACTCCCCTAAAAATGAGCATTCAAATTTTCATGTGTGTGAGTGTGTGTGTGTGTGTGTGTGTGTGTGTTATACAAAGAAAGAGACAGACATAGAGAGAATAATGGAAAGAATAACAAGCAATGGATTTGGGAAGGAGTAGAAGGAGGGGGACATTGGAGAGGTTGGAAGGCTGGGGCAGAATGATGGAATTATAAAATGTTCTAAAAATTAACAATTAATTAAAACTAGCATCTTGGGGATGGAGATGTAGTTCAGTGGGAGAGTGGTGACTTAGCATGCTCAATGGTTTGGATCTGACACCCTATGTTGTTTAAAAAGTTTCAAGACTAAGTGCTACTTACTATACTCTCTGCTTTTGTGTCAAGTTAACGCAGTCTGGAGTTATCTCAGAGAAAGGAGCTTCAGTTGAGGAAATGCCTCCATGAGATCCAGCTGTGGGACATTTTCTCAATTAGTGAACAAGCAGGGAGGGCCCCTTGTGGGTGGTGCTATTCCTTGGCTGGTGGTCTTGGGTTCTATAAGAAAGCAAGCTGAGCAAGCCAGTAAGAAACATCCCTCCATGGCCTCTGCATCAGCTCCTGTTTCCTGACCTGCTTGAGTTCCAGTCCTGACTTCCTTTGGTGATAAACAACTGTGTAAAAGTATAAGCCTAATAAACCCTTTCCTCCCTAACTGACTTCTTGGTCGTGATGTTTTGTCCAAGAATAGACACCATGACTTCTACACTATGACAGACTGAGTGTTCATGAAGCTGGCTATTACTTTAAAGTTTGGAGGGACTGGGATTTCCTCTTTTGTGAGTTGTATGCCTGTCTCCCTTTCCCATTCACATACTAGTTTCTTATTGTGGATTTGTGAAAACTGCTTCTATATTGCTTTTATAATGTTTATTTTCACCATTAATCATGATTTTCCAGGGAGGTCGAGGGAGTTGGGGAAATGAAACCAAGAGAGGAAGGGGAGGGAAAGGTGCGTGAGGATCAGGTCGTGGACTGGACAGGAGAGAGGTAAGAGAAGGTCAGAAAATCTTTTTCTTTAAATTTTTCTGTTCCATACAGGGTTTCTCTGTGTAGCCCTGGCTGTCCTGAAACTCACTCTGTAGACTAGGCTGGCCTCGAAGTCAGAAATATGCCTGCCTCTGCCTCTCAAGAGCTGGGATTAAAGGTGTGAGCCACCACTTTCCGGATTAATTTTTTGTTTCTTTGTTTTATGTATATATACATATTTGAGACAGGGTTTCTCTGTGTAGCCCTGGCTGTGCTAGAACTCTCTCTGTAGACCAGGCTTGGCCTCAAACTCAGAAATCAGCCTGCCTCTGCCTCCCAAGGGCTGGGATTAAAGGTGTGTGCCTCCACTGCCCAGCTTGAAAGTCAGGAAATGAAATAAAAATATGTAGCAGTGGAGGATGAGGATCTGGGTGTAGCCATGGGAAGGTTGCAAATGCCAGGGAAGTGAGAGTTTCCTAGGATCCAACAGGGATGGCTTTAGTGAAAATGCACAGTGAAGACAAGATAGAACCTGTACAGACAGGCGCCAGTAGATAGGCAAGGCCCCCATTCAAGGGATGGGGCCACCCACCCTTCTCAAAGGTTTGTTTTTAATTATTATTTATTTATTGAATGTATATGAGAAAACTATCACTGTCTTCAGACAAGGTTTGAACCCAGAAATGTTCCTGTTCTAAGGAAAGATAGACACAAACAATGAAGCAGAGACTGAAGGAGGGGCCATCCGGGGACCTTCCCCCACGGGGATCCGTCCTGTTCACAGACATCAAAGCCAGACACTGTTGCTGTTGAAAATTGGAGCTTGGTGACAGGAACTCGGTGTGGCTGTTTCCACGGAGGTTCGGCCGGCACCTGACCAATGTAGCTGGGATGATCACAGCCTACCATCAGGCTGAGGCAGCTGACCAAGATGAAGGAGCTGGCTGAAGGACTGGAGGAGCAGAGGGGGACTGCAACACCACAGGAACAACAATGTTTGCTAACCAGACCACCCAGAGCTCCCGGGGAGGGACTAGACCACCAACCAGGGAGAGCACAGGGAGGGGGTCCATGGCTCCAGACACATAGGAAGCAGAGGAGCCCTTCTCTGACATCAGTAGGAGGGGAGACCCTTGGTCCTGAGGAGGTTTGATGAGCCCGCAAAGGGGGATGCAGTAGCTGTGGGGCTTGTGTTGCATCACCCCCACGGAGGCAAAGGGAAGAGGGGAGAGGGCAGATGGGTGAGGGGATTGAGGAGGGATAAAGCGGAAGGGGGATGACATTTGAGATATAACGGAAAGGAATAACACATTTTGAAAAAAAACATAATAAACAATGAATTGTCCTTTTGTTCGATTGGTTGGTGTGGTGATTGAAATATGCTTGGAAGAGGGTGTGGTACTGTCAAAGGGTGTGGCCTTGTTCGAGGAGGTGTGTCCCTGCGGAGGCGGGGCTTGGAGGAAATATATACTCAAGTTCTGCTCAGTGTGAGACACAATAGTCTCTCCTTGCTACCTTCTAACTGGGAAGCAGAGGCCAGCAAATACCTGGTCTAGGTCAGCCCGGTATGTAGAGTCCCACCACTTCTTTGCGCTCATGCATTTACTAGGTAGCACATCTTTTGGAACGGACTTCAACCTTAGACCCACTGAACCAACTAGCCTCGTGCGACTGAGCAACTAACAAGTAGATTCTTTTACTTCCCGTTCACAGGGCACCATTGTTGGAGAAGTTGGACTACAGATTGGTTTATCCCCTCTGCAGCCATGGGACGAAGGAAGTCCAGCCGGAAGCCGCCCTCCCAGAAGAAGAGGACAGGCACTCTGGAGACCGAGTTCACTTGCCCTTTCTGCAACCACGAGAAGTCTTGTGAGGTGAAAATGAACCATGCTCGAAAGATCGGAGACATCTCCTGTGCCGTGTGCCGAGAGGAATTCCAGACGCCCATCACACACCTGTCAGAACCAGTGGATGTGTTCAGCGACTGGGTAGACGCCTGTGAGGCAGCCAATCTGTAGTGATGTCAAGGATCTGCCCCTCCCCAGCCCCCCTATGGCTACTGAGCCAGAGAATCTCCAGGACTCTGGGGTATAGGTCCAGGGCTGGGACAGCCCTCCCTCTGTGTGGATGGAGTGGATGTGAGTGACTCCTGTGGCTGGGCTTTGCGGGGGAATACCATTCTCTTAGTTTGCTTTTGTAGAAAAGGTAGGGGCTAGTTGCAGAAACTCATGGGTCTGTCAGTAAAGCAACCAGTGTGTAAGGCAAAAGAGAAGCGGGCTTGGGGGGTGGGGGGTGCGAGTGGGGGATGGGGTGGTGGTAGCACACGCCTTTAATCCCAGCACTTGGGAGGCAGAGGCAGGCAGATTTCTGACTTTGAGGTCAGCCTGGTCTACAGCAGGATTCCATGACAACCAGGACTACACAGAAAAAAAAAAAAAAAAAAAAACCTGTCTCGAAAAAACAAAAACAAAAACAAAGAAAAAAACGAGTTCCAGTGCTGTCAGGACTACTCAGAAAAGCCTCATCTGAGAAAGAAAGGGACTTCTTACCTGGCTTGGTCCTCCTTCAGAGAAGATGTGCTCACCAACTCTTTACCTGCGCCTCTTCAGCTATCTCAGGACCAACTTGAAGCTGAAGAAATGTCAAAAAGATTCCAAGATTAGGGCAGACCTCACTGGTCTCCTCGCGAACAGTGCTTCCATGATACTGATACAGGAAAGGCTGGAGTCTGCCCTTGTTGGAGTATTTTGGAAATGGAGATACTTTCCCAGAAATCCATGTGGCCCATTGTCCTCTGGATATGGGAGGAAGAAAAGCATTTATAGCAGAGGACTGCCTGGGCTAGCCTCTGGGAGAGAAGATGCGCCTCACCCTGGAGAGGCTTCAGACCCTAGAGAGTGGGGAGGCGGGTGGGGTGTGCTGGTGGGGAGTGGGGACATCTTCTTGGAGACAAGGGGAACAAGAATAGGATGAGGAACTGTGGGGGGGTGGCCGGGAGGGAAGGTCAGTAGGGGGATTAGGACTGAATTGTAAAAAAACAAGATTAAAGATAAGAAAAAGAAAACACACATAACTTTGCTTTCTTTCATTGTTTTCTTTAAGATTTATTTATTTTATATGTGGGAGTTCAGTGGTGTTTCTCTTCAGAAACACCAGAAGAGGCTATCAGATCCTGTTACAGATGGTTGCTGGGAATTGAATTCAGGGCCTGTGGATGAACAGCCAGTGCTCTTAAACACTGAGCCACGTCTCCAGCCTATGACTTTGACTTCCTACATGCAAAGTTAATGTTCAACTGTTCATGAATAATGTGTTTGCCTGACTGTCTAGACTTCCGGAAAGCCCATTTGTCCATGAGCATGTATCCAATAGATTAAAATTTTGGTTCTTGCTGGGCGGTGGTGGCCCACGCCTGTAATCCCAGCACTCTGGGAGGCAGAGGCAGGTGTATTTCTGAGTTCGAGCCCAGCCTGGTCTACAGAGTGAGTTCCAGGATAACCAGGGCTACACAGAGAAACCCTGTCTCTAAAACCAAATCCACCCCCCCCCCAAAAAATGGTTCTTCTATCATGTCAGTCATGACCAAATCACTAAAAAAATTGATAACTGCAAAATAATTCACACACTCTCTGAATAATTAAAATGATTTTTCATTGAAATTTAAATTGGGGAAATTGGGTTTTATTTCTCAAATGGCAAATAAAACTGATTTCAATGCACAATTGGAGAATGTTTGGATTTAATATCAATGAGAAATGACTTAACATCATCATAACTATTCTAGAGTTCTAACATCTGATACTATTTTGAGAAACATTTGGCCAAGTATCCTCCAGACCATGCATGAGTTACATAAAGCAACCTGTCTGCTGAACCCTGTGCCTCTAGCCTTTCCCACATGTGTAATTTGGTGGAATTTTCAAAGCAAAGTCTATTGGCCAGAGGGGTGTGGCTAGTTCTACACTTCTCAGCATCACAGAGCTCTTAAAAAGTCACAGCTGATCATCAACTCTGGCTTGAATTCCCAAGTCCTCCAGAATTCAACTCCCCTAAAAATGAGCATTCAAATTTTCATGTGTGTGAGTGTGTGTGTGTGTGTGTGTGTGTGTGTTATACAAAGAAAGAGACAGACATAGAGAGAATAATGGAAAGAATAACAAGCAATGGATTTGGGAAGGAGTAGAAGGAGGGGGACATTGGAGAGGTTGGA